>NC_143395.1:427103003-427403003 GCF_052110815.1 Crocodylus siamensis | reverse complement strand
GACTGCCCCCCTGCATCCCTGAGCAACCGCAGTGGTCATCCCTGGGAATGGCCCCTCCCTGCCATTGGGTATGCATCTCCCTTTTAGCTAGGAGACGTTCCTGGATGCTTTTGGCGAGCCATGGGGGCTTATGTGTCCTCCTGCTCCCTTTGATTGGTGTTGGGATGACCTCCCTTTGGGCTTGGAGGATTGTCTCCTTAAGGAGCAACCTCTCTTGTACACTTGGCTCCCCTCTCATCTGTGACCTCAATGCTTCCCCAACTTTTCTCCTTAGCTCATTGGAGAAAGTGGGGCTAGGCTGTTTATTTTCCTCTGGTATTTGATGTTATCTTTGGATGCTTCAGGCTACAGAATCACCCCAGACTCCCACAGTGGGTTGAGCACCCACACAGTCTATAAGGTCTGTACCCCAGGGGGCACAGAGCCCTGGCAAAAACCAGATGCTGGGTGGGGGCTGCAGTTACCCCAGGGTTGTGGGTGTGTTCCAGGAAGGAGGTTGGCTGGTCATAGGTGACCCAGGAGAGACTCTCAGAGCTTGATTTTTGGCCGGGAGGACTAGTCTGCCACACGTGGTGGTAGTGGTGGGATCCCACAGCCTGTCTGGAAGGCATAATTTTGGGGAAGGAAGCTGAGTCACTGAAAATGCTTGAGCAAATGAGTCTTTAATTTGGCATCAGGTCAACTGGACAGGGTAGCTAGCTAGGATGGCTGACAGGTATGTCCACCTGACAGCAGATGGCTTGGTGAAGGAAATGAAAAACAGAAGCCTTCAAAAGAAAAAAGGGCAAAAGAAACAGGACCTGATTAAAGCCCTGTGGGACAGCGATCATGCTAAGGGACTTCTCGCCTCGGTTCTGAGTGGGGCTGAAGCCTCTTCCAGCAGGCCTCCAGAGCAGAAGCTTGAGGAGTGACTGCTCATCCAGGCCCAGGAGCTGGAACTCCAGTCATACCAGCCGGAGCTAGGAGAAAAGGAGGCTCAATGCAAGCACAAGCTCAAGGCTGAACAACGGGAGGCACAGCGCCAGCATGAGCAGGAGCTCAAGGTACTCTGGTTGCAGCATAGAGATGGAGCTGGGGCTAACCTGGCCCAGCCACGTGTCCCAGAGTGAACACCCAGAACTTCACCCCATGCAAGGTCAGAAATAATTCAGAAGTGTTCCTGAGCAGTTTCAAAAAACAAGCCCCTGTCCACCATGCTGCCAGCTTGTCTAGGGGGCAGGGACTGGAGGTGAAGCTCCCTGCCCTGTCCTTCCCTGCCCCAGCTATGCAGCACTTGCAGGTCATCTAGGCACAGCACCAGGATCAAGAGGAGGAGCCCAAGCCCAGCCCTGCAGTGCAGTATATATGGGGTGGCTGGAGACTACTTGCTTGGGCCTGATGCAGCCTCTCCTTCCCCACAGGGACCAGCACATCCATGATGGTGGTCCCTGCCCCGCCCCGCCCCGCCCCGCCCCTCCCTCTCCCCCCAGCATGTGATGCAGGCACAAAGCAGGCGTGTTTATTGTTACTCCACATTCTTGACTCGCAGCACAACAGGCACAGAGCTGCAGGGGAGCGGGCCTAGCTCTGTGATCACCAGCGCCACCAGCCCCGGTGGTGTCACGTCGTACACCAGGTTCAGCAGCCTTAGCGACGGGTGCTCCTGCCAGCTGCCTAGCACCCCCGCACGCTGTGCTGCCAGCTCATCTGGGTCATCTAGGCATAGCGACAGGGTCAGGGAGAAAGGGGCACGCACACCACCCCCCCTGCCCCCTCACCCAGGGGCCCAACCACTTGGTTCCCAGACCCACCACCCTCAGCCCCATCTGCTTAGCCCTGAGATCCATCAGGCCCAGCCCCTTTCCTAAGACCCATGGGGCCCTGCCCCCACTCCTATAGGCACTAACATTACCTCACCAGACCCACCCCTTACCCCAGCACCTGAACAGCCCATCCCACCCCACTCCCCATCTGGCTGGTTGCAAGGCATAAGGCCAGAGGAGAGATCACCCCCACCATCAATACAAACATTGAAATAGGGACAACCCCTCCCCCCTCCTTCCCCAGGAGCAGGACTGGGACATCTCCCTCCTGCAGAAGCCTCCAAGCACTGGAAGGGATTCCCTCCACCTTGAGGAGCCTCTAGGCAGCAGGAGAGGGGCAGCTACAGGACGCTGCAGGAGCACAAAAGCAGTGAGGGAGGGGTGCATACCTAGCTCATTGGAGACAAAGGAATCCGTCTGCACTCGCTCGCAGAACTTGTAGGTCTCGCAGCACACCAGCACTGGCACATTATAGGCCTTGGCCATGAGCGCGATCTGTGATGTCCCCACCCGTGACATGACGGAGCCATTGGCCAGCAGTGCATGCGCGCCCAGCAGCACCTTGGAGACCTGCAGGGAGGCTGAAGCCATGAGCATCCTGGTGCTGCGGCCACAGGCTCCAGCAGCTCCCATCCTGCCCACAGACAGGGCCCCCTCACCTCGGGCAGCACGTAGGAGATGGCACTGATGAGGACATAGGTGCAATGGACACCTTGGCGCACCAGCTGTCGCAGCATGTCCCGGCCCTCCAGCCGCGGCCGGCTGTCCACCACGATCACACGGAAGACACGGCCCTTGTCATGGGCATCGCACAGCATACGTTTCACTAGAGAGGAGCTGACAGAGGCAGAATGAGCAGAGGCTGTGCCAACCAGCGGGCCCAGCCCAGTTGAGCCATGCCCAGCCCCTGCCATGCTTGCTGACCTCGTGGGCTTTGCTTGGTGCCAGGAGGGGCTGTGGGTCACCAAGTCCCAGCTCCAGCAAACCCCAGGACAGAGATTTTGCCTGCTGACACTTGGGGATCCGTGGGCAGCTGCCATCTTGCAGGAGGGCTCCAATCTGTAGCCAAAGCCACCGGGCCCTGAGGTCTGAGCTGCCCAGGGGTTGGTGCCAATGATCAGTCCCCAGCATGGCCTCATTTCTCTTGTGAGCAGCCTGCCTTCCTCTGCTGGCCTGAAGAGCTATCTGAGAACCCAGCTGGGTCCAACCCCACAGGGTCCTGTTAGAGGGTCTTGCCCCTGTGCTCAGGCTCAGCCCAACACTATATTGGGGAAGAAAGAGATTCCCCCTGCTCAGACTGGTCGGGGGGGGTGTTGTTCCCTTCCCCTACTGTGGGGAGCTGGGGTCTGCGCAGCGTTCATGACACCCCTGGCAGCAGCAGCAGGACATTGGCATCCCTGTATCCCAGGGTCAGGGGCAATGCCTGGGGCTGTGTCAGGTTTCATAGTTTCATAGTAGCTAGAGTCGGAAGGGACCTAGGTAGATCATCTAGTCCGACCCCCTGCCTTGGCAGGAAAGAGCACCGGGGTCAGATGACCCCGGCAAGGTGCTCATCTAACTTCCTTTTAAAAATCCCCAGGCTAGGAGCCTGCACCACTTCCCCTGGAAGCCGGTTCCAGGCCCTAGCCACCCTGACTGTGAAGTAGCGCCTCCTAATATCTAATCTAAACCTACCCTCCGCCAGCTTGTGACCGTTATTCCTGGTCACTCCTGGCAGCACACGGGGGAACAGGGACTCCCCCAATACCTGCTGATCCCCCCTGACTAGTTTGTAGCAGGCCACAAGGTCCCCCCTTAATCTTCTCTTGTGGAGGCTAAACAGGTTCAGGTCCCGTAGCCTCTCCTCATAAGGCCTGCCCTGCTGACCCCTGATCATACGAGTGGCCTCCTCTGGACTCTTTCCATATCGTCCACGTCCCTCTTGAAGTGTGGCGCCCAGAACTGGACGCAGTACTCCAGCTGCGGCCTGACCAGTGCCGCATAGAGGGGGAGGATCACCTCCCTGGACCTGCTCGAGATGCATCTGTGGATGCATGACAGGGTACGGTTGGCCTTCTTGACTGCCTCCCCACACTGCTGGCCCATGTTCATCGTGGAGTCAATGACGACTCCAAGATCCTTTTCCGTCTCCGTGCTGGCAAGAGGGGAGTTCCCCAACCTGTAAGTGTGGTGCCGGTTCTTCCTCCCCATGTGCAACACCTTGCACTTATCAGCGTTAAACCCCATCCTATTCTCATCCGCCCACCGCTGCAACCTGTCAAGGTCAGCTTGTAGCCTATTGCACCCTTCTAGTACACCCACATCCCCCCACATCTTAGTGTCATCAGCAAACTTGAACAGGGTGCTTTCTACCCCCTCATCCAAGTCACTGATGAAGATGTTGAATAGTGCGGGCCCGAGGACCGAGCCCTGCGGAACCCCACTGCCCACGTCCTTCCAGGTCGAGAAGAACCCATCCGCTACCACCCTCTGGGTGCGGCCCTCCAACCAGTTAGCGACCCATTTGACTGTGTGGGCATCGACACCACAGTCTCCCAGCTTTTTGATGAGGACAGGGTGAGAGACAGTGTCGAAAGCCTTCCGGAAGTCCAGAAAGACTACATCCACAGCAACCCCTGCGTCTAATGATTTGGTGACCTGATCGTAAAAGGCCACCAGGTTGGTCTGACAAGACCTGCCACTGATGAACCCATGTTGGTTGCCCCTGAGCATGCATTCCCCCGCAAGGCCCTCCTGGATGTGTGCCAGGATAATTTTTTCAAAGAGCTTACCTGGGATTGAGGTAAGACTAACTGGCCTGTAATTTCCCGGGTCCTCTTTTTTCCCCTTTTTGAAGATAGGGACCACATTGGCCCTCTTCCAGTCCTCCGGCACCTCACCAGAGCACCACGAGTGCTCACAGAGCCATGCCAGGTGTGACAGTGTTCTGTTGCTCAGAGGCTGGACACCAGGTTTGGACAGGGGTGATCCCACCTCAGCCAGGGCTGGGACTAGACGTGACTGCTGGAGCTCCCTGCCAGCCCCATGGGCTGATTTTTCCCCTCGTTGCCAGTGCCCTCTCTATTTTCCCGCTGATGCTGAGCCCTTAGAGGTGCACTGGAGGGCATTTCTTCCTGTCCTAGGCTGTTATCTGTGGCTCATGGCTCCCATCCAACTTTCCAACATCCTGTTTAGAACACAGCTCCCAAGAAGCCACAGCCCGGAGCGACCAGATGCCCCAGGGCTGCACACAGGGCTAAACCCCTCCCTGTTCACACATCCAGGGCTCATATTTTTTTTTGCACAGCACTGCCCCAGGAGCTCAAGCAAAGCTGCTTGTCTACTAGGATCCTCTGCAGTCGTGGCTTCCCAGGGTACGCTCCCCCTGGGCTGTTGGCATAGCCTGGGCACATGACTGGACATGTGTCTGTTTTAAGATGCAGCTGAAAGAAAATATTAAGCAGCATCAACCCCGTACTAATCCCTGCAGACCTGTATTGGACCACAGCAGCTCCCTGCCACAGGCGGCTTGCTAGAAATAGGAGTGGCTATGTCCAAGCCTGGCACTACACAGTGCTGGCTCTAGCCAGAAATCCCACGGTGCTAAGCCACACACTTAGATAAGCTGAAGTCCCTGCAGTTCCATTCGTCAACAGGCTTGTGATCTCATGCTATGCAAGCACATTTTAGGGGACCTGTCCTTCAGAAGACCATGTGGAACCAGCAGCATCTTCTTGGTAACGGACTCTGTGTGGATTTGCATTGGCTCTTCCATTTCTCATCTGGGATGGACAAACCAAGGACCTGGGGTGGTCATCAAGCTAACGGGCGTGCAGTCACTTAAGGCTTAGAAACAGAGCCGTGGGGCTGGCAGGGAACTCCAGAGGTCACATCTAGTTCACCCTCTGCCGAGGCAGGATCAGCCCTGTCCGAACCAGCCCAGAAAAACCCACTGTCCAACCTCTATGCAAAACTACAGTCACCCTGACACGGCCCCAGGCATCATATGGGACAGTGCCACAGGAAAAGCAGCGGACCAGGGTGGGCAGTGTCTGAGACTATTAATAGATGCTCCAGAATGGCCCAGTCTAGGATGTCAAAGCTAATGGGCCTACAGGCACTTGCTTCTCTAAGTCTCTTGCAACCTCCCTGGTGTTTCAGGACTCCTGCCTTGTGGTGAGACCACACACTGGTGCTCAACATGGGGGACAAGATCAGGCCCCGAACTGCATCCACCCAGGGCTGCCCCTGCAGCAACCGCTAATCCATAACCCACCAGGCTCCTCGTTCCCACAAGAGCGTTTCTTGAACCCTCTGCTTTGCTGTGTCAACAATTAGATTGTCTTCAACTCATGAGGGGCATCTGGCACCGTCTGATGCCCCTTGTCCCCAGCATGTAACAGCCTCCTTCTGGCCCCAGCCCTGCCAACTGTGGACTTCCTTGGCAGCAACGGCTTCCCTATCAACTTGCCTGCAACCAAAGTTCAAGGCCATCTGCAACAGCTAGATTGTTCCCAGCGCCACCATCACTTCCCTGCTGAGCCAGCACAGGAACTGTGGCTTCCTGGACCCTCGGGGTCGCTTCCAGGGAACTCTAAGTCTTGCTCCATTTGTGTGTCCCACCATCTGCCTAGGTCCTGCTGCTCACGCGTTTCCCTGCCTTGGAGAAGCCATCCCCAGAAACAGCGCATTGGGATACAAGTGGCTGGAACTGGCCCATCCCAGGAAACAAGTCTCCTGTGTCCTCATCACAGCCCACGCTCCCACTCAGCAGAGCTCACCCCCAGCTCAGGCCGCACACTCCTCCTACCCAGGTGAACCACCCAGCGGGCAAGCCCCCCACCCCCACCGTACCATCCATACACCAGGATGACGTCGTTGTCCTTGATTTTCTCAAGGGCATACTTGGAGATAGCCTCCGCGGCCAGGGAGATCTTCTCTTGCACAAACTGGTCAATGAAGTGCTGCAGCTCCTTCTTGGCCTGCAGAGAGATGGCACCATTGCCCGGGGGCCTCAATACCTTGGGCTCCTTGCCCTGCCTGCCCACACTACACATGTCTCCCTGCCCTCACAGGCACTCAAGGCAGCGAGAGCCGCCAGCACCCTTTGGCTTTGGTTAAGTGCAGGCAGGAAGCTTGCTGCTGTCCAGCCCCCGGAGCGATGGCAGGTTTCCAGGTGCCAGCACATCTCTGTGAGCTCCACCACCTCCCACCCCAGTCCCTCTGGAGCACCGGTATGGACCCTCTGTGCCCCCAGCCCCTTCCTTCGTAATCCATTTTCTCCAGCTACGCTCATGCTCTTCTAACTGCAGCTTCTGACTCCGAGACTTTGACAGTGCCTCAGTGCTACCATGAGCCAAGCTATAGGTCCAGTGACCCCTCAGACCTGTCCACCTCCCCTCCCCTGGCGAGCCCACCGACTGCAGGCTTCCTGACTGCAAGGCCCCCGAGCATGGGACTCACATCCTCCTCCTTCTTGGTACTTGGCACACCTGAGATCTCCTTCTTGAGGTGCTTGATGGCATTGCCCATGCTGGCAGACAGTGGCCGGCACTGGATCAGGAAGCTGCCAAGGAGACAAAGGGTCAGCTCCACAGCATCACAGGGGGGTAATGCCCCTGCGCTGAGGCAGAGTCCCTGGGGAGCTCCAGGTCATGCTGGCAGGGATAACTAAGAAGTCCTCCCTCAACCTCTTGCCTGAATGAACTGGGGGCACTGCCCCAGCATGACCCAGGCAGGGCAGTAGGAGGGAAGGACTAACAGCCCTGTGAGACCTGGCCCTCACCTGATGTACGGCTTCAGCTTAGCCACCAGGTCCCGCGAGAGCTCCTCGTTGGGCGGTGTTGAGTAGTCCCGGATCACCTGCGGCCCAGGAGGGAAGGATGTAAGCCCTGGCATGGTGCAGCACCAGCCCCCATTGCCTTGCCCTCCCCTGGAACGACCAAGGTGCAGCACGGCAGGGTGCTCACGGGCGCTGGGGAGCAACACACCTGCTTGAATGCCTGCAGAAGGGCGATGCAGCGGGTGTTGGAGCCATTGATGAGCCCACTGGAGTACTGCAAGCCGAGGCGCACCACTGCCGGGTGGATGACCGTGGAGGGGATGCTGCGGGTGGCATAGGTGAGAGCCCACAGGGCAAAGAGGTGCACCCGGCAGCCAGGACACCTGTGCCCTCCATGGGTCACAGCAGCTCTCGCCCACCCCATACGTGTGGCCTGGGCGCCCCCTCCCCACCACGTATCAGTGCTCCCCCGTCATGCGGCTGCAATGGGGGGCTGCTAGGCCCAGCGCAAGGCACCCACCTCATCTCCTGCGTCAACGGCTTCTTCCGGCTGTACTGGTGCAGGTGAGAGAAGAGGTTGACCTTGGGGCCGTAGTCCTGCCGCATCAGGACCTGCGTGTGGACATGCCGACACGCGGCTCAGGCTCAGCCCCAGGGCCCGGCTGCTGCCTGCCCTGCCCTGCCCCTGCGCCCAGCCAGGCAGCGCCCACCTGCTGCCGCTCCAGCTTCTTGGCCAGTTTCCTCTGCGCCACCGGGTCATCCACCTGCACGTGCTCTGGGAGCCGCTTCACCACTGCAGCAGGGCAGGTGCACAGGTGAGTGGGCGCCCCAGGGCAGGGGGAGGGGAAGGGGGCGGCTTGCCGCCCCCACCTGCCCCGGCCCCTTACCGGACTGGGGCTCGCCGGGCGCGGCGCGGGGCTTGGCGGGCGCGGCGGCCGGGCCCGGATCCCCCTTCCTGCCCTGCTTCAGGGCCCGGTCGGCCTCCTGCTTGGCCCGGCGCTCCGCCCGCAGCTCGGCCTTCGTGCGGCCCGCGGGCGGCCCGGGCCCGTCGGGAGCAGCGGGGGCGGGCGCTGCGGGGGCCGGGCGCGCCTCCTGCTCCCCGGCCGCCTTCTCCTCGCGCCGCTTCTTCTTCTGCTGCTTCTTCTCCTTGCGCAGCTGCAGTTTCTGCTCCGGGGGCAGCTCTTGCGCGGCCACCGCGCGGTCGCGGTCGCCCCCGGCGCCACCGCTCACCTGGGCCGCGGGGGCCCGTCC
This sequence comes from Crocodylus siamensis, assembly GCF_052110815.1. Lineage (NCBI taxonomy): Eukaryota > Metazoa > Chordata > Crocodylia > Crocodylidae > Crocodylus > Crocodylus siamensis. Next base: position 427,394,189 of record NC_143395.1, on the reverse strand, counting down.
CGCGCCGCCGCCAGGCCCCGCGCACTCCGCCGCCGCCATCGCTGCTGCCGTCGTCGCCGCACACGCGCACCGGCCCCGCCCGCAGCGCGCGGCGCCTTTAAGGTGACTGTACCACTCCCCTGCCCCCCCTCCCCGCGGCGCGCTTGGTTCGGCCCTGGGCGCAACCACTGGCGGGGGCGGGGCAGTTGGAGTGGAGCGTGCCGGGCCGGCCCATCAGCGCAGCCGGCGGGGGTCCGCGCGGGCCATGGCGGGGCGGTAGCGGGGCCGGGGCCGGGCCGGGCCGGGCCGGGCACGATGCACTTCTCCATCCCCGAGACCGAGCCCCGCGGCGGGGACGGCGGCGCCGCCTACGTGGTGAGCGGGGCCCCGGGGGTGGGGCGCCCCCGCGGTCCATTTCACAGACCGGGGAACCGAAGTAGGGGAAGGGGCCGGGCGGGGGCGCGGGCCCCGCAGCTTGTGCCAGGCCCCGCACACGGCCCGCGGGCCCGGGAGCTCCCCTGCGCGGCGCCCCACTTCCTGTTTTGCGAGCGGCGGGGAACGCCCTCCGGGCCGCGCAGCCCATTGGCGGGACCGGGGCCGGACAGCTCCTGCCGCCCGCCCTCGCGCGGAGCCTGCCCCGGCCGCGCTCCCTGCCCGGGGGCGGCGGGCTCCGCGGGTCGGGCCGTCCTGCAGCGAAGGCCCTGCGGGCTGCGCCGTCCCCTGGTCGCGGTCCCGGTCCCGGCCCGCTGCTGCCTCCAGCCCTTCGGGACCCGGCCGGGGTCCGGCTCTAGGCCGGGGGGCCTGAGGTCTCGCCTGTCCGTTGGTTGCCTCTGGCCTCGGCCTGAGCGCTGCGCCTGGCTCCCGTGCAGTTCCCTGTCCTCCGGTTCGGGCCCACCAGGCCTGTGTCCTGCCGCTTGTCACTTCACTGCCAAAGCACTGGTAAAAATGCAGTTGGATGTCAGGCTTTGCACCTGGCTGCGGAGACCCACTGGAATGCTGCTGCCCAGGGCCATGCCTGCCGATGCCGCTGTCTCCGTGCCGTGCTCGTGCTGCCAGCACATGCAGCACGGTCCCTGTGTCAGGAAACCAAGGCACAGGGTGGCCTGTCATAGCACAATGCAGTGAGGGGTGCTAGTGAGTCACCGTTGCTTGATCGTGCCCGTTTTCCAGCTCTGGGGTTGGGGCCAGGCTGGCTGGACTGTCTCTCTCTGGACTTGTTGCTGCCTGTGGCCAGCACCTGCCAGTTCTTGCGCTGTCCCAGCCTCTGGAAATTCCCTGGGCTGAAGGTCGTTAACGATGAATGCAGGGAGTCGGGGTTCTCAGTCAGCTCCTGCACGACTCTTGCGGAGCCCTGGAGAGGACGGACGCAGGTTTGTTGATAGCAGATGCTGTTCAGCGTGCTCCCGAGTCACGGCTGGTCTGGAAAGTCTTTCCTTGTCCCTGTGTGACCTGAGCACATTGTCCTCCCAGAACAGAAACAGCGATGGGTCACTTCTGCCTTGCCTGCCCAGTGCTGATCTCACTGCCTCTGTCAGTAAGAGCTCTGCCAGTGCAGGGCTGCTTTCACTCCCCACATACTCTGCAAACAGCCTCCCTCTCACAGTCCCCAAGCTTTTTTGGCCTTGGTCTCTTGGTTTGGGTCCTGCACCAGGGGGAAGCGCTGGAGGAGGCCGCAGGGCCGACGCTGGGTGGGGGGACACCCAACAGCCAGAGGCAGAAACAGCACAACGCACTCAGTGACTGGTGACTGAGGGGCAACTTGTGCCAGGCATCGGCACGGGGTGCAGAGAGCGAGCCAGGCGCAGTGCTCAGGCTGAGGCCAGAGACAACCAACAGATAGGCAAGGTCAGGTCTCAGTGAGGACAACAGGACCTTGGGCCCCCCATCCTAGAGCCAGACCCTGGCCTGGCCCCGACGAGCTGGAGGCAGCAGCAGGCTGGGGCTGTGACCGGGGGACGGCGCAGGCCGCAGCGCCTTCACTGCAGGATGGCCCGACCCACAGAGCCCGCCGCCCCTGGGGCAGGCAGGGCAAGGCAGGGAGGCCGGCTGGGGCGGGCCCTGCGTGGAGGCAGGTGGTAGGAACTGCCCAGCACATCCTGGCCCCGCCAATGGGCTGCGCAGCCCAGAGGGCGTTCCCCATCACTTGCAAAACAGGAAGCAGGGCGCTGCGTGGGGTAATGGTCTCCCCCTTGTGACGCCAGCTGCCCACTGCCCCTCACCTGCATTTGTTACAGGCTTGCTCAGGTGGTGACACTGCATGGCACTGCCAGTCTCTGGCCCTGCTGGCCAGCGGGATGGGCAGAGCGAAGTTATGCAGGACAGCTCTGCCAAACCGGGAAGGGACATGAACTGAGCAGAAGGCTGATCCAGTGTCCCCTCACCCCTGATGTGCTAAGCATTACACAGAGCATGTGGTGGCCCTAACACATGTGCCTGTCTGTCTGTCTCCCCCTCCTGCAGGCCTATAACATCCATGTGAATGGCGTCCTGCACTGCCGGGTGCGCTACAGCCAGCTGCTGGGCCTGCATGAGCAGGTAGGGACAAGGGCAGCAGGGTGGGGGGTGGAGCTGGGCACCCCTGCAAGATCAGGTCCCTTTGGCTCAGTCATGCTTCCTGCACTGCTCCCTCCCTGGGCTGATCCTGAGAAGGATGGGGGAAGGCTGGGTCTGGAGGGGCAGCAAGCCATGAGCTCAGAGACATCCACCCACCCCCAGGGCAGCAGCTTTCCAGAGCAGCTCCCACCAGCCCCTGCGCTGCTATAGTACAGGGTGCCAGAAGGCAAGCATGGGTCAGACCCCACACAGCTGCACCCAGGGAGGCAGGAAGCATCTGGGGGTGTGGGGTGGGTATGGGGCACCTGTCACGCATTGTGGCTCTGCTGCACCTGGGCTTCTTGCCGCTCATGGCTCTGTGGCCTCTGTCTAGCTGCGTAAGGAGTACGGTGCCAATGTGGTGCCCGCCTTCCCACCCAAGAAGATCTTCACCCTCACGCCGGCCGAGGTGGAGCAGCGGCGGGAGCAGCTGGAAAAGTACATGCAGGCGGGTGAGCCCCCAATGCATGTGTGTACTACCAAAGTGACCCTGTGGCACAGAGCTGCCAGCCAGGATGCATGGAAGTGCTGCTGGAGGATCTGGGGCCCTGCCTGCATTGGGCCACATCCATACAGGCTGCCAGGCCTCAATCTGGTCACGCCAGACACTGCCACTTCCTGAGCTCCCTTGAGGGAGGCTGCATCCAGCCGCCTCCAGGTGTCCAACCCACCTCTGCCCAGCACAGGCCGGGTCACTCCGGTGTTGGGGGGGAAGTGGTACCACATGGACTCCATGCCACACGAGCTCCGGGCAGCCACCTGACCTGACTCCCGCCTGCATTCATCCCCAGTGCGGCAGGACCCATCACTGGGAGGCAGCGAGATCTTCAATAGCTTCCTGCGCAAAGCCCAGCAGGTGTGTGAGGCTGGGGGGGCACAGTTGTTGCTGCCGGGTGGGTGCCAGGTGTGTGAGGGGCTAGAGATGGGACACGGGAGCAGAGGGGTGCTGTGGGGGTAGGCTGGGATGGGGGAGTGTCAGGTGCTCACATCCTTGCCCCGCTCTGCTGCCAGGAGACGCAGCAGATCCCAACAGAAGAGGTGCAGTTGCAGGTGCTGCTGTCCAACGGGCAGAAGGTCGAGGTCTCCATCCTCACCTCAGACCAGACCGAGGATGTCCTGGAGGTACCGGATAGTCGGATCCTAGGCCCCACCTGGTGCTTGCTCTGCCTGCCTCATGGCTGCACTTGGGGTCAAGGGCGAGAAGTAGGGAGCAGGCCCTGCACAGAACCCTGCCTCAGAGCTCTTGGCCCTACTCGGGGGCTGGAGCCCCGGGTGCGCTGAGCTGGCTGCCCCCTCTCCCTGCCTCTCCAGACTCTGAGACCCTGGGGCGGCTGAGCTGAGTCCCTGCCCTTGCCCCTGCCCAACTGGGCTTATGGCCAGGACCCTGGATGTAGCTGCCTCCTCTCCCTGGTGGAGCCAGCATCCAAGCCCACTCCCCTCCAGTGCCAGTGCCTCTCAACATAGGTACCATGGGCAGCCTGCCAAGCAGCTGCATGGGCGGGGGCAATCCCAGCACCCCCTGATGGCAGTGGTGCTCAGCCTTCCTCGCATGTCTGGCACTGTCCCTGAACAGTGGTGCGGTGCCCACAGACCCAGGCACCGTGTGGAAGCCTCCCCACATGGGGCAGCATGGCCCCTGGCATCCCCCCAGTCTGTCACTACTGAGACCTGCTGACATGGGGCAGACACTGCTTCCCAGGGGCTGCTGTGATCCCTCCTCCACCCCCAAGCCCAGGCCTGGGGCAGAAAGTGCCTAAATTGTGGGGTGGGGCAGGGAGGGGCGGCCAGTGCTGCCTGTCCAGTGACCTCCTGCAAATGCGTCCCAGGCCACAGCCTCCAAGCTGGACCTGCCAGATGATCTGGTTGGCTACTTCAGCCTCTTCCTGGTGAGAGAGTCCAAGGATGGAGGCTTCTCCTGTGAGTGGGGGCTGTGGGGAGGGGAGGGGTCCTGTCAGCCCCCCCACGGGCGGCTCTGAGCACTGCTCTCCCATGCAGTTGTGAGGAAGCTGCAGGAGTTTGAGCTGCCCTATGTGTCCGTCACCAGCCTGCACAACCCTGAGTACAGGATCATCCTACGCAAGAGGCGAGTTGCACTGGGGAGTCCTACCCTACCCCCATCCTGCTGGGCACTGCTGGGGCCAGAGCATCTTGCCTGACACCTCTCAGTTTAGATCAGCTGGGCCACTCCTTGCCCCTGCTCTGCTAGGCTCCATGCTGTATCCTGGCAGAAACTCATTCCTCTCCATTCCAGCCATAGACCCAAGAAGCCCTGGGCCTCCCCCCCACTCCTCCCGCACCCCAATCGCCCCTGCCAGGCCCAGACCTCCCAGCTCCCCTCTCCATAGACCCCTGGTTCCTGCCCCTCTCTTAGGCTATGCTGATGTGGTGGGGCAGGGATGGGGGGAGCAGAGCCAGGGCCACAGTGCTGGCCCCAGCCTGGTATCTTGAGTACCTCTGGCTGCCCTCTGCCTGCACTACTGAGCTGCGCTGCCTCCCCAGCTACTGGGACTCAGCCTATGACGACGATGTCATGGAGCACCGCGTGGGGCTGAACCTGTTGTATGCCCAGGTGAGTGCAGCCCAGGCTGGGGGGTGCCTCTGGCAGTGCTGGGGCTGCTTCCAGCTCAGTCTGGCCTGACTGGCCTGCCCCTACACAGACCGTGTCAGATATCGAGTGTGGCTGGATCCTGGTGAACAAGGAACAGCACCGGCAGCTCAAGTCGCTGCAGGAGAAGGTCTCTAAAAAGGAGGTGGGTACTGCCATGGCCATCCAGGTTGTCTCCAGCTAGAGAGCGCCAGCCTGGCCCTTGCTGACCCTGGCCCAGGGTCTCTGTCTGCAGCATGGCACCTGAGGTACCGGCAGAGAGCTGGGCAGGGAACCTCAAAAGCCCCAGAGGCCTGTGGAGAGCTAGGCCTGGCAAGGTGGAGGGGGGTGGATTTGTGCAGGGCCCACATTGACCCAGGGCCTGGCTCTGGCTCCTGCACACAGTTCATCCGGCTGGCACAGACGCTGAAGTACTACGGCTATCTCAAGTTCGACCCTTGTGTGACCGACTTCCCTGAGCGGGGCTGCCATGTCGTTGTCAGTGCCGGCAACAACGAGCTCAACTTCCAGGTGCGGCTGCCCAGTGAGCAGATCAAGGAGGGCAGCTTCAAGGTCACCCGCATGCGCTGCTGGCGTGTCACATCCTCGGTGAGTGAGTGCACGGGAGGGGCCCGGGGCCCATCTGCAGGCGTCACCTTGAGGGCCACGGGCCCTGGAGGTCTGTGTTTCCTCCTGTGGCACAGGCCCAGTCCTGGGTGGGAGCCAGTCCCTGCCTGGCACTGGGGCTTTGCTCGATGCCCCCACGATCTCAGCAGGGAAGGGGCAGCCCTGGCCTCATCCTCAGTCCTCACAGGTGCCCACAACCAATGGCCCAGCAGGGAGTGGCCCGGGAAAGGCCGAGGTGAAGCTGGAGTTGGCCTTTGAGTACCTGATGAGCAAGGACCGGCTGCAGTGGGTCACCATCACCAGCCCCCAGGTACAGCCACGCTAGTGCCTCTGCAGAGGCAGGGGTTGGTGCTGGAGAAGGGGCTGCCCATTTGCAGATTGTCATCTGCCCAAAGGACTCCCAAGATGATCCATTCTGGCCCCTGCACAGCCATAAATTCCACCCACCAGGGAAAAAAATGCCCTAGCCCCTGCTGCATGTGGGGAGAAGGGCCTCACCCAGCCATGGTGGCAGGGAACATGCTAGAGGGGGGTCACCTCTCCCCCCAGCCCTACCCAGCTGACTTGGGTGGAGGGTGAGTCAGTCCTGGTCCCAACTGGGTGACAGTTCATCCCCAGCTGTCTTGGCACCAGCAGGGACAGCTGTAGCCAGTGCTCCAGAGGAAAGGGACCCTTCAGCCCTGCCCCCACCTCCAAGAGCCAATAAAACATTAATGGGGGGGGGGGGGAGTTCCCTGCTGGCCTGGCCCTGTGCCCAGCCAGAGCCCCGAGGTGCAAGACTGCCAGGGCCTGTTCCCTTGCAGCCCCTCCTGGGGCTCCAGCCTGTCTGCCATGCATGGGGCTCCAGGGCCACAGTAGGTTTGCTCTGGAGCAGGTTCCCCAACCCCACACTGCCCTTGTCACCTTGCTGTACCAGTGCCCAGAGCCACACGTAGCCTCCCTGGCGAGCTGGGTGGAGTGGGGCAGGGGTCCAGGCTGGCTGTGACTGTGGCTCTTCTCAGGCCATCATGCTGAGCATCTGCCTGCAGTCCATGGTGGACGAGCTGATGGTGAAGAAGTCTGGAGGCAGTATCCGCAAGGTGGGAGCCTGGGGGATGGGACTGGGGCTTGTAGCTGGCCCCCACCAACCCCAGGGGATCTGGCTGCCAGGAGCAACCCCATGGCTTATGGGCAGGGACTTGGACTGAGTGGGGATGGACACCCAGGGCAGTCATGGCAGGAACGCTCTGTGCAGGGAGGGGGCCCCTTGCCCTGCTGAGCCTTTCCTGCCCTCCCCAGATGTTCCGACGCCGAGCGAATGGGGGGCTGCGGCGCTCCGACAGCCAGCAGGCCGTGAAATCGCCCCCATTGCTGGTAAGTGCTGCCTCACCCTGGCTTGCCCCTGCCCCCCAGTCCCCACTCCCACCTGAGTGTTTGTCCACATCCCCGCAGGACTCTCCGGATGGCAGCAGGGAGCCCATAGCCAAGCTCTCGGTGAGTCACTGGGGCTGGGGGGATGGCAGCAGGGGCTGGGGGCCATGGAGTGGATATCGGGGCTGGATGTAATGTGCACCCTCACCTGCAGAGCAAGCTCAGTTCCGTCAGCCTCCGAGGGATCAGCCACTCCAGCTCTGCTGGTGATGTTGGCAACAATGACTTCCACGGCAACTACGCCTTCGAGGGCATCGGTGACGAGGACCTGTAGTAACCAGGGGCCATGGCCACCCCTAGGAATGTATGACCTGCTGCTGGGTCACCCTCTATGTGCCTCTCACCTGGGGACCATCCTCTGCCCCCCGGGGACATGGGGACCTTGTTCCCCTGCCTGCCGCTGCCTTTGGGCGGGGACGGCCTTTCCCTGCTGCTGCTGCTGGCTTCTGAGGGGCCCCGGCAGGGTCATGGCTGCTCCATCTCAAGGCAGGGGCAGCAGCAGCAGCAACCAGAGAGGTGTCCCTGGGTGGAGCCAAGCCAGGGCCCCCCTGCCCTGGGCCTGCAGCCCTGGACCATCGCTTGCACTTAGAGCCAGTCCCCGCACGCTGCCGGGGCGGGAGGGGCGAGCTGGGCCCCTACCCCCCCATGCCAAACTAGTGCATAGGCCTCTGCATACAGGGTGATGGCTGGGCCGGGCCAAGCTACCCCTGCAGAGCCTGCCCGCCCCTGCCCCCACCTCCAGTAACTGCCTTGGCTTGTAACTCGCACTCGCTGCTGTTGACGGACAGTCTGTGGGCCCTGCATTAACAGACATTAACCGATGTTTACACGGCAACGGCAATTAAAAGCAGATTCTGATTGGTAACAGGCTGCATCTGGCTCCTGGGGTGGGGTTGGGGGGGGCACAAAGATGCACACTGAGGAGGATCTGTTCACCTGCTCACTCTGCCCCTGTGCCCATGTCCGGCTTCCCCAGGGAGGCAGCCCAGGTAACGAAACTGACCATTTAATGCTTTCATACACAATATAAATTACACAAGAATTGAGTGGCAACCGCAGCTCAGGGGCAAGTGCCAGCTGGGAGAGGGAGGTCAGACCTGTCCCATGAGGCCCCTCGCTGCCCTGAGCTGCAGCCACTACCTTCAGATGAGTGTTTCCCTGGTGGGGGGCAAGCAGGGGTGTGAGCCCCATGTCCTTGGCCTTAGGCCCTGAAGGGATGGCAGGGGGTTGGTGGTGACAGGACCTGCTCCCACTCTCCCCCCACCAGGGAGGGGCTGCGGGGCAAGGCCTGCTACATGACTGGGTCCTGCTCAGTCCACAGAGCCCCCCTCTAACCTGAGGCCTCACAGCTTGGCTCTGTCTGTCCTTCCAGCCTGGTCCCAGAGCAAGTGTCCCCAGGGGAGGGCTGGCCCTCACTGCTCCCACCAGCCTGGGCCAGACCCAGACTGCCTTGGCCCCAGCAGGCAGCAGAGTTCCCAGGGTGGCCGTGTGGCAGTGCCTGGCCTGGCTGCAGGCCGCCCTAGGGCAGGGGGGCACCAGCAGGTGGCGGGGTGAGCAGGGCCTTGGTGCTGCGGGGGTTGACCCAGGCGTCGGCAGTGTGGCCATGGATCTTCTGGTGGCGCTTGTAGTTGTCCCAGTGGCCAGTGGTGTAGGGGCAGTCGCGGCACTGGAAGGGCTTCTCACCCGTGTGACGCAGCATGTGGCGCTTGAGGTTCATGCTCTGGTTGCAGCTGTAGCTGCAGAGGCCGCAGCGGAAGGGCTTGTCCCCAGAATGGATGCGGCCATGGCGCTTGAGGTTGGCCAGGTTGCCGCAGGCGTAGTCGCACAGTGCGCACTTGTAGGGCTTCTCGCCCGTGTGCACGCGCTGGTGCCGCTTGAGGTTGTCCAGGTGGGCTGAGGCATAGGGGCAGAGTGGGCAGGCAAACGGCTTCTCCCCGCTGTGCGTCTTCATGTGCCGTGCCAGGTGGTTGGGGTAGTGGGTCACGAAGGGGCACAGGCTGCAGGCGAAACCCTTGGCTGTGCCAGGGCGGGGGCCAGTGCCTGGCTCGGCATCCAGTGCTGCCAGGCTGCAGCGGGCACAGGTCGGCTCAGCCAGCCCCTCATCTGGCGCCAGCCCGTCGTCCAGCACCAGCCCGCAGGCCCGACACGTGAAGGGGAAGAGCAGCTCAGGCAGCGTGCCCGCCTCAGCCCCCCGCAGCCGGGCGCAGCCGGGCAGGAAGGGGGCACCTGCGCCTGCCCCATGCAGGCTCAGCTCCGGCAGCAGCGGCTCTGCAGGACCAAGCACAGTAGTGCCTGCCAGAGGGGAAGCAAACCCCTGGCTTACCCACACCAAACCCCTGCCCCTGCAGCCTTCGCCCAAATGCCCCTGTTCTGCCCAGTGCCATGGGGGGGGGCCATGGTACACCCTGTCCCAGGGTGCTGGGTAGGTCCCTTGTGCACAGTCTGGCCCAACACACAGACAGAATAACTGAGCAGCTGGTTGATGGACAGGCAGCTCCCGTCTCCCCAGCAGGGACTTGCCCTAGAAGCCAATGCCTAGCCAGGATCTGCCTAGGTGACAGAGATGGGGCTATCCCCCCTCCTTCACCCCACCCCAGGCCCCTCCAGCACAGGGGTGAGAACAGTGCACCCTTACCTTGGGGCTGGTTGTGTGAGTGCGTTGCCCCCTCGGGTGGGCGGTGGCTGAGCATGTGTCTCTTGAGGTTCCGGCTCTGGTTGCAGCGGTAGGCGCAGGCACCGCAGCGGAAGGGCTTGTCTTGGCTGTGGATGCGCTCATGGCGCTTGAGGTTGCCCAGGCTGCTGCAGGTGAAGCCACAGCCCCCACAGTGGTAGGGCTTCTCGCCCGTGTGTGTGCGCAGGTGCCGCGTCAGGTTCACCAGCTGGGCCGAAGCATAGTCACACTGCGGGCACTGGAACGGCTTCTCCCCGTTGTGCGTCTTCATATGGCGCTTCAGGTGGCTTGAGTAGTGTGAGGCAAAGGGGCAGAGCTGGCAGGAGTACACCACGCGCTGGCCCCGGCCCACTGCCGTGTCCGTGCCTGCCGCACACTGCAGGCAGCTCTGCCCCAGGCCGGTGCCCGGTGGCCTCCCATCCGCATCGCCCTCCTCAGCATCACTCTCCACGCTCAGTGGCTGGTAGCCCGAGGAATAATCATCGTCACTTAGTGAGTAGGCTGGCATGGCAATCTTCCCCACCAGTGAGTCTGCTGCAAACAAACCAGGAGAGGGTCAGGGCCATACAGCTGCCTGCCCACATGCCCAGCACGTCCACCCCTGCCCAGGAAACCTCTCCCCTGCTGCAGAGACCCATTATGGCTGGCCAAGCTGCTCCCTGGCCTGGAGCAAGGAAGGAGCTAGAAGTGTGAGGCACTGCATGCTGAGCCTGGAGACACACGAAGGGAAATGCTGCTGGGGACCATGGGCAGCAAGGGCTATGCTACATGAAAGGAGTCTTGAGGGCTGAGAGCAGCAGCTTGGGGGACTGAACTGTGAGTCAGGGATGGCAAGTTAATTAGGCTTCTTGGGAGCTTCACATTGGGACAGGCCTGGGGAAGCGAAGTCCCACAGGTTGACTCAGAAGCTGAGAGGCCTGGAGCAGCTGAGTGCACACCAAACAGGTGCAACAGCTGCAGTGTTGGTGGGGTGGGGAGGGTGCCCAGTCCAGGGCATGGGCAGGGAGGCCGCATGCTAGGCAGTCCATGCTATGGGTCAGCAAGCAAGGACTGGCCATGCTCCAGGGAGCTGGAGCCTACAAGAAAAGGGTGCGTAAAAGGCAGGGCCTGCTGGAAGGACCATCCTGGGGCCACAGGACCTCAGGGCACCGGAAAGTGCCACGTGCCTGTCCCAGGAGCCTTCTGCAAGACGTGGCAGGCAGCCACCACCCCATGACACTGGGCCTGCCACAGCGCGCATCTTGGACTGCGCCTGCCAGAAGAGGGCCGTGCCCCAGGGGGCCGGGCCCATCACCTCAGCATCTAGCCAGACACCTTGGCACTGCCCCCACCCCCCCGCAAATCAGCACAGCGAGCTCCTGTCATGCTTCATGTGGCCGCTAGAGGGCAGCAGGGGCCAGGGTCGATGGTCAACTCTGGAGCAGGACCCCCACCCCTGCCCTCCAGGGTCATCCCCCAATGGGACCCCGCCAGGCTCACAGGTGCAAAACATCCTCCTGGGCTTTGGGACCACCCCTACCAGCACCATAGGAACAGTCACTCCCCTGAGCTGCATCCTGCCAGGGCAGCCATAACAGGCCTGCTCCAGGCTGGCCATGGGGACAGGCCTCTGGTAGCCTCAGGTTTCCCTGGGGTCAGTTGTGTGAGGTCCCAGCAGCAAACAGCTCTGGACTGGAGAATCCACCGGGCAGCAGCAGAGGCTGCCCCAGGACTGGCCAGCCCAAGCCATGACTGACAGGTGTGGCTCTGTCCTGACACCGCCCCCTGCCCACCCCCACAAGGCCTGGGCCTGGGGTCAGTGCTCTGCAAGACTCACATCTGCCTTGCCTGTAACCCCACAGCCACATTCCTACTGCCTGGCAGAGGCTCCTGCCCCCAGCTGTGCCCTGCACTCAGCTGCTGGCTGCACAGTCCTGCCCCAGCAACTCCCCAAGCTGCTGAAACTACGCTAGTCTGTGCACCCAGCTGTCATCGGGTCCACGTGCAAGGGCTCCACATGGTCACAGACAGGGCCTGAGAGCATGAAGGACCTGGGATCTCCTGCCTGCACCCTCCACCCCAGCTCCCCAAGCTCTTAGTGGCAGCACAGGCTCTGCATGCCACTGGGCTCAGGGGCACAGGCAGAGCAAACCTGTCCTGCAGCCAGGGCCTGACAAGGTGAGCTCTGCAAGCACTGCCCCAGGGTGTTTGGAGGTGGGCATGGACAGCAGGTCCTGCTGCAAGACAGCTGGGGCTTGACAGCCTGAGCGCATATACTGCAGCAGCCTTCAGCCAACCAGGGTGCGGGGTATTCTCCTTGCTGGGCCTGTCCCAACAGTAGCTGGGGGGAGGTGTTCAGGGGGCAGTTGCATCCATACATCACTCTCTACTCTCCTTGAACAGCTGCAAGGCCCTGCCCCCACCCCCCAGGCCACACACAGCACCACAGAACCAGGGCTGAGAGGACTGGGAGGGAAGGCTGTCTGGGCTCCAACCCCTGCATGGATGCAGGACGCTCCTTCCAGCCCATCCCTGCCAGCGCTGATCGGCCTCCCCTTGGGAACTCCAGTGAAGGAGACAGCACCGCCACAAGCTCGCTCACCTCCTGTGGCCCCTCCGCACATGGGGCCTTGAGGTGCAGGCAGGCAGCACCAAGACAAATGTCAGAGGGAGACGTGGTGCTGGGGCTTCTCGCCCTGGAGTTAGGTGGGGAATACAGGCCCCAGCAGGCCAGGCGCTGGGGAGAAAACCCCAGGGCAGATGCTGTCCCCGGAGCACATGCTGACAGCACCGGTTTCAGCTCCATCCAGCCACTGCCTGGGAAGCTGCCTCACCCATGTCCTTCCCAGCCCTGCCTCCCTTGCCCCCCCCCCCCCGGTGCTGGGGGGAAACAGGCCACAGCCGGCTGCACGGGGCTCTCACCAAACACCCTGGCAGTGGCATGGGGCATAGGGGGCGGAGCCCTGGTTGCCTGGGGGACCCTGGCACACTCGTTTCCTGCCTCCCCCAACGCTTTTGCCAGGAATTTCCTGAGCTTCTGAAAATAAGAAACAGACTCCACCATGTGCCACGCTGCCAGGCCGGCGCACTGCCGCCACCCCTGGGCCTGCATGGGGCACCCAGGACACGGCTCCACACAGCTCGGAGCAGGACAGGCCACTGGTTCCCAGGCAACCGGCTGTCGCTCGGCCCGGCGCACACCATCCATCCATGGCGCTTGGCTTGGCTGAGCCCGGCACTTGGCAGCTCCCTGCACCTTGCGGACGCCCGCAGGGGCCCCCAGGCAGAGCTCGGGCACCAGGGAGTGAGACCATGACAGCAGCCAGGATGCTCAGGCCACAGCTGCCTCCATCCCGGGCACGCAGGGCCCCAGAGCCTGCGCGTGACCGTGGCCCCTCTCGCTGCCAGGGCCGGCACGAACCTTCCGAGTCCTTCTCGAAGCCCATGATGCGGTCGTTGCTGTCGTCGAACTCCAGGTCCTGGCCCAGCAGCAGGTCGCTCTGCAGCACCAGGCCCGCGCCGGCCGCCTCCTCCAGCGCGTCCTCGGCGTCCACTGCGCGCGGGGCAGCGCGTCGTCAGGGCGGGGCCGGGCGAGGACAGCGCCCCCTCGGCCCCGCGCGCCCCGGCCCGTGACCCCCGCCCCGGCCCCTGCCCCCCGCCCCGCACTCACGCTTGACAGGCTGCGGGTTGCTCTGCTTCCTGCGGGGCATCGTGGCCGGCTCCAGCCCGCCCCCGCGCCGCCCGCGCCCCGCTCAGCGCCGCGCGCCCGCCCCCGGGGCCCCGGCCCCGCGCCGCCGCCCGCGCACCGCCCCCTCCATTCATGGGCCCGTCCCCGGGACCAGCTGGGCCTCGCCCCCACTTCCGCTTCCGCCCAGCCGCAGGGCAACCTGGGACGCGTAGTTCCGGCGGCTGGGGCGGGTGTGATGTCAAGGGGGCGCCGGAAGTGCGGCGGCGGGTCGTCAGCTTTCGGGTTCCTCCGCCCGGACCGGCCCACCCCACTTCCGGGCGGTGCTGCTGCGCCGGGAGCCCGGGGGAGCGTGGAGACGCGGCCCTAGGGCCCTGGCTCCGGCGCCGCCGGCCGTCCACCTGTCCGGGGCAGGCTGTCTGTGCCCGGGGCCTGCGGGGCTGTTCCGCGCTGCTCCCCAACTCCGGGGGCTGGCTCGCTGAGCTCGGGTCCGGGCCCCTCTTGAAGCACCTTTGACCCTGGCTCCTGCCCCCGTGTTTGCATCGGTTGCCCCAGGACCCGGCCGGGCGCTCAGGGACCCCCTCCGAGTCCCCCCGCTGACCTCAGAGCGGTGCTGCCGCTCGGGGCGTCGGGCCTGGCGGAGGCTGCTCTGCACGATCCTTCAGGACGATGCTGCACGTGGCGCGAGCTCCTGCAGGAGCTGCCGGCCCAGCGCCACGGTGGTTCTGCACTCATGGAACAGGCCTGGGCAGAGCGTGGGATCTCCTGGCTGCAGGTGATTAAGAACCAGTTAGTCACCTGGTGGGGACAGCACAGGTACTGACCCCAGCCTCCCTGGCGGGGTGGGCTAAATCTCTTGCAACCCCTCCCAGCTTTGCAATGTCAACACCAGAGTCATGCGAGAAAGAAGATCTGGGCCAATTCCCTGCACACCTGGCTCCTCACACAGTGCATGAAGTCACCACATTTCCCTGTCACTCACTTTCACCCCGCTGCCCTAGGCAGGGTCCTGGCCTCCCCTACGTAATCCCACCAGGAACTCCTCAAGGAAGGAGCCTTGTCTCCATGCACCTGCCCAACAGGGCCTGAGAAGAGCTGCCAGGTGCTACAGCAGCATAAATCATTTCGTAAATGGTTGAGCAGGAGGGGATAGCCGAGGCCATTGAGTCCAGCCATTTAGTCCAGCTGGTGCCAGTGCCTCCTCTGATTTCAGGTTCTGTTATTGCCGTAACACTGCTGCCTGCAAAAGGTACATCTGGGGCACATGTCTCCCCAGCCTCTTCCGTGGGGAAAGCTGAGGCGTGCCTGGATCCTCCTTAACTGGTCCCTTTACCCACAGGCAGACCAGCAGTATCAAAGAAGGGGGGAGCTGGAAGGGATGCACAGAGATCACATTGTATCCAGTCTGACCCCTGCCTGAGGCAGAATCGGCCCCATCCAGCCCAGCTCAGACAAACCCCATGTCTGACCTCAGAGCCACACAACAACACAGTCACTCCTGACAGTTCCAGGCATCGCCCCTGCTCCGGGAAAGGGAGTGCTGCAGCCACCGACATTCTGCTTCTATTAAAAGTTAATATACAGTTGTCTTCGGCAGTCCCTTGCAGTCGAGGATGATTGTGTTCCATGATTTTCTTATCTGTGGGTCTGAAGATGGCTGATGAGGCCAGTCCAGGTTTGACAGACCTGCAGTGTGTATGCTGTATGCTCAAGAGACCCCAGGCAGAGGCCGTGTCCCACCTGCCGAGGAAGGCAAACACCCTGCACCCCAAACCGATCTGACCGGGGGTGGGGGGGAAATCCCTTCCTGCCCCTAGTGCAGCATTGGGCTGAGCCTGAGCACAGGGGCAAGATCCTCCAGCCAGGACTCTGCAAGATTGGTTCCAGTGGGAGCATTGACACAGCCAGTCCTCACCCCCAGCCTAGGCCGTACACAGCACCCAGCACTGCTGGGAAAAGGGGAATAGACCCCTGACACTTGCGCCTCATACGGCAGCCAGCAAAGCCCAAAAGCCTGGGAAACACCAGACACCTCAGCTCTGCCTTGCAGCCTGCGGACAGCCAGCAGGATCCACCCATCACCCCCTCTTGCTGCGCTGCCAGAGCTCCCCTGTCCATGTCCCCTCGACAAACCTACCCCAGCTGCTTTCTTCTGAGCTGGGTGTGGAGCTCTGCTTCAACCTGCTATCATAAGCAGGGTCCTCT
Organism: Crocodylus siamensis; assembly: GCF_052110815.1. Lineage (NCBI taxonomy): Eukaryota > Metazoa > Chordata > Crocodylia > Crocodylidae > Crocodylus > Crocodylus siamensis. The sequence continues at coordinate 427,378,457 of NC_143395.1, read as the reverse complement.
GCAGTACCCACCTGCTGCAAGTTGTAGAGATCTTTATCTCCCAGCAGTCTCTGTGGGGGTGGGGGGGCGCATCCCTAGGCTTCAGACGAACAGCAGTCCAGGGAGGCCTTCCTCCCAAATGAGCAGAGAGCTGCCAAGCTGGAAGAAGCAGCAACAGCTCTGAGGCCTGTGAAGGAGCCAGTAGCTGCTGAAACAGGTGGGTGCAGGGAGCCACTTGGAAGGACAGAGGCTTCCTGGGTGCAGTGAACGGCTGGTTCACATCTGCCTGCACCGCTGAGGCTGTTGGGAACATCCCTGCCCTGGACATGGTCTTCCTAGAAGCACTGAGTGGGAGAAACACTGCTGGAGCAAAAGGATCATGCAGGAGGGAGCTCAGGGCTCAGGGTCTACCCAGGAGCTCCGGGGGGGGTGAGGTGAGGTGAGCAGCTACCCAGGAACCCACGGCCACTCCACAGGGCTGGATGGCAGTGAGCCTCACACCTGTGTTTAGCCAAGGCCTGAGGGGGCCGGGGGCCAGCAGAACCACTGCAAACAGGCTAGCACAACACCCTGGGGGGCTTGGTGGTTTCTGGCCATACTGCCTGGTGAACAGGGGAAAGGGAAGGGGCTGACGCAGTCGACTCAGGCCCACGTCCTCAGGAGGCGAGATGCAGCGTGCTGCCACTCAGCCCCAAGCGCAAGATGAGGATGAAGTGACCCACCGTGGGGCCCTGGGCCCTGCACCTGGCTCTGGGGCATTTGAGGATGGGGAAGGAGCATGAGTCGGGGCAACAACTGCAGCAGAACAGATAAGGTTCTCTGGGCAAGTCAGGACCAGAGACCCCGGCGCGATGCGGTGCGGACTACAGCTCCCAGCATCCCGCACGCCGGCCCGGCGGCCGCGGCGCTGGCGCTGGCGCTGGCGCTGGTGCGGGGCGGGCCGCGGGCGGTGCCCGTGCGGGGCAGCCCAGCTCGGCCGGTGCGGGGGGGGCGCGGGGAAACCTGCCCCCTCCTGCCCCGGAGTAGCACCTAGCCGCCCCCCGCAGTGCCGGGACCTCCCCCCAGCCGGGGCGAGCGGGGGCTTGTAGCTTGCTCTGCGTATGGGGGTGGGGCGGGCCTGGGGGGTGATGTCTTGGGCCAGCCCCGGTCCCTGGCCTGCCCGGGCTGGGACGGGGTGGGTGGCTGCAGGCACTTCTGGGCTCGCCGTCACCCCGGCCCGGGGCCACGAGCGCTGAGCTCTCTCCCCCTCAGCAGGAAGCGCTGCGGTGCCTCCACGGACACGCCACGGCCCGGACCTGGCACTGCGGGAGATGCCCGGGAAAGCATCTTGTCTCACCGCATCGAGGGAGAGCGGCGGGGCGGTGGCCGGCAGTACGGGCTGAGGCGAGGCGGGGGCTTGGCCTGAGGTCTGTGGGGGTGTCTGTGGGCCTCTGTGCCCAGCTCAGGCCACCCAGCTCCACCTGCACCCCATGGCGCAGCCCTGGGACCGTCTTCCAGAAAGGCCCCCCCAAGCATGCGAGGGGGAGGCTCCGTGACTTGCAGCCGGCTCTGATGCTTCCAGCTCCCACCCTGCACCCGGGTCCTGCCTGGCAGCTGCTTGGCCCCAGCTGTCCTAGGCCCCGCGTTCCCCCTGGGGAGGCCTCGTGGGCTGCATGCAGCCAGTCCCCTGCGTCCCCTTGCCGAGCTCCCCCAGCCCAGCACCAGCGGACAGGTTCTCCAGGCCTGGACGCCGTCCCTCAGGGCCGCAGGATAGGCAGCCGGCTCCAGTTCCCGCTCATCCTGCCCTGCAGACGCCTCCCAGCCTTGATTTCCCTTCTCTTTCCAGGTCCCCACAGACGACAGCAGTGAGCTTCGGGCCCAGCAGCAACCACGTGGAGTCCTCTGAAGGATGTTATCAGTGATGCCTCTGCCCCGACGACAGCTCTGAACACGGTCAGACGCCCAGTCTGCGCCCCGTTCAGCATGTCTGTCATAGGGTGGAGGGTTTAACTGGGTGTCCTGCAGGCCTCTTTCATGTTCCCAGATGCCAGGGAAGGGGGAACTCTCCATCCCTGGAGGTGTCTAGGAGAGGGTGGATGGACGCTGATCGGGGGTGATCTAGGTGCAATGATGCTTGTGCTCTGCTATGGGGATTTCCCAGGCTCTGGGCCATGCTGGTTGTCCCCTTCTCCCCTTTCTGCTCCGTGTGTCAGGGGTTTCTTTTAATCCTCCCCCAGAGGCTGGGGATGGGGCTGGGCTGGGCCAATGCTCCTGCTGGCACCAACCCCGCAGGGTCCCGGCTGGAGGGTCTCACCCCTGCGCTCAGGCTCAGCCCGATGCTGCACTGGGGCTGGAAGGGATTTCCTCCTTGCTCAGACTGGTCTGCACTAGGGGGCTTTGCCTTCCTCTATGGTGGGGGCATAGCCTGGGCCTGAGCTCTCTGCAGTGTCCATGACCCCCCTGGCAGCAACAGGGTGTTGGTGGCCGCAGCCCCCCGCTTTCCTGGAGGTTGGGGTGGGGGTGATGTCCCAGAAGAGAAGCCAGGAGAAAGAGTGGAACCAGGGTCAACGTCTGCGGCTGCAGGGAGGTTGCAGCCCCCCAGGGCAGGCCTCAGGCTCAGTGGTACAGTCCGGGCCTGGGTGTCCCTGGGCCTCAGGCAGTGCTGAGTGTTGGGATGGTCGGTGCCAGCACCCCGGGGCCAGGTCTGGGCACGTCTGCGGTTCGGTTTCTGGGCCCATGGGACAGCGCTGGAGGGGCTGTCAGAGCTGGGGCAGCTCTGGTGCTCTCTGGGTGGGTGCAGAGGTCATACATAGGGGTACCCAGAAAATCTGGCCCCCCAGCTCACCCTGCCGGCTCGCCAGCCCTAACACCATGGGGAGTGTGCCCCCAGCTCCCCCTGCCCACCCCAGCATGTGTTTGTTCCCTCCCCAGGTCCGATGCTGAGGATAGAGCCAATGGTGCTGATGCTGCCCTAAGGCATATTGGAGCAGAGCCCCAGATAAGAGCCTGGCTCTGGGCATGGGTGCAGTGCCGGGGGTGGGCTCTGTCTCTCTCTGGGCCCCCCCTGGCCTGGTAGCGGCTGGCTCCTGCCCTGACCTGCCTGTGCCAGCATGAAGCGGCCCAAGCAGCCCCCGCGGCCCTTCCGCATCCTGGGCCTTTTTGGGCGGCAGCCACGGGCCCCCAGGGAGGTGCTGGTGCCTGAGCCGGCCCCCGGAGGCCCAGCAGAGACACGGGTGATGGTGCTGCCCGGTGAGGATGGGGGACTGGTAGAGTGCCCACTGTGCCTGCTGCCCCAGCCCCCGGACGCCTTCCCCACCCTGAGCACCTGCGCACACCGCTCCTGCCGCACCTGCCTGGAGACCTACCTGCGCATCGAGGTGGGTGAGCGCCGTGTGCCCGTGGCCTGTCCCCACTGCCCCGTGGCCCTGTCACCCGCTGAGGTGCGCCACCTGCTGCCCGAGCCTGCCCTGCGCAACAAGTACGAGGAGCATCTGCTGCGGCGCCTGCTGGCCGCTGACCCCGGCACCCGCTGGTGCCCTGCACCCGATTGCAGGTGATGCTGGGTCTGGCTGCATGGGAATGAGATGAGGGCAGGGCTGGGACTGGGTACCCCCAGCCGCTCTGTGCCAGCCCCTGGGGCTCGCGCTGTGGCTTGGGGCTCTGCCCTGGCCCCTTGTAAGCTATGAGCATGGGATGGAGCGCGCGGCCAGCTCCTTGCACCTGCTCAGTGGCCTGGCCGTGGGCTGCCTCCACTGAGCCATGACCCCGCCTGCTCCCCAGTCACAGCGTCTCAGGGCTGGTAGGGACCTCTCAGGGGTGTGTGGCCAAGCCCAGGCCTGAGGCCCCATGCTGATGGCTGGAGGTGGTGGCACAGCAGGGGTGGGAGGCTGGTGCCCGCAGTTCTGACCCCAGCACTGCGTACCCCAGCTATGCGGTGATTGCCTATGGCTGTGCTGACTGCCCCCGGCTGACCTGTGGGCGCGAAGGCTGTGGCACCGAGTTCTGCTACCACTGCCGGCAGCCCTGGCACCCTGGTGCTGCCTGTGCCCCTGCCTCCAGCACTGCTGACCCTGGCACCCTGCTGATCCACCCAGAGGAGGCGGCGCATGGTAAGGGATCCACCCCTGGCTGCACTGGACCTAGAGCACAGACTACCTGGCAACACCCTGGCTGAACCAGCCCACCCGCCCTGCTGAACCACAAAGCGGCAGCACGGTGCCCTGTGCTGGCCCTGCCCTTGCCCCTGGGAGCAACACTAACCTGATGCCTGGTCCTGTCTATGCTGAGTGGTGTCTGGGTAGCTGTCAGGCCAGTTCCCCCCCAGCAGCTCCCAGCTGTGGGCCATGGCCTGCTCGCCCTCCCTGGTGCTGGGCTGGGCATGGGGGCTGGGGGAGGACTGGGGCTGGGGGGGTGGTCTATGACCTGCTGCTGCCAGGAGGCCATGCTGCCTTGTCCCCCTCTGCCCCCAGATGCAGGAGTCATCAAGGTTTGCCCCCGCTGTGGCGCCTTTATCATGAAGATCAACGATGGGAGCTGCAACCGCATGAGCTGCACCATGTGTGGCTGCCTCTTCTGCTGGCTCTGCCTGCGCGAGGTCACCGACGTGCATTTCCTCAGGTCCCACTGCACGGGGGTCTCTGTGGGGGTGCAGGATGGGCATAGGGGGCTAGCCTGGGGCGGCTGTGGGGCTGGGCAGGGCAGGGAGAATGGGGGCAGTTGTAGGGCAGGGCTGGGCCCTGGTGTGGGGCTGGGGGATGAGCACAGGGTGCACTGATGGGCATGGAGAGCTGAGGTGGGGTGGATCCTGGGCAGGCCGGCGTGGTTGAGTCCAGCTCCGTGGCTGGAGGTGAATGGGCGGGGGGTCCCACAGAGCTGGACTGACGCAGTGCCTCGCCCCCTCCAGCCCATCTGGCTGCACCTTCTGGGGCAAGCGTCCCTGGTCGCGCACGCGAAAGCTGCTGTGGCAGCTGGGTATGGCACTGGGCGCGCCCATGGTCATCTCGCTCATCGCTGGCATTGCCGTGCCCGTCATCACTATTGGTCTCCCCGTCTACATGGGTCGCAAGGTAACGCCCCCCAGGCTGGGCCCAGGACCCAAGTCCTCTTTTGTCAGGGGAGGGGGATCCCCCCACTCCTGCAGCCTCAGAGCTGCCCCCACCCCCTCACCTGCCCTCACCCCACCCTGCAGGTGTTGGGGCGCAGTCGGAAGAGCAACCTGTCAGGGTGCCAGCAGTGCTTGTCGGTCAGCAGCAGCGTGCTCCTGTCCCTTTTTGTCTCCCCCATCATCACTGCTGTCACCGTGGGTAAGTGCCCGCTGAGCAGGGTGGGCACCCCGGTCCACGGCTGCCTGGGGCCGACTGGGCCTGGCCCAGCTCTGTGTCTGCCCGCAGGGGTCGGGGTGCCCCTGCTGCTCACCTATGTTTACGGCGTGGTGGTGCTGTCGCTATGCCGCAACCGCTGGGGCTGCGCAGATGGCGGCGGGAAGCCCGGGGACCCCGGCATGGTGGAGCTGGAGAACCTCGCCAAATGTGAGTGCCTGGTCGCTAGCGCCAACACCCGCCTCCACGGGGGCACCAGGCCCTGGCCCTGCCCTGGGACCCCCTGCATGGGGTCTCCTGAAGCCAGGGGCTGCTCCCCCTCTCCTGCCCACACACTCGACCCTAGACCCTGTGCCACCCGCTGCGCAACCCCATGGGCAGCCCAGCCCCTTGGCTCTGGCCTGGGACTGGCAGCACCTCTGTGCTCTGGGTCTCCTGTGGGGGGAGGTCCTGATCCTGCAGCTTCTTGGGGGAGTGGGGAGGGGGCTTCAGGGGCAGCCTGTGGCAGGACCATGGGCCAGGGCAAGGCGGAGCGGGTTGACTAGTGTGGCTGCCCCGGGGAAGGCAGGGGCGTCTTTCCATGCCTGTCTCCCCTCTTCCCACAGTGAATGAGCTCTGGGCTGTGCTGCCCAACCCACGGGCGACTGAGGATGGGACCCCCGACACGGCCTCCTCCCTGCCTAGCAGCAGCAGCCGCAGCCAGCACCACCAGGCCAGCTGCAAGGACCAAGACACCCAGTCTGCGAGCACCATGGCCCTGGCTGGCAGCATCCTCAGCGAGGGCCAGGACGCATCCTACAGGTGAGCCTGCGGGCATGGGGCAGGGATGCTCCCACCCTGCCCCCTGGCCTGGCTGTGACCCTGTCTCCTCCCCGCAGGGAAGGCGTGAACTTCAAGGTGGAGGTGGCGATTGAGGCAGAGCCACGGGCCGGGCAAGAGCAGAGCCTATGCAGTGCGCTCTCAGGGCACAGCCTCTCCGGGGACTCTCTGGGCTGCGCCAGTGATGCCTGCAGCACGGCTGAGGCACTGGGCGAGTGACTGGGGCTGGCAGAGCCGAGCCCCACGCTCAGAATGGGGAGGTGCCGGGGACGCTCCACGGCACAACCTGGCACTGTGCTGGATACAGCCAGGGCCCATGGCAACTGGCCCCATGGCTGCACCTTGCTTGACCCCTCCACAGGCCGGCTGCGAACTCTGACGCTTGCAGGCAATAAAGCAGTAGCCGAAGCGGCCGGTGTTTGCGAGCCCAGATCCCAGGAGTCATCTCCGCACCCCATGTGGGGCCAGGGAGGCTGGAGAGGTCCCACACAGGGATGAGCGGAGGCTGTGGGACCGGGGCTGGAGCTGGAGCCAGGCATGGCTGCAGCAGCCAGTGGGCAGGTCATGGTGCTGAGCCCCATGGGTGGTGCAGTGCCGGGCTGGGGGGCATGCCCCACATGTGGGGGCCGCAGCACTTGGGCAGCCTGTGCCAGCTGCACTGCCCTCCCCAGGCAGGAGGCTGTGGCGCCCGGAGCCACAGGGCCCAGCTCCTCAGCTCTGTCTTTGGCCCCCATCGCTGCCAGCACCGGAGGGGTCTTGTCCTGGAGCCAGGCTTGGAGGAGGGGTGAGTGTGGGGAGGTGGAAAGGGGGGCACTGGCACAGGGCTCACACGTGTGGGGGGAAGCCTGGCCAGGAATCCTGCTTCACTGCTCTTGGCCAGTGCCCACTGGCAGCCCTGGACACACCAGAGCCTGGCCCCACACGCTCAGCTGCCCCATGCTCCGCTCAGGCCCTTCTCCCCAGTTCCTTCCTGTGGCCACACTCCCCTGTGGGGCACACGCTGGGCACTGGCACTCATGTGAAGGACCCACTGCTTTGGGCTGGTCTGCTCTGGGTTTGGGCTGGCTGGCTCAACATCCCTGTCTTCTCCGGTCCTGGCCCCTGGCAAGCCCACAGTGCAAGGCCAAGGTTGGTTGCCCACAAGCACAGAGGGCTGTGCCCTGCCTGGGCTCCAAGGCCCCAAGGGGAGGGGGTGGCTCAGGGACTGCATAAGGACACGTGGCTGTCTCAGCTCAGTGCATGAGCTCACAGTGTGGTCCAGAGATGGTGGAGCAGGAGCTGCTTTTCCCCGCCTTGTGACGGCAAGCAGAACAAGTCAAAGGCATTTGCCTCCCCCAGGCTCACGCAAGCTGGCAGCTGGGCCTGTCTGGCACAAGCCACCCCCGCAGCAGCCACTGGGAACCACGCAGACAACGCAACGTGTGCTAGAAGCCTTGGAGTGCAACAGAGATATGGGAAACTGAAGCCTTTAGGGAGGAAATCCCCAGGGGTGGGGTGAAGGACAAGGTACTTTAAATATGCCCAGAAGAACACAAGCCTTAGCAATGGGACAGGCCCCTTTTGACATAAGAGTAAAGTTAGAAAGAACATAGGGAGGTGGAAGTGCTCAGCCAAGTCCCACTCTGGAAAGAGGCAGAACGGAGGGGGCCTGGTGCTTGCACACAAGATGCTGGCCTGGCAGAAACCGCGAGACGGGTCCTGCTAGACAAGGGTTGAGAAATGCACAATGGAGTTCAGATCATTTGGCTTTGGAACTGAATTGCCTTGAGAATTTGAATTGAGACACGTAGGGAAGCCCCACACAAAGGAGGACGTTAAGTAGCAGCTCCTGGGCACAACTGGTTGAAAAAAACCCAGACAGAACTGTTGCCCAAGAGTCATGAAAGAGCCAGCCAAGGAGAAGTCTGCCAGGCTGATGGGAATTTTGTGATAAGCCTTGGCATGCAAGTCATGTGGGGCCAATATTAAAAATAGTGAGATAGTCCCAGGGGCATGAGCCCAGTCACCAGACCAGTTCTAAGCAAAATAATGGACCAACGTATGAAGGACTGAACAGACAGGCTAGAAATAAGATGAATGCCCGACAAGGTGGGTTTAGGGCAGGATCAATCTATTCAAATCAGGTGGATGTTAGAGATAAATATTGGGTGAGTTTTGGAAAAGCAGTTGCACGCATGTAGCACCAGCCCAAGATGCTGCTGTGGACGTTTACTCATAGTGCAGAACAGTCTGGCTAGAAATTCAGCATTGTACCATATTGGGAGCATGTACAGAACAGACTAACAGCAGATTGACCTCACAGGAATACGGCACGGTGTAGAAGTAAATGTATATCAAACTAACCGCTGCTGCTGAGACTTGAAGAGGACAGAAGGGCATACCAAACACCGACCAGGGCAGGATAGCCCCAAGATGCCCTAATCCTGCACTTAGGATGGAGCAATCCCCTGCACTGTCACAGGCTGGGGCGACGGGCTGGGCAGCAGCTCTGCAGAAAAGGACCTGGGGGACAGGGGACAAGAAGCTGACCAGGAGCCGGCAGTGCGCCCTCTCTGCCAGGAAGGCGACCGGCATCCTGGGCTGCATTGGGAGGAGATGGAGGGCAGTGATTCTTCTCTATTCAGCACTGGGGAGGCCATATTTGGAGTCCTGTGTCCATCTGTGGGCCCCCCATGACAGAAAGGATGTGGACAAGTTGGGGAGAGTCTAGCGGAGGGCAATGGAAATGGTTGTGGGGCTGGGGGACAGGACTGGTGAGGAGAGGCTGAGGGAACTGGGCTGATTTAGTTTGGAGAAGAGATGACCGAGGGGGATTGAACAGCAGCCTTCACCTCCCTGCAGGGGAGCTGCACAGAGGATGGAGCTGGGCTGTTCTCAGTGGGGGCAGATGACAGGACAAGGAGCAATGGGCTCAAGCTGCAGCAAGGGAAGTTGAGATTGGATATTAGGAAAAAATCTCTCTCCCAAGAAGGGTGGTGAAGCCCTGGGGCAGGCCCCCTAGATAGGCTGCAGAGTCTCCATCACTGGAGGTTTTTAAGGCTTGCCTCTGTAGCCCCGGCTGGGATGATGTAGTTGGGGTGGGTCCTGTTTTGAGCAGGGGGTTGGACTAGACATGACCTCCTAAGCTCCCTTCCAGCTGTCACGGTCTAATAGTCCCAGTCAAACAAATGGGGTTTGAAAACAGGCAAGGCCATTTTGTGGCGGGGGGCCTCACTGATTAGAGACTATGTGGTTGGAAGAGATGTTGGATAAGCTTTTAGGCACACAGGGCCCTTCCTCAGGTCTGAGAGAAGCAGAGGCAGCCTGACCTGAGTAATGAAAAACTAGAAAAATAAAAGCGAAAATAAAAGCTAGAAGGAACAGAACAGGGCTGTGAAATGCAGCGGCGATGAAATTGGGATTACCTGGAAGATGACGGAAATGCACCAGGAAGGGCCACCCTTAAGCAGAAGAGCAAGACCATTCAAGGGGGAAGAGGGCCCGGGAGTGCAGAGATTAGCAGGTAATGAGCTACAATGTCAGCACCAGGGTTCAGGCCCTGGTTGCTGGTGCCTGGGGGAGCGATGACATCTTGTTTCCAGGCCTGACTGCTGGAGGTGTTTCACATTGTGCCTTTGAGCGTGAGGAGGGTGGGGCCACAAAGCTGGTGGCTACTTTGTGAGAAATGTTCTCCTGCCTGCGTTTCCACATCTCCGCCCTTTATCTTTTTCCCACATTGGTTCATTCTTGGACACGTATTTTGTCTGGTTTCACCCAGTCACTTCCACGCAGAGGCACAGTGCACTAGCTGGGGTGCACCATGTTCTGGGCAGATGAGCTTTTGTGGGTGTCAACGGGCTCATTGTGGGGTGTCGATGGTGGTAGCAGCAGAAATGAACTGATGGGAGCCTCCATCCCTGGAATGCTTCAAAACCAGCCTGGGCATCTTCCAGAGACCTGTTCCCAGGGCCAAGACCAGTGTCCCAGCGTGGCTCTGGTCCGTGGCATGTGCATTACCAGAATGGACAGTCCCAACCATCTCCTGTGGCTGCAGCATCCCTAGCCACTGCCAGCAAGGCCCACAGAGTGAAGTCCGGTCAGCACAAGGCACCTTCTCCCCAGACACTGGTGGGAGGAACAGCCTGGAGCACGAGTCCTGGGGCTGGAGGGATGGACTCCCCAGTAAAATATGGGGACAGTGGGGTGGGTAGCAGGGGCCTGCGCATGAACAGAGGGAGCCTAGGCATAGGGAAGCCTCTGGTGCAGGGGTGGGGGGAGTGGTCACTAGTGCCTGCACTGGGAATGGCTGGGGAACCATGGACCGGGGGGGGGGGGGGGCAGGCGCCACTGGGACCTGTAGGTCCCTCTTGCTGCCTGCCTTTTCTCATGCAGGCCCCAGGGCCCAGCCCCCAGCAGGGGTTTAAGGATAGGAGTGAGGCAGGGCAGTTGAGGCAGCAGCTTCCAACCCCAGGTCATTTTTCAGTGCCTCCGTCCAGCCGGGAACAGCTGCAGCGCTGATGGGGAATTGCAGCAGCTGGACTGGCAAGGCCCTCAGTTGGGTTCAGCTCATCCAGCTCCTGCTCTAGGCAGGACCAGCCCCATCCAAACCCTCCCAGACATGTCCTTGTCCAATTTACTGTGAAAATGACACCCTGGCCCTGTGCAGCCTTGGTTTGACCCTGAGCAGGAGGGCAAGACCCTCCAGCCAGGACCCTACAAGGTTGGTCCCAACAGGACAGTCCAGTCCCCATCCCCAGCCTCAGCCGTACCAAGCACCCAGGTGAATGACTCCCCCCACCCCCAGTAACAGGAGGGGAAAATAATTCCTTTGCAGCCCCATGGGGCAGCCTGCGTTCCACATGCTGCACAGGTGTTGGCCCTGGGGGTGGGGGGGAAAGAGGCCTTTCTCCATCCTTGCTCAGCAGAAACCTGAGATCAGGGAGCTTGTCCCTGCCCCACAGGACAAGGGAGGGGTGTCCCAGCTTCGCACCCTGCTCCCTCCCACCTGCTGGAAAAGAAGCGACAACCACGGCGCAGCTGGGTTTTCTGGGCATTTAGTTTGAAAAAGTATCAGTCGAAAGTGGACAGGGTGAGGTGCGATGGCAGCACCAGAGCCAGAGGGTTCCACCACTAAAAACAGGAAGGGCCTTAAATAAAAAGGGGTGCAGATTAAAAAAAACCTCCAGTGAAAGAGTTCTTCCCTTCGCACGGAAGCGCCGCTCGCGGGCGCTGCAACGGCCGCAGCCGCCTGGAGACAGCAGCGGGATGCCCATCCTGGGCAGCTCATGCCCGCCGCTCCAGGGCTGCCCGCACGGCGGCTCCACTCTCAGCTCACCCTTTGGAATGGTTACAAATGAACAGTGCGACATGCCCTGGTAACCGCCCCCCGCCCACCCCGCCCGGGACACAGACAACGAGGCCTCTGCTAAGGCTAAAAAAGGACAAGACTTGGGCGTCTTGAGTTCAGCGCGGTTAAGAAACGAGAGTCTGGCGAGCGCCTGGCAGTCTCTGTGCGCGGCCAACTAGTCCAGCCTGGCCTTCTTGCTGCTGTCGCTGCCGTTCTCCTCTGCTGCTGCCGCCGCCAGCACTGCCGCCTCCTCCTCCAGTTTCCGCTTGCTGCTCTCGGGGGCGGGGACCTGTGTGTTGCGGGATTTGAAGCTGATGATGATGCAGGTCATGTTGTCACAGCCAGTGCCATCCCCGGAGGTGTCTGGAGCTAAGCACTGATCCAGGAGCTGGGAAGAGATGAGGCCAGTTAACAGAGCACAGAGAAGGCCCCTCGTTCAGGTCAGCTGGATCCTGTAGTAGGTGGCCAAGGCACCTGCCAGCAGCTGGCTGGGCCTGATGGAAGTACTGTGGTGGGCAAGAGCAGTGCTGAGACCCTCGAGGGCAGGGAGAGCCTTGGGCTCCAGACACATGTCCAGTCAGGACAACCCATGGAGGTGGCAACAGCAGCAGAGGAGATGTGCTTCCCTGCACTTGGACATCTGACCCCTTTAAGTGACCTTCCTCAAATACCACCAGGACCCAGATGCCATGAATGCAGGGAGCCCGTGCAAGCTGCTTACCTCTTCTACAATGGCGGAGAGAGGCCGCAGGACTCCGTTCTCATCCTTCTGGGTGATCTTGGACTGCACAAAGTCCACGACTTCCTGGCTGCTCATGACGTTCCTGCCAGAAGAGGAGCAGAAAGAGCAGCTGCCCAAGGGGCACTGGGATTGCCCAGCTCTGCCCAGCCATACCACAGCTGATGTGAGAGTAGGTGCTGCTGGGCAGTGGAGGACAGAAGAGGAGCAGCACAGAAAAGGCAGGGTTTGGCTCCCAATGCTCTCTGCCCCTCAGCAGCCACTCAGGGGAAGGGCAGTCTCTGACAGGCCCTAGGCATTGGGGGCCCTGACCTGACACCTGGGTCAGCTGGAGATGGATTGGGGGGAGGGAGAGGGGAAGGAGGGGAGCCGCGCTTCCCAGCCCCCCCTGCCCCGGAGAAGGACTGCGTGGGATGTGATGCACTCCCACTGCTCACCAGATCCCGTCACAGGCGATGACCATGAAGTCATGGTCGTCATTGATTGTGAGCACCTTAATGTCCGGCAAGGCGGAAATCATCTGCTCCTCTGGGGGCAGGTTCTTGTTTCGCTTGTAGAAGTGGTCACCTGCAGAGAGGGGACGGTCAGTACGGCCACACATTACAGCCACCACTGGGAGGGGTGGATCTGGGCAGGCAGTGGTGCAGTTGCACCTCCTCCAATCCCTGCGCTACCCACGGTTTAAACCAACTGCCTGGAGGTACAGTGGCGTTTCTATCCAGGCAGCACAATGGGAGTCCACTGGCATCATGGCTCATTGTCATCTCCTCAATTCCTGCTAATTTCTCTTCCTTCCACAGGTGTGAACGACCTGTTCTCCTCTGTATAGGTCTTGGTGTTCCGCTATTCAAACTCTCCTTTCTCTGCAATTCTGCTGTCTGGCAGCTGTTCCTGGTCATGTCTCATTTCTATTTCACTGCCCTGCAGGCTGTTTGTAGCTCTAGCTAAAAACCTGAACTCAAGTGGGGCAATATTAACTCAGGCATAGAAATGGCCGACAAGGCATTATTGGAGGCCATGTCAAGACACTCAAGAAGGCCAGATGTTGTTTGACAAATCTAACTACAAGATGTACATTTAACCATAACACCTGCAGGATTAAGAACACAATCTCTTTTGACTGTTCTTTGCCTACTGTTGTGTTTTTTCAGACTTTATATACAAACCAGCAAATGAGCCCAAGTTCCAATACTGGTTCTCACTTTGAACTTGAACTGAAGTCTACAGAGCCGGCCCTGGCGTATTAGCAGGGCCTCTGGGTTCTCATTAACTGAAGGAAAACATGCTGTGGTCCATGTGATGCCACACCAGCTGTACCCCCTTTTCAAAATCTGGGGTCTTCCCACAAGCAACAACCCCACTGCTGGGAGCCTGCTACAGCAGGGGACGTGCCCCACAGGAGCAGGAGCTATGCCAAGGGCCCAAGCCAGAGCCAGTGCCCCACTGGCAGGGCTATGCCTGAGGCAGGAACAAGCCCCTGGTCACTGGGCCCAGCCAGGTCAGGGGAACTCACCTGTCTGACTGTTGCAGGGCTAGGGAAGCTGGGACCCTTTGCATCAAACCAAGTGCCAAATGCCACTTCTTGCCACCCCCATCCCATCGTCCTCCTCTGATTACACAGACTGTTTTTGCTGCTTCTCAGGCCTCTCAGGGGTGATCACAGAATCTCAGCCTCGGTACCGCAGAGGCAAGCAGGGTCTAACAGGGTTGTGTCATGCTACACCTGTTGTAGACCTAACCCACCCTGGAATAGTCCCGCTCTCCTGACAACTTGCTTGCTTGGAATGCAGCTGCCTGCTGAGTCAAGGTGTCACCAAGGCACTCACAGTTTCGCTTGGGCCCTTCCTGAGCTGTTTGGTGCAATGGAGCAAAGCCCAAGGGGTGGCAAGTACAGGCATAAACAAGGAACTGGTAGGAGGAAGGACCCTTTCAGCTGAGGAATGAGCTGCACAGAAATAAATGGAGGCTGGAAATCAGCAGGTGGCTCCTGCCTAAAACGGAGCTGGATTCTGGCAGAGCTGTCAGCTCCTAGGAGGGCCTCATCCTGGCCCAGGAGGGCGCTTGCTCAATGACCCTGCCCCAATGAGACGGAGAGATATGGGGATATGTTGAATCTGCACACACAAATCTAAAGCTGCTTTCTGCTGAATCTGCAACAGCCAGTGCACATACTGTTTTAAGTCCCTCAGCCCACACCCTTCTCCTGGATTCACTCACCGATTGCTCGGGACAGGTTGAGGCCGCCATTCACTCTCCCATCCATGGTGACCTTCCCGCCGGCGTTTTTTATCCTGGCCAACTCTACCTCATCCTCGGGCTTGTGGTCATACGACATGTCCACGGCTTTTCCGCCCTCGGACACCACACAGCGGGAGTCCCCAGCGTTGGCCACGATCAGTTGCTTGCCCCGGATCAGGGCTACGACAGCCGTCGTCCCACTGTCAGAGCCAGGCTGCAGGGCACAAGGAGCTAGCTGAGAACTCCCTGCCAGGCACAGGCCCCACGTGGTGCCCTGGGCCCTGCAGGAGCCAGCACCGGCCATGGATGGGATAGAAACCACTACAAGTGTTCACAGCACACCTTGCTACCACACCACTGAGATGCGAGGCCGGGGGGTGTATGTGTGTGTGTGGAATGTGGGGGCACAGGAGCAGGAGTGGAGCACACCACGTTATGTGGCAGTAGAGCAGTTCCCCACATCTGCTTCCAACCCCAGATGCAGGCAAGGCTGGAGCTGTGCTCTCCTTGGCCATGAAGGGAGGGATGGAGCCTTCTGTAGCCCCTGCTGCAGGCCAGCAAGACGCGGCCCTGGGCCTCTGGTCAGTGGGAGACCGGTGAACTACAGGGGCCCCAAGACTTACTCCCCAAGCCTGAGGAACCTCAGGATAGAAAGTGAGCAAGCTTTTAGCTGCCCTGCAACCCCAGTGCCCATGCCCCCCTCCCAGAGCTTCCCTGGAGCCCTGTCCTCAGCTTGGTGCCGCCACCCAGAAGCCCAGAGCATGGAGCAGGACCCGCACCTCCTCTTTCCCCTCCATGCCCGGTAACAACATCTCTTCTTCTTCATCCTCGTCCTCCTCCGCCTCTTCTGTGTCATCCTCATCCTCCTCGTTCTCTGCCTCCTCGCTGCTGTAGCCAGTCTCCTCCTCGCTGCACTCCTGCCAGGAAGAGGAGCATGGCTCCAGCTGTGGCACCAGATCCGTGCCCTGGCTCAAAGGAACCGTCCTCATGGGGGAGCAGGATGGGTGGCAGGCCTTCCCACCCCAGGGCACACAGTCAGATGCCATGGTTACCCAGCAGCTGGCAGGGTCAGGCATTTGGCCAGGCCACAGAACCCACTGAAACCCCTGGGACATCCAAATGCATCCTCGCCACGCCTAGAGGACCCCAGTGCAGGCAGCTGCTGGCAAGTCTCACCTCCAGCTCAGCTGGGGGATGAGCTGAGGCTTGGGGCTCCCAGCAGGAGACATGACCCTGCCCAGCCTGTGGGCCATCTGCCCCGTGTTTTGGCTCCTACCTCACTGTCCTCCTCCTCCTCCTCCGCCTCATCCGACTCATCCTCGCTGTCCTCAAAGAACTTGGATTTGGTGGTGCGCTGGAGCTTCCCTGTGGAGGAGCAGGAAGGCCCAGCTTCCCCAGTGGATGAGGTGACCGCCTCTTCGCCCTGGCCCAGGTCGACTTTCCCAGCTGCAGAGCTGTCGCCCCCCGCACCAGCTCTGTCTGAGGTGGAGGAAATGCCTGTGGCCTCCTCATCTGGCTTGCTGTTGTCCCTCTCCTTGTGCTCGGCCAGCTCCCCGGGGGTGGCCTCCCCGTTCATGCTGGCCTCCCCGCCGTGCTCCCTGCCCGCCTCCCCGGCTGCGCCCGGCTTGCTCTTGAGGTTCTTGGTGCAGTTCTGCCCGTAACGGGTCAGCAGCTCCTCGATGGTCATCGTGGCTTCCTCATGCAGGAGGGCGGCCTCCTCGTTGTCGACTGCCAGAGACATGGAGGGGTCAGAGCGTGGGACGCACTGCACTGCCCCCAGAGCTGCTGGCAGGGCGAGCCTCGCCTGGGTGGCAAGGGGCAGGGCGGGTCCCCAGGACAGGTCTCTCAGCTGTGCTGTGGCATGCAGGCAGCATGTGCACACATGCAGAGGTGCCAGAGATTCAGTCAAGCAGCCCATGGGGGTGGGGGAGGGAGCCCCTCACTCTTCAACATGGACACATACAGGTCTTGTGTGCGTGGCAGCCACCCCGGAGTGCCTCCAGGCCTGCCCAATAACTACCCGCCTGCGTCCTACAGGTTTCACAAGACGAGCTGCTTTCACAGAACAGGGCGAAGGCAACTACCCCTCCTGCACTCCACTGTGAGGGAGTCATGAGCTGGGATAGGGGCTGCAGGAGACCCCCTCCCCCGAGCTGCACAGGTCTCAGACCCCTGGGTGGCTTGGGGCCCGTGGACACCAAGTACTGGGACACTGCACAGACCATGTTCTCACAGAGACCTGCCTGCTGACACCCAGCCGAGCAGAGGCTGAGCCGTAGGGCTCTAGCTCCGAACAGGGCCCAGGAAAAACCCTAGCACTTCACTGCGGAGTCTCGGGTGCCCCCATTTCTCTCTGGACTCGGGGCTAGGCCACAGATCCTAGCATTTGTGGGGCAATGTGACCGAGTAGTTACTGATTTGTACAAGCTGCGAGGGAGGGGAATGGCAGCACCCAGTGCACGGCACAGAGGGAGCAAGGACCGTCTCCACCACTGCCACCAGGCCTGTAGCGGGCTCAGTCTTCCCAGAGAACAACACTACTCTAGGCAACATCCCCTTGAATCCTCCCAGCACAACTCCCGGCCTGGCACTGCCTTGTGTTCCTGCCCTTGAGAGAGCTCATCTCCCAGCCAGCTCTTGGCGTCTTGCTTGGGTAGACGTTTAAGGTGGGACACTGCATTTGCTGCCCAACAGGAAGAAGGTGAGAGCCCAGAGGGGGGACTGACAGCCACGCCCGCCCCCTTGCAGGAGAGGCCACTGGCACCTCTTAGCACCGCAAGGGGTGTCTTTCCTGCCCAGACCTCTCACATACCCTCTCTGCAGCTATCCCCAAAGGCACGCAAGCAAGGCCAGGGCAGGTTTGCAATCCAAGCAGCAAGCTAACTCAGCCAGCACAGCCCTCCAGCCCGATAGAGGCCCTGGTGCCTTCCTGTGCTTACCATCATCTTCATCAGCCACTTTATCCTTCTCATCCTCATCGTCTTGGGGGCGCCCAGCCATCTGGGAGAGCTCCTTGATCACCTCCTCGGTGGTCAGCTTGGCATCGATGGCTAGGAAGGCGTCTTCCAGGGCCTAGAGACGGGCACAGGGGTGGAAGGTCTGCACAGGGTGGAAACAGAGCTCCTGCTTCCTCCCCTCTGCTCCCCCACATGCTGGGGATGGCCTGCGGCTAGGCCCTTCTGGGGCACTTGTTGTGTGGGAGAGGGTCAGCAGAGCAGGGAGGGGATGGGTCAGGACTTCAGGGGGTGCATGGAATACCCTCCTTGCTAAGGGTGTCCAGCTCAACTGAGCTGCAGCCCAACAGCCAACATCTCCAAAACCTTCCTGCATCTGTCCTGAAGCCCTCAAGCCCACAGCTAAGGGGCTGCCCAAAAAAGGCTGCATTTCCCTTACCCCCAGTGCCCCAGAGCATCCCCATCCCTGTCCCGATCCAGGTGACTGCAAACGAACCAGGGCAGCTCATGGGTGACAGAGAGCAGGGGCATGCCATGTAGTGACAGGGCATGGGCAAGACAGTGGCGCTAAGTCCTGGCAGCTACAAGGAAACAGGATTTCCTATTGCTGAGGGCGCAATGGCCAACACCTAGTGAGCAGACTGCTAACAAGAGCTGGAGAGTGGAAGCTCAGCTGGAAGGAGCAGGGGAAGGGAGACCCCACAGGGCATCAGGAGCTGGGCAAGGACTACGGCCCAGAAGACCCATCTCACACTCTGGGGCTCAGACTCTCACCTTCTGCAGTCTGCCTTCCTTGTAGGCTTTCTGGTCCTTGATGATCCCCGGGAGATACTTGGCACAGTATAGGGCGACCTCTTCCCCTGGAAGGAAGCAGAGGGACTCTGAAAAGCTTGCTCCTTCCTCAGCAGTGAGCACAGCATGACCCAGCCCAGTGGGACCACTGAAGACACGAGCCAGCCCCAAATTAGGAGCTATAAGTAGGAGCATGTGTTGGTGAGGGGTCGTGGGGCACTAGCTGCTGGCAGGTTCCCTGCTGCACTGCCAGGCCTGGCTGGTAACCCCATTAACATCACGACCCACCAGACCCTGCATGTTGAGGGACTTGAACCTGCTGTGGCTGGCCAGGTCCTAAGGGCTCCCTGGAGAAGCCCATCAAGCATCCCACAGGTGATCGCAGCAAGAGCTGTGCTCCCATGGTCAAGCATGCGGAGCCCTGCAGCAGAGACCAGGTGCTGCCAAGGGAAGCCAGGCCACTAGCACTTACGGGAGACTACAGCCCCAGCGACAAGCACAGCCCTGTTGGAAGAGGGAGGCTGGAGGAGATGTGGGAAGGTCTCGGCAGGGCCAGGCACTGCAGAGTGTGGAGGTGTCACTCAGGTGAAAAGCCAAAAACAAAGGTATAAATCTGAGCTTTGCTCCTGAGCAGGACTGCCAGTCATCACATGACACAGCTGGCACCCGGCCCCCCCAGAGGGGACCCCAGCCCCAAGACAAGCCACTTGGAGGAGCTGGACTAGATGCAGTGACGCAAGTCACTGGCATCCAGGTGATGGAACGGACCTGGTGGAACGCAAGACGCAAGGGCCTGTGCAGAGGCACCTGGTAACCAAGGGTCAGTGGGGAGGCCAAGAACAGTGCAGGGGGCCAGGGTACAGCCTCGGCATGGAGCGGGTGACTGAGCTGGGCATGGAGAAGGAGAGGATTGGAGTCTGCCAGAGAAAGAAGGGGCCAGTGCAGCTAAGAGCTCTGCCACACATTCAAATAGAAGCTGGACAGAAGCCAGCTACAGAGCTGTTACACATTTTCAGCCATAAACTTTATAGCTGGTTGGCTCTTTTTATAGCTGGAGAGACATTACTACTATGTGATAATTACTTTGCAAGTGTGGCCGGTCTAAACTGATTGCATGATTCACCACTTCATTGCATAACATGTCAGGTGTAGTGGTGGGAGCCACAGGGCCAAGGCAGGATGTCCCACTGGGGTGGGGGAGTGGCAAGAGGCAGCTGAGCCCAGCCCTATACCTATGCAGCGGAGATGTACTTCCGGGCATGCAGGTAAAGCTCCATCCTGATCCTGCTTCAATTTGCGATGCGTGACTGGGAAGGAGCCCCCATGCCAGGCTGCTGGCACCAGTACCACATCAGCCTATGCTCCTCTGCTAAGGTGGGACTCAGTGCCCTGCTCCACCATCCAGCAGAAGCAGGGGTGAAAAGTAGGGGGCAAAGACAACAATAGAAAAAGGTAGGGCCTGGAGTGATGTGGGACCTGCCCCTGTTCCAGCATAACCACAGGGAGAGGCTGAGAGCCCAGCCCTGGGGGCACAGGGGACTGGAGGAAGAACGGTACCAGGAAGCCCTCAGGCCTACAGGCAGGGAGGGTGGAGCAGGCAGTCAGTGAGGGGCAGATGCTTTGAGGGAAGCAGCTGCTGACAAAGGGGACCCGTGCAACGGTCAATGAATTTGCTCTGTCCAGGCGCATGCAGTCACCGTGGAAACGTGGGCAAGAACACTGGCTGTCAGGCCCGACTCAGCTCCTGCCCCAGGGACAGGAGCAGGAAAATGCTAGGGAAGGGAATAAGGATTTTCTGAGAGAGAAACAGAAGTGCCGGGAATCTGGATGGGGTAAGAAGGATGACTAGGGAAGTGGCAGGGCCATCAGCCTGATGCCAGCCCCCAGACCAGCCAATACAGGACCTAATCAGCAAGAAACTGAAAGGGGCATGTGACCAACACTGACCCATGGGGTTCATGGGACAGAGGCCTCATCTCAGGGATGGCATCTG
Organism: Crocodylus siamensis; assembly: GCF_052110815.1. Classification (NCBI taxonomy): domain Eukaryota; kingdom Metazoa; phylum Chordata; order Crocodylia; family Crocodylidae; genus Crocodylus; species Crocodylus siamensis. Next base: position 427,358,320 of record NC_143395.1, on the reverse strand, counting down.
TCAGTGTCAACCCTACAAGTTTAGTGAGAAAGGCAGCAGCACTGCTAAGGCATCAGACCCTGTACTGCACCCTTCAGCTAGGAAACCAGAGGCACCAATGCAAATGCCTTACACCTTCCTTGGGTCTTGGCATGGATCCATCTCAAGCTGTTACTGAACATCGCAGACCACGGTGGGAGCAAACTGCCAGTCCTGGAGGCCTCACAGAGAAGAGCATGCCAGCTGCTGCCCCTTTACGAGCTGATGGCAGTTGGGGCAGCACAAGGAAGCAGCAGCTAACACAGCTGCCAAGCAGCTGGGCTCCTTATCACCCTGGGGTGAAGGGCAGCAGATGCATCCCCATCACAGGCTGATGCCACTTTTACCATTGCCTCATCCAGTCTGGGCTGAACCTCAAGCAGTCCCAGTTCCAGCTCGCCTACTAGCCACCCTGCTGACCCATAGCTAGGGCTGCCTGGGTTCAGAGAACATTATGCCCCAGCCATGGTCCCATATGCAGGCCAGAAACACAGCATGTGGCCTCCTGGACCCTGGAGCTCTCCCACCTGCCACAGGTCTGTGGAGATCAAGCAAACCCACCCACGGGCCTTGGCCCCAATCCCTCCTGGGGCTGTGGAGACAGCAGGGTTTTGAGACTCACAGCACCAATGGAATTAATTCTGCCCACACAGACACCTGGTCCCCACCCACCAGTGAGCTCTAGGCCCCACCAGCCTGGCATGGGTCCAGAAGAGCAAGGGCACCTGGATCTTTGGATGAGCGTCTCACTTCAGCCTTCTCCACGCTCTCACATGGCCCCTTCTGGGGCAATGCTGGTCGATAATTAACTACATTGCCAATGTTTGCGGCGACTCCCTGGACAAAGGCCGCTTGCCTGAAGCAACAAGCAGCCTGGTTTGCCTCAGAGGTGCCGATAACCCTTCTAACCGGGAGCTCAGCATGCCCAAGAAGGGCTAAGACCACAACATGGCTTGCAGGACATGGCAATGCCAGCAGTTCCCTCCACTCCCACAGAAGCAGGCGGCCTCTCCTGGGGTGGCCAGTCTTGCCTACATGGCCACTGGCACCTGCCCCAGGTCAGTGGCTGAGCAGAGCCCAGCCAGACTCACTGCACATGTGGCCTCCTGCAACAACTGTGATGCAATGGGGTTCGCAGTTGCCACGGCAAGGGGAAGAGCTGGTCCTTTGCCTCCAGCACAGCCACAGCACAGAGCTCTGCTGAATCTCTGGAGGCCAACCAGCTGCAGGGCTGAGGGGCTTGTTATCAGCGTCCTGCCATCTTCACCCACACTTGGTTCATCACAGGTCATCTGTAAATCTCTGCCACTGCCCAGGGCAGACCTGATGGGGTGGGCTCCAGGGGCCCCCTCCTCTCACAACTGGTGGAGAACAACACAGCTGCCACAGCGCTGGTCCAGCCCATCACAGGAGTGGGTTCCAGGCAAAGCGTACTCTCCTGAGGACCTTCACTTGCCTGTGTTCCTCAAGCCACCCTGGCAGGGCCCTTGTCCTGATGGAGGAGACGATCCCCATGCACCAAGCCATAAGGTGACAGCCCAGATACAGCCACCTTACAGCCAATCCCAGCCCTAAAGCTGGCCCTGAGGGCAGCCAGCCGCATGGGCTGAATCAGCATCCACCTGGGAGAGGGCCCTGACAAGGAGTGCCACCAAACTGGCCCTAGCAGTGCATGCTGAGCAGATGTGTAATCAGGCATGGGGTTGGAGAAGCAAGCACCTGCCCTGCCTCGGCCCTACTCTCTACCAGCCATGGCTGGGGTGCAATGCTGCGTGTTCTGGCAGCTACATGTAATCTGGTGTCAGCGGCTCTTGTAGCTAGGCCCACCCTTCCCCACATCCTCCTAGGGGCTAGTGATGTGGTCCAGGCCCACTGTCCAGCTGGCCTCTGGGCTGGGACATGAGCTCTGCCCCACATCCATGACAGCCCAGGGACAGGGACTGCCCATGCATGCAGAACACAGCACCCAGACAGCTGCTGCCTGAGCAGTGACCCCAAGCAAACACTCTTCATTGTCCACGCTCCAACTCTGCCTGCCCATCTCACTGCTCTGGTCACCACACTCTACCACTAAAAATTCCTAGCGCGATCATACCACCATCATGGTCAAGCAGAGGATCAGTAGCACAATCACGGCTGTGGGCTGGGCAGCCCTACCCCACTGTACTGGAACAGGCAGAAATTCAAGACCCTCCTGCCCCAACATCAGGCCCATCTCACTCCCCCCCCTGCTTAAAGCTTGAGTCCTGGAGAGAGGCCCACAGCTTGGTGTCTCAGGGGCTCGGCTGTTGTAGAGATGGGGCTGTGCCAGGGCTGCGGGCACATGCATTCTTGCTCCAACCTGTCTGCAGACTCAGGCTGACATCACAGCAGCTGCTCTGGAGCCAGAGCCTGCGGTGCCGGGTGTTTCTGAGCGGAGCTGGCTTCTGTGTCCACAGGATGCATGGTCCTGGCCACTGTGCCGCCATCACCCTATTTCTGTTCCTACCACCTCATAACCATCCATCAGGCCTTGACTCAACCACTTGTGCTACCCAGATTCAGGGCTCAGTGAGCACTCACTCCTTTCTCCAGATGTCTGCTCAGATCACTGATCTAAACTTGAACTGCTTCAGAGAAAAAGCCCTAGTGATGAGAGACCTCCTGAGAGTTGTAGGTAGGGGGAGGGGCGCTGGGAGGGTGAGGGGATCAGTGTTGGGTCTTTCAAACAGCATGTGGATGGGATCTGATGTGCTGGCAGGAATCCTGCCCAGAAGCCAGAGGCATCATTCATAAGGAGACCCATGGGAAAGCAAACACAGCCCGTAACTTCAGCTGGGGAAAACCCAGACAACCCCCTGGGAAAAAACCATCCTACACACACACCCACAGCTCCTCTGGGAGGCAGGAATGCGACAGCCTCAGAGCAAGACTGGCACAAAGACAGGCGCTTTCCAGGAGACAGCTGGAGATGCTGCATGGGCCCATCTCTACCTCCTAGGAGGCCTCTGCATCTCAGAGAGAGGCTGTGCATCCAGAACATCTGTCACAACGTAGGTGGTTTGGAGCAGCACAACACTGAACCAAAGGCCGTGTTCTGAGGGGCACTGGCTCTGGGGCCCCAGGGATGGGGGAGATCAGCCTGACCTGGTGAAACATCAGCAGGATGGAGACCAGTGGAACAGTTAGGAAAGAGGAAATGCCTGGTGGCTGCAACCAATGCCTCCTGAGAGCAGGTGGCCTAAACTGAGGCACTGCCCAAAGGAGGGGCCAAAGCTGCTGCTCAGGTCTTTTCATGAATGCTCACTGGGGACCTCCCCAACTCCCAGCTCGGCCCCACATACTAAGTCCGGGAGCAGCCAACCACAGAGCTCCTGGCAAGTCAGAAAGTGATGCTCTTTTTGTGTGGATTAAGGAACTGGTGCCTGCGAGAGGCTCAGGCATGAGGGAGAAGGCAGCCTGGCACATACCCAGAGAAAGGGCATGGGTTCAGCCCATGCGTGGGATCAGGCAAATGTCACTGCTTCGAGTGTATCGCAAGCTCCATTTCCAGAGCATGATTCTGTGCTGCGTGGATCCAGCTTTTAACCCCATGCTGCCCAGGGCCAGGAGGCACTGACTGGCATCCAAAACAACAGACAGGGCATTTCCTGCAAGTGCAGCTCCAGGGAAGTGAAGATCCTGTACTGGCCTGGCTGGGGGAAGCAGGGGGGGAGGGAGGAGTAGTGAGGCCAGCTAAAACTGGATAGAGACCAAAACACAGAACAGTCCCATCAGTACAGTATTGGCACATGGGGATGTGGAGCAGGGACAGCAGTTCCAGGGACCAGGCCCCTCCACTACCACCAGGACAACCAAGGACAAAGGACCATGAGAGACCAGGCTTCAATGGCAGCCATCTAGAGCAAGTACATGCCAGCAGCCAGCTCCATCTCACCCACGCTCTACAAGATGGGATGTGCATCATACCCGCTGGGAAGTCAGAGGGTGGAAACGCCAATCCAGTTGCAACCCTACCAGCCCAGCACCCTCCTTCTGGAGGCCTCACAGACTCACTCGGCCAGAGAAGAGTCTTGTGCAGCAGCAGGACCTCTTGAGGTGGGCAGACTGCTGGGAAGAAGCTCCCAGCCCAATTCCCTGGAAAGAGCAAGGATCAGTTACCTCCGTGTCCATCGTAGACTGAGAACATGGCCGTTTCGCTGTCCAGCTCGGGGATGCAGTTGTGTGCATCCTGAAAGAGAAGCATACAGTCAGGTGTGCCCAGGGTCCCCACGGGGAACTGCTGGGACAGCTCATACTTGCCTCGACAGACTCTTCAAATACCAGCATTTCTTTCCTTGCAAAGTTGGAGGGAAAGCAAGAGCAACAGAATAGTGCCTGAAACACAACCTAGGCCCTGCTGGACATGCCCTCTGGGGAAGCTCACCACAGGACCACTGCTTTTCAAGGAGAAGGCTGCAGACCCTCAGCCTCAGGCAGCTCCCCTGCACTAGAAGGCCAGCCCAGCCACCCCTCCCTCCCTCCTTCCCTCCCACAGTTGTGCAAGTGCCTCAACCTCCCCTGCACAGCAGGCTATGGATGGGACCATCTCTGCCTTTCTACCCTCTTGCTTCATGAGGGTAGCAGTGCTATCACCCTGTGGTGCAGGCAGGTACAGAGGCACAGACACCAAGAACTTGCCTATGCATGGAGAGTCCCCAGCATAACCACAGTGCCATAATCACACTGGTAGGTTCCCTGCAGGTGAACCTGACTCGCTTGGGTCTCTGCACCCTGCCCAGCCCGGAGCCCATGTGCCTGCTGGTGTGTTCCCGTTTCACAGAGCCCTGAACTCAGGCCTGCTGCCCAGTGCCAGGCTCAGATGTGCCTGGTGAGAGACTGCAGAAGGCAGCATTCATCCCACAGCCCAGTGAGACCAGGGCAGTGCACAGCCCATCCCCTCTCTGAGCTCCACTAGGCATGCCATATTTAGCTGGGAGGGGAGTGCTAGTCTCAGCCATGTGGCCAGCTGGAGGGCAGGGAGGAGTATGTTATGGGGACTTCTCCCAAGCAGTCTCTGAACAGGGTGCAAAGGAGGTGCTAACCAAAAACCAAACAGCATTAAAGAAGCATGAACAAACTGCTGCTTCCACACAGTATCTCAGTCCTGCCCATCGTCCATGTATCCACCAACCCTCTCAGCAGAAAGCAAGGGTCCATCTCTCAAGGGCCCAAGAAGCATACTGATAGCTTGGGGTGAGCAGAGCACCACAGAGCAGTGGACCAGGGCTCCCTGCCTCATAAACCCAGCTCAGGATGCTTGGGCCAGAGCTGAGGTGGAAATGCCTAGCCAGGATCACATTTCTCAGGCCAGGGCTCAGCCCGAGAAGGCACATGTGAAACACAGACTCCCCTGCAGTTCTGGACATGCTCTCCCTATACCAACGCCTCTTGGGCCCTGTGTGTCACAATGCGGCCCTCTGAAGCAGCTCTGCCGGAGCCAACTGAATGCAGGCACCGCATCCACAGCAGACCAGCACCCCTGGGACACCTAAAAGGCTGCAGCATCTGAAGTCTCTTTCTTCATCACACTGCTCAAGTCAATGGGGCTTCCAGAGGCCACAATGAAAGCCCACACTCCATAGGGGAGAGCAGCACCATGGCCCATGAGTGCATCAGAGAAGCACCACTCTCTAATGCAAACAGCATCCTGACTCACACTCCCAGCCAGCGCTTGCTATGGGACCGCAGGGGTCACCAGGGCTGGGCAAGGAGGGACCTGTGAGCACACAAGCCCCACCTCACTGCAGAGCAGAACTGATGTTACAGCAAGATAAAGAGACCAAAGGCCCATAAAGTCTAACGGGAAAGCCACGGCTAGACTCTCCTCCTTCTCCTGGCAGGGGAAGAAGAGAGATGCGGAATGCCTTCAAAGACCTCTGCTCACAGGGAGGAAGGGGGCAGAGCAGACCACAGCAGCTAAAGAAGTCTCCAGAGAGCAGGCTGCAGTACAGAGCCCACTTCTCCCAACCCAGAGGGGGCCAGGACCACCAGGCTTTGTCAAGGCAAGAAAGGAGGAATGAGGCAAAGGCCTCCCCCAGCAACAGACTCAGGACGCAACCCCTTTCTACCATGTGCTTTCTGGCCATGCATGAACACATGGTGCTGTAGACGCTGATTGAGGCCCTTCAAGCAGTTTGCTGGGCTCAGGCCGCTGGGGAAAAGCTTGCTGGTGTCCAACCCTGCTGGGAGTTGAGGGAGTGATGTGAGGTGTCCGGTCCAGCAGGACCTCGCCCGGGTCTGTTGGCACTCGAGAGAACTAGAGGAGTCTTAGCACAGGCCACCCCAAAGCAGACACACACACAGAGCTCAGTGAGAAAGAGGAAGCTGGCTGTGCCCCTGCCACTCTGCCCCATGCAGGCTCCTGGGCAGGGACAGCCTGCCTCGCGAGCTCTGCTCTGTCACCAGGCCCATGTAGGGAGGATGCCTGGTGAAGCTGTTGGCCTGGGTCACCCCCAGCAGCAGGTGAGGGCCCCACCCCACACTCTGCTGCACCCCCAGCCCCAGCAGCCAGAGGTCAGTAGATAGGCTGAGGCTGGAGGCTCATCTGCTCTGTCCAATCTATCCTCCATTGCCTGTAGCAGATGCTGGACATCTTATCAGCTGAGGAAACCACCAGCCCTCTTTTGAGCCCGGCAAAGTTCTTCATCACAGGAAGTCGCCAGGGCCACACACACCACAGGCTTGTGACACATGGTGTGAAAAAGCACGTCTTCTGGCCAGCTTTGAGTTTGTCACCTCTTGAACTGACTGTCACTGCATAGCTCTGTTGTGGGGCAGGAAGATCGGCAGCTACTGGTCTCTCTCTGCTGCCCTATTTTTTGTGATTGTGTGAGCCTTTCCCCTTGCCCTGTACCCCAGGGAACAATCTTGGGCTTTCCATAGGTGCTGCAACGCACCCACTCAGCAGCATGCTCCTGGGACCTGCCAAGCCCCATCACCTGTCCCCGCTCCTGGTTCTGGGCTGCTGCGGAGGCAGCGTTACAGGTCCTGCACACCCTCTGCGTAGAGACCTTCCCTCTGCTGTCAGTGAGTCAGCGGCTCCACGTCACACTCTATCCGACTCCTCCTGCCCCCAAGGACACATTCTTCCCAACTACAGCTGCAGGTTGCTCTGCATCAGCTTCTGGATGCTTTTCCTCCATAACAGGTGTTGAAGACAAACCACTACTGCAACAGCTAGACCTCTGGCATGACACAGGCCAACTTTCCCCAGCAGTGCCAGAAGGCATCATGGCAGAGAGCAAACTGCACTCAGTACCACACCTGACAGCAGAGAGGGGCTGGGCACCTGCCCCCTGTGTGTACAGACCCAGGCAACGCCACTCAGCCCTTGGAAGGCCGGACTTACTGCACAAATGCCTCCAAGCACAGGAGAGAGCCACACAGCTGACCACAAGCTGGGCTTCTCTGTCTCCCACCTGGACTCCCAGCCCGTTATTGTCTGTTGTCCAGGAAAATGAAATCCAGAAAGCCCAGAGGATGGCTGCCCCAGGTGACCCAGATGCATGTAGTTGCTCTTCAGGCCTTCTACAGCCAAGCCCCAGGCCCCTACGTGCTGTCCAGGCCAGGGAGGCTTGGTTCACAGTGCAGATGACACAAACATCTCCCAGCTCCCGAGCCAGGGGGAAATGGCCCAGTGCCAGAGTCTTTTCCATGTCAGTGACAGGAAGCCACTGGGTCACGTCACATCCCTGCAGCCTCAAAAACCCCTTGAAGCAAGCAACTGAGGACTCATCAGGGAGATGAGTCTGAAGCAGGGAGAAGCCTCCAGCCCCTGGGGGCACAGTCTGCCTGCCTTGGCCATGCAGCCAGGGACAGGTTTGTAAAGCCTCCTGGTTACCCAGCCCCAAAAGGAGGCAAGGCCAGAGCAGCTCACTACAGTCAGCCCCCCATGGAGCCCAGAGCCCTCGATGGGGGGAGCTGGGAGAAGCCAGTGAGCCCATGTAGCAGGAGCACCTGGGTCCCTCAAGTGTGATGCGACTGAGACGCAGACATATTGCGGGGCCAGGCCTCAGGACAGGCCCCTAACAACATGTCTAACTGGCTGCTGCTCTATGCTGATGCGATAGCGTGTGAGGATGAATGCTGGAAGGCCACAAACACTTAGGCTGGGGCCTTTTGCTGCTGCTTTACGTTCATGGTGAAGCAGAGAGGCGTGAAAGGGACACTTCTCTCCCCTCAAGTGTGCTGCTCATGCCAAAGCATCAGAATCGTTGCAACCTTGGATGACTCTGGGCACTCTCAGCTCCTACCTGCAGGAGAAAGGAGTCAAATCTCTAGCCCAGAGCCCTGCTCTCACAACTGGGGGGCAGGGTAACAAAACCAACTGGACACAGAAGGGACATGAATCACAGCATCCTAGAGCAGTGGGGCTGGAAGAGCCCTACAGAGGTCACGCAGTCCAGTCTGAGGCAGGATCAGCCCTGTGCAAAACACACCACACAAAATATAATCTAAACTCTACGTAAGACTACCACGAACCCCAACACAACACAGACCTAACACCTGAACCTGCCACAGGGAAAGCAGAGGATTTGTGGCAGCCAACGCCCTGGTTCTATGAAACGTCATCAGTATACGCTCAAAAGACCCCAGGTAGAGGCCATGACCCTCACTACAGAGGAAGGCAAAACCCCCCCAGTACGTACCAACCTGACCGGGGGGAAATTCATAGAATCAAAGAAGTAGGGTCGGAAGGGACCTTATAGATCGTCAAGTCTGACCCCCTGCCAGGGCAGAAGAAAAACTGGGCTCAAATGATCCCAGCTAGGTAGGCATCAAGCCTCCTCTTAAAGACCCCCAGAGTAGAAGCCAGCACCACTTCCCTTGGAAGTTGGTTCCAGATCCTAGCCGCCCTAACTGTGAAGTAGTTTTTATGGATGTCTAATCTAAATCTCCTCTCCAACAACTTGTGGCCATTATTCCTTGTTATGCCGGGGGGCGCTAGGGGAAACAAGGTCTCTCCCAAACCCTTCTGGTCCCCCGTAGTGAGTTTATAGATTGTCACCAGGTCCCCCCTCAGCCTTCTCTTATGAAGTCTGAACAGGTTCAGGTCCCGCAGTCTCTCATTGTAGGGTCTGCCCTGTAGTCCCCGGATCATGTGGGTGGCCCTCCTCTAGACCCTCTTAATGTTGTCCACATCTCTCCTGAAGTGGGGCGCACAGAACAGGATACAGTACTCCAACTGTGGCCTGACCAGTGTCGCGTAGAGGGGGAGGATCACCTCCTTGTCCCTGCTAAAGATGCACCTGTGGATGCATGACAAGGTACAGTTAGCCCTTCCAACTGTGACCTCGCATTGTCGGGTCACGTTCATCATTCCTTTCTGATCCTAGTGCAGCATCAGTCTGACCCTGAGCAGAGGGGCAAGACCCTCTAGCCAGGAACCTTTGGCTTTGGTCTTAGCAGGTGCACTGGCACAGCCCAGTCAAAATTCCCAGGCTTGGCTGTAGCCAACACCCGGTGCCTCCGGGGAAGGCTTAAAAACCAGCCTAACATGTAGCAGAAAAGGGGAGGAAGGGGCAACCAGCAAAGCCCAGAAGTCAGGAAAATCCCCATAGTAGAACACAAGCACTGTTATGCCTAGATCATCCCTAATTGCTGTCCAACCTCCCCCTCAACACCTCCTGTGAAAGAGAGCCCATCCCTTCCCTGGGCAAAATCGCTTCACATCACAATCCTACACCAGGCCCCTCGCTCCCATCGCCTCTGTGGGAAGTAAGCCATCCATGTAACACAAAGACGAGTCAGGATTTTCTGTTGAAGAAAACTGCCAGAAACAGAAAAATGGAAACAAGGTCTGACAATTTTTCCTTTGTGGGCCATTACTAATGCTGAACACTGCCCCTGGACCAAGGCCATGACCAGAAGCACCTGGTGGTCCTCTATTTGTACAGTGCCTTGCCCCAGGCAGCTACTGCACTGGAAGCAGTGATAGGAAAAGCCATGATGATGCCAATGTAACCTAGTGCGATGCACCACGTGACTTGCCCTCAGCTTAGTGATACAGGGAGTTGAGGCAGAGCCTACAAAAGAGAGCACAGGGGGCATATGTATGGTCACTTTTAAGGAGTGCCCTGCAGATAGCAGAGAGGGGGACACCGCAAGCAAGCCAGGATAAACCCAGGAGCTTGAACAGCAGCTTATTCAAAGCAAGCTATGCAAACCCCTGGGTTCTCCTGGGCACAGATGTCCTGTTTTGCCTCGGGCAGGTTTAGGAGGAGGTTCCAGCTTATGGCTTGGGCTCCTCGGACCTGCAGCTACACAAAAAGGCCAAAACCTCTGGAAAGAGATGGGTCCAACACCTCCTCCATGTTGGGGAAGTTCCTCAACACTTCCCTCTGCTGCTCCAACAGAGCCAGCCAGGCTGGGCAGACACAGCAGCTGCTGGCCAGGGCACATAACCCTGCCCCAAGCACGTCTCTGACCAACAGTGGCTGCCTTCAACAAGTTCACGAACCATCACCCTTCCGGGACCCTTGTGGCAAACTACGATGACAGATTTGAGTTGCCTCCAAGCAACCAAAGGCTCTTGCCTACTGAAGGCATCCTGAGGCCTCTGAACTGCTCGCTGGCCTTTGTAACCTGGGTACGTGGTCTGTGGGCCGCCGCGTACCCGTCCACAGGCCCCAATGACACAGGAGCAAGCCTGGGTGCGGCGCAACTCCTGTGTAAGCATCTCCACCGCAAACGGTGCATTGCACATGAACCCCAGCGCAGCGGGCACATGGGCTGCTAACCGTCATGCACGGCTCCGAGCAGAGAAAGAATAAAGAAGCGTCCTTCAGCATAGCTCTTCTCTGGCTCTTGGGAACGGAGAAATCCCTGCTCCCCCGACAGCCCAGCCCGGCCCCTGCCCCCAGGCCCGCTTCCCCCCCGGGCAGGCCGCAGGCACCGACCTCCATGGAGACCCGCCAGCCCTGCATGGCGCTGAAGCCGAAGTGCAGCGGGCGCGGCCCGAGCCCGGCCCCGTCGCCCGAGCTCTTCACTGTGTTGGGCTGCGACAGGTAGGCGCCCATGGCGCCGCGGGGCTCGGCGGGGGGCGGCGGGGCCCTGCCGCGGCGCGGACGGCGCGGGCCACGGGCGGGCGGCGCGCAGCGAGGAGGCGGAACCACCCACCACAGAGTGCGCGGCCGGAAGTAGAGCGGCCGGAAGCGCGGGCTGTGCAGTCGAAACGAGGCCGGAAGGCGGCGCCCTGGTGCCGGAGAAGACGGAACGGCCGGAAGCGCTGGGAGCACGGAGCGGCCATAGAGTGCGGGGAGCTCCTGGAGGACTCTCCACTTCCGGGACGGTCTGCACTAGGGGTGCGTTAGGTCACCGTGCGCACACACATATTTTTTATATATATCTCAGCACGGGCTCCTACATACATACATACATATATATAAAATGACACGTGTGCATATATCTACGCACATCTATATCTAGGATCACAGGATCTCGTGGCCTGTTATAAACTAGTTAGGGGGGATCAACAGGCATTGGGGGAGTCACTGTTCCCCCGAGCACCGCCAGGAGTGACCAGGAATAACCGTCACAAGCTGGCAGAGGGTAGGTTTAGGTTAGCTATCAGGAGGCGCTACTTCACAGTCAGGGCAGCTAGGGTCTGGAACCAGCTTCCAAGAGAAGTGGTGCTGGCTCCTACCCTGGGGGTGTTTAAGAGGAGGTTAGATGAACATCTTGCTGGGGTCATTTGACCCCAGTATTCTTTCCTGCCATGGCACGGGGGTCGGACTAGATGATCTGCTTAGGTCCCTTCCGACCCTACAAACTATTAAACTATCTATATAAGTCTATGCGTATAGGCACGTGCCACCGCGTCATAAATGTAACGTCCGTCCGAGCCCTACCCCTCGCTGCACTTCCCCTACGCCTGCGCACTGCGGCAGGGCAGCCTTAACCCTGCGCGTGCGCAGTACCGCAGCTCGTGTCCCGCCCCCCGGACAGGTCCCGCCCCCCTTGGGTCGGCCCCGCCCCCGCGGCGCACCCCGTCTCTGTTCCCCGTGCGCACCCTAGTCTGCTTGGGGAGAGGCGGGCTCTGCGCGGCTTCTCTCCAATCAGAAGGCGGAAGCGCAGGGTCCGCGGGCGGTCATTAGCCGCAGGGAGCCCCACCCCGCCCCCTTTGCCGCTGCCAGCAGGGTGCGTTGAGCGCCGCGGCGGTTGGTTGTTCTCGGAGACGTCTTAACTCGAGCGGAGGCGCCGGCACGAGCCGGTGAGTGCGGGCTGTGGCCCCCCCCCCCCCCTTGACCTCCCCGGGGCCAGGCCTGGTCTCGGTGGCCTTCCTGCCCGCGCCCCCCCCTCCGGCCTGTCACTCATCGGCGCGGGCCGGGCCGGGCCGGGCCGGGCCGGGCCGGGCGGGGGGCGGGGCAGGCCAGGGCACGTCTGGGTACCAGGGGGCCAGGAGGGCGTGGGTCTAAGGCGGGGCGGGGGGAAGTGTGGAGGCCAGGAGGTAAGGTGGGGGGGGATCTAAGGGGGTGGAGGGGGCAGATCTGGCGGTGGGGGTTGGGATGGAGGAGTGTTAGGGTGTATCCGCACCCTGTGACTCGCCCTCCCGCCACAGGTGACGCAGCCAGACAAACATGTCAGAAGGTGAGCCCAAGCCCCTGGGCACTGGCAGTGGCTCGGACCCCAAGCCTGAGTTGTCCTCGTCGGGCGCAGGGCTGGCGTCAGTGTCCCCGCCGGTAACGTCCGTGGCGCCAGCTGTAGCTCCGGCCCCAGCTGCGCAGCCGCCGGAGGAAGAAGAGGAGGAGGAGAGTGAGGATGAGTCTGAGATCCTGGAGGAGTCCCCCTGTGGGCGCTGGCAAAAGAGGCGTGAGGAGGTGGGTGCCCGTGGGCAGGAGGAGGGGGACCATGGAGCTCCCTGCCCAGCACCCAACAGCTCTCCCTTGGGGCAGGAGCAGGGCTCAGACCTCGTGGGGGAGCGACCTGGTCCCTCTGGGTGGCAAGTCCCACCCTCCTTGTGCCTGGCTCCATGGCAGGCCTCATCTGTCCTCGTTTTTGTGGGCCTGTTCCCACCCTGTGCAGCCCTCCGCAGGGTAGTGTGGACCTGTGCTTGTGCTGGGTCAGAGCAGGGAGGAGCTGCTGGGTCTAACTCCTGTGGGGAGAGCTGTGCCTTGGGGTGGCTGGTGACCACAGAAGCACCACAGGCTCATGCATCCCTTGAAGGAGACTGCCTTGGGTTCTGCCATGCTCAGCCCTCTCCTGTCTGCGTAATGAGGACGTCCCTGTCTCTTTACTGGGCCTGTCTCCACTTTGGTCCCAACGTGCTGGGTGGGGGGAGGGCATGTGTGGGCATTGCTCCTCCTGTCCTGTCGCACCCTTCAGTGTTTGGAGTCTAGTCTGTCCTGTGCATTTCTCAGCTGCTGTGACAGCTGAGACCATCTGACCCTGAGCGTGTCCCTGTCATCTGGCTCCGTCAGCTGCAGGCTTGTCGGTTGTAATTAGGGCTCTGCCTTGCTGCAGGGTTGCTGGGAAGCTGCTGCTACAGCCAGATGTAGCTTTGTAGGCAGGGCTAGTCTGTGTGAACTTGGCTTCCATGTAGTTTGCTCTACTCCCCACTGCTGCACATCAGCATTTTATTGGTCTTCTGTAAGTCTCCCCTGTGGCCTAGATCTTCCAGTCATGGAGAGCCTGCCACCTTTCTGCTGTGGCTCTTGCATTCACTGACTGTGGTGTGGCTAGGTTCACAGTGACACTGATTTAAACCCCCTGTGTTGGGGGGAACATGCTGTGCATGAGTGCATATCAAGCTGTCCGTTGTAACTGTTTCACCCGTCTGCTACTTGTCCTAGAGGTTTTGAGGTTGAGCTGCCCTCACTTTCACTCTGGGGTTGGCTGCCCTACCTTACCTTGTGATTACTGTGGGATAGGAGTGTGCAGACAGAGCAAAGTGGGCACAGCTGAAACATGATATTTCCACCCCATCCCTTTGACTGGTACAACTGTTTGTCCTGTGCTAGGAAACAGGCCCAGAGCTAATTTCTGCTTAGGTGGCAGGACTTACCCAGGTGCTCTGCATAGGCCAGGGATTGTTCCCTGCTGTAGTCCACAGAAACAGGTCTCTGGTGATGGAGTCCTTTCCTCCTCCTTCCTCCCCTTAGCCTAGCCTTGCCTTGCCTTGCCTTGCTGGGCAGGCTGCAAAACCCGACAGCTGTGATTCTGACATGTTACAAGGCCCAGGTAAACTCAGACTTCCCACAGACCTCCACCTGCTCATAAGGGTGAGACAGCAAGCAGCCTTGTTTTCACTAGGATTTTAGTTTGTGTCTGTGAACACAAGGCAAAACACACTCTTGTCCTGGTCCAGACACACCCTTGCTGTGCTGTGGAGGAAGGTGTTTGCATGAAACCCCATCTCTGCTTCCTTGCATGTTGCTTTCTGATGCAGCCCTCAGTACATGAGCACAGGCTGTCTTCTCCATACGGCCGTGTCCTGCTGGGACATGGGATGGCCCAGTACATGAGTCCCTGCCTTATTTGGTGTGTTCCCTGTGAATGTGGAATTATTAGAATCATAGTATCCTAGGATGTGAGGGTTGAAAGGGACCTCAGGAGGTCAGCTAGTCCTTGGCTTCTCTGTGGTGCTTGTTAATAGAGTTCACTGGGTGCTAATTGCTTTTGCAACATGTTTGTGGGTAGGAAAAGTTTTTGCATGGGAAGGGTCTGAGATGGAAGGAAATTAGAGCTAGAACTTGCAAAATCCCTTTAATTGTGGGTGCCTCATGGTTGGACACATGCCTGGTGCCCCAGGGTGATGTCTGTGCTGCAGTGTTAGGCACCTCTCTAAGCTGAGGTCATGAGGTGCCTGGTTTTACAGGTTAAGAAACAGAAAAGTGCCTATCAAAGGCCCCAGTGAGTCAGTTTCTGAGCCTGGGCAAATGTGGGCCTCCCTAATTCCCAGGTTTGTGTTTCTTGCCCTGTCACAGTGTGTCGTTTTAGAGATGCTGGGTATTCATGTCTCCTTTTAGCTTCGGTTATAGCTGAGCACTCAACGGGCTCAGGTGGGCGACTGTATAGCTAGAGGGCCCCTGTGAGGCTTGGCACATGGGCCACACAGGGCTCTGTTAGAACCAGTGTCTGGAATGGCATTCAGCTCTTTTAACCAAACCTGACTTGTGGGCTCCTGCTTTGAGCTGCCTGCTGGGTGAACTTGACTCCAGTAGCTGTTAAGCAGCGGTTTATTCTGGGCTGCTTCCCTGTGCTGGCTCTGTTCTGCAATACCTGCCTGCTTTGAGTACCCCAGCTATTCTGGAATAGAAGTGGCTTTTATTCCAGGTTGGTGTCCACACAAGGAGCTATTATAGAGCAGTTTGTTCTGCGCTGACTATTCTGAGTAGAGAAATCTTTATTTGCTACATGCCTCTTGGCTTTGGTGACAGTGAGGTTGGGATCCTATTAAAAACAGACTTTGTCATTACACAGCCCTGATTCATTTCCTGAGCAATAGCCTTCCTAAATGAGGCAGGCTCCTCTGAAACTGGCTAGCATGATCATCAGTGCATTTAGTGACACGGCTGCCCAGGGGACAAATTAAGGTTGTACAGGCAGCATTTATTCTTGTGTTTCCTAACTTGGAGTGGCTAAGTAACAGGCTTTGAAGTTGTCTTTTCTTGCAACCAAGCTCTTTGGGATTGTCACGTGCCTCTGGCTGGGCAGAGCTGGCAGCATGGTTGGGCTCGCTTTGTTACCGCAGCCCTTAGTGGGTATCAGGGGGATGCACGCAGCATCTGTGATCTTTCCATCCCACCCCTCCTCTTCCCTGCCAGGGTCAGCTGCCTCTGGGGCCTTGAGTGGGTGGAAGAGACTTGCAGGTGAGGACAGAAGTCTGATGCTGCTGTATGCTCTCTGCTGGGTTTTTTCCCTAGTTTCTGTATTCATTTGCCATTTTTCTCAGACCCTTTCCCCCTTGCCTGAGACCAAGTGGAGAGCTTTTCCCTTTGAGGGAGAATGGTTCGGAGAGTAGTGAGGTAGGAGCAGGTCACCCTGACCGTGCTGTGAGCAAAGGGACCGGTGCAAGTCATTGTTCTAAGAACTCTCTGTTCTTTCCCCGGGCAAGTGAATGACAGTTTGTTCAGCTAGTGAGACACAGGATACTAGCATTACATCATTTGCACAAGCTGTCATAGGCTGTTCCACGAACTGAAGTACAATAGCATGGTTACCTAGCAACTTTAGCAGTCTTATTTCAGCGTCCTCTCCTCTGCTGATTGCCTGGGCCGACTCTCGCTGTCAGGGGTGCCTGCTCCCTGCGCTAGCTCTGGGGTCCCAGGGAAGGCTTTGTTAACAGTGTGCTCAGACACCTCTTTTCCCTGTGCTTTCCTCCAGAGCTCCTGCTGCACTGAGCAATGGAGAGTGCTGTGAACAGGAACGTAAAATCACACAATTTCAGCAGCTTTTGCTGACCTGCAGGCTTTGGAGCATGCCGCAGTTTAGCTAGCTTGGGTGGCCACACAGCAGACTGGGAAGGAGTCAGGTAGCATGGTGGCAGAAGGGCAGGGAGCAGAGCAGCAGATCAGGCAGGGGAAGGGGATTGGAGTGGCATGCATGGGGCTTAATTTGTGGTATGCGTGCCAGAAAGTTTGCTCCCACTGAGCTAGTGGATCAGGCCTCATGCACAGGCCTCAGGGCCAGAGCAAGTTGGTCTTTAGTCACTAAAGCCCTGCCTTGACAAGAAGAGGGGGTTGCAGTTGTTGCCAGAGTCAAGCTAACAGGACTGAAAAGCTCTGTTAAAGTGCAGGCTTAGCATGTCTGACACTGCAGGCTCAGTCCCTATTGTTATATGGACTTCCTTGGCTAAAATGTTTCATAGTTTCATAGTAGCTAGAGTCGGAAGGGACCTAGGTAGATCATCTAGTCCGACCCCCTGCCTTAGCAGGAAAGAGCACCGGGGTCAGATGACCCCGGCAAGGTGCTCATCTAACTTCCTTTTAAAAATCCCCAGGCTAGGAGCCTGCACCACTTCCCCTGGAAGCTGGTTCCAGGCCCTAGCCGCCCTGACTGTGAAGTAGCGTCTCCTAATATCTAATCTAAACTTACCCTCCGCCAGTTTGTGACCGTTATTCCTGGTCACTCCTGGCAGCGCACGGGGGAACAGGGACTCCCCCAATACCTGCTGATCCCCCCTGACCAGTTTGTAGCAGGCCACAAGGTCCCCCCTTAACCTTCTCTTGTGGAGGCTAATCAGGTTCAGGTCCCGTAGCCTCTCCTCATAAGGCCTGCCCTGCTGACCCCTGATCATACGAGTGGCCCTCCTCTGAACTCTTTCCATATTGTCCACGTCCCTCTTGAAGTGTGGCGCCCAGAACTGGACGCAGTACTCCAGCTGCGGCCTGACCAGTGCCGCATAGAGGGGGAGGATCACCTCCCTGGACCTGCTCGAGATGCATCTGTGGATGCATGACAGGGTACGGTTGGCCTTCTTGACTGCCTCCCCACACTGCCGGCCCATGTTCATCGTGGAGTCAATGACGACTCCAAGATCCTTTTCCGTCTCCATGCTGGCAAGAGGGGAGTTCCCCAACCTGTAAGTGTGGTGCCGGTTCTTCCTCCCCATGTGCAACACCTTGCACTTATCAGTGTTAAACCCCATCCTATTCTCATCCGCCCACCGTTGCAACCTGTCAAGGTCAGCTTGTAGCCTATTGCACCCTTCTAGTGCACCCACATCCCCCCACATCTTAGTGTCATCAGCAAACTTGAACAGGGTGCTTTCTACCCCGTCATCCAAGTCACTGATGAAGATGTTGAACAGTGCGGGCCCGAGGACCGAGCCCTGCGGAACCCCACTGCCCACATCCTTCCAGGTCGAGAAGAACCCATCCACTACCACCCTCTGGGTGCGGCCCTCCAACCAGTTGGCGACCCATTTGACTGTGTGGGCATCAACACCACAGTCTCCCAGCTTTTTGATGAGGACAGGGTGAGAGACAGTGTCGAAAGCCTTCCGGAAGTCCAGAAAGACTACATCCACAGCAACCCCTGCGTCTAATGATTTGGTGACCTGATCGTAAAAGGCCACCAGGTTGGTCTGACAAGACCTGCCACTGATGAACCCATGTTGGTTGCCCCTGAGCATGCATTCCCCCGCAAGGCCCTCCTGGATGTGTGCCAGGATAATTTTTTCAAAGAGCTTACCCGGGATTGAGGTAAGACTAACTGGCCTGTAATTTCCCGGGTCCTCTTTTTTCCCCTTTTTGAAGATAGGGACCACATTGGCCCTCTTCCAGTCCTCCGGCACCTCGCCAGAGCACCACGAGTGCTCATAGAGCCGCGCCAAGGGTCCCGCAATGACCTCGGCCAGTTCCTGTAGAACCCTAGGGTGAAGATCGTCCGGACCAGCGGACTTGAACACGTCCAGCCTCTCCAGAAGTACCCTAACTAACTCCTCGCTAACCTCTGGCCCAGGCGTGTCTCTCCCGGGGCCCGAGGGGGGCCCAGCAGGGAGGTGGCTGAACTGGTCCCTACTTAGGAAGACAGAGGCAAAGAAATCGTTAAATATGTTAGCTTTGTCATCTGGCGTGACGACTAATACAGGCAGGAACATGTGGCAGCCCCCGGGTTGAGAACAACTGAGGTAAGTGGTGGCAGTACAGCAGTGGTCCTTAATCAGGGGTGCCACTGAATTCACAAGTTGTGGAGGGTGGTTGACCCCTGGAGAGGGTGAGGACCACTGCTGCAAATGCACATTTAGAAAGTTGCAGTCCCTTAATTATGCTGGCAGTGTTAAGGCAGCCTGCTTCTTTCTTCCTCTTCCCTTGCATGTTCACCACATTCTGTCTAATATCTAATTATTTTCCACCTAGATTCATAGATTGTAGAATCAGAAGGGACCACAAAGGATCATAGTGTCTGACCTCCTGCCCCTGGTAGGAAAGAGGACCAAGGTCAGATGACTCCAGCCAGGTGACCATCAAGCCTCCTCTTAAAGACCTCCAAGTTAGGTGATAGTACCATACCATCTCTCTTGGAAGCTCATTCCAGACTCTGGCCACCCTGACTGTAAAAAATTTCTTCTTAATGTCTAACCAGAATCTTCTCTCCTCTAATCTGTACCCATTATTCCTAGTTACTCCTAGGGGTGCTCTAGTAAATAGTGGACTTCCAATTCCTCATTGTCCTCCCTTGATAAATTTATAGATGGCTACAAGGTCTCCCCTTAGACCTAAAGTTGTTAACAGTCAGTCTGAGACCGTGTTTCTTGTTTCCTGTTTTTATTGGCAAATGCTGTCACTTTGCTGTTCATCCCCCTTCTCTGGGTCAGCAGTCAGTGCTCCTCAGAGCTGTGGCAGCCCCCATAAGTATGCTGTCTTGTGTGTTATTGGACATGGAAACCATTGCTCTTTCTTTTTTTGTTTTCTTAGGCACTTGATGGCTGCTTTTCCTTTCATTTCCTTGCTGGACTGCTCTCCCTTCTCAGCACTCTTCTGGGGATTGCTGCATTCAAGAACATGTAGCCACATATTTGGGGGTGGATCTAGGATTTTGAAAAGGGTGGTGGGTTGCATATAGTGTGTCCCCACATCACACAACAAACACAACACCTTTTTCTCCAGTTAAAGAGAAACTTTACCTGAGGGGGCTTGCACTATGTTATATTCATTTTTGCTTTGATCTTAAACTGAATAACTATTGGAATGTGCACTAATTTGCTAGGTTATACAGAATTTTTTAAACAAATGCAACAAGCTATGCAAAAAAGTCCTAAGAGATTGGATCATTAGTCCTGTGGTCATTGTAGTTAACTGCGCATCTCATCCTCGCATTTCCTGGGTGTTGGTTATAGCCATGTTGGTCTAAGGACATGGGCAGATAAGGTTCTCTGGGTAAATGGGATATCTTTTATTAGATCGGCTAGATGTTTGCAAAAAAAATCTTTATTTGCAAGCTTTTGGTCATCTAGTTGGTCTAATAAAAGAGATCCCATTTACCCAGAGAACCCTGTCTGCCCATCTCCTACTCTGACTCATAAAATCAGATCCGACTCTCCTGAACGTCTTGACAGGGCCCCCAGTACTTCACTGTCAGTCATAGATTCATAGATGTCAGGGTTGTAAGGGACCTCAGTAGATCGAGTCCTACCCCCTGCCCTGGGCAGGAAAGAGCGCTGAGGTCAGATGACCCCAGCCAGATGCTTGTCTAGTCTTCTCTTAAAAACCCCCAAGGTAGGGGAGAGCACCACCTCCCCTGGGAGCCCATTCCAGATTCTGGGAGCCCATCATTTCTACACTTGAATTAAAAACCTTAATTCAGGTGTGGTAATATTAGCTTAATTCGGGTGTGGTAACAAAGCCAAAAACAGTCTTCAGGGCTGTGAAACTGAAGAGAG
The DNA here is from genome assembly GCF_052110815.1 of Crocodylus siamensis. Classification (NCBI taxonomy): domain Eukaryota; kingdom Metazoa; phylum Chordata; order Crocodylia; family Crocodylidae; genus Crocodylus; species Crocodylus siamensis. The sequence goes on along the minus strand of NC_143395.1, from coordinate 427,337,958 downwards.
AGATGATCAGAGATGGACAGCAGACAGCAATGTTGCAGAAGAGAGGATAGTTTGAATAGTGGAATCTCAACACTGTTGAAAAGGAGAGAGGGTTGTTCACACTTGTGGAGTGGAGAAAGACAAGGCATGAAGTTAAGGGACTTCAGCACTGCCTGCTGCCCTTCCCAGGCAGTTTCATAGATTTCATAGACATTAGGGCTGGAAGGGACCTCGGGAGATCGAGTCCAGCCCCCTGCCCAAAGGGCAGGAAGTCAGCTGGGGTCATAGGATCCCAGCAAGATAAGCATCCAATTTACTCTTGAAGGTGTTCAATGTAGGTGCTTGAACCACCTCCGCTGGCAGGCTGCTCCAGACCTTGGGGGCTCGGACAGTAAAGAAATTCTTCCTTATGTCCAGCCTGAAACGGTCTTGCAGGAGTTTGTGACCGTTCGACCTCATCATCCCTTGGGGCGCTCTGGTGAACAGACGTTCCCCCAGATCCTGGTGGTCACCCCTGATAAACTTATAGGTGGCCATCAGATCACCCCTGAGCCTGCGCTTTTCCAGGCTAAAGAGTCCCATGGCTCTCAGCCTGTCATCGTAAGATCTGTTTTCCTGACCTCTGATCATGCGCGTGGCTCTCCTCTGCACTCTCTCAAGCTTCTCCACACCCTTTTTGAATTGTGGAGCCCAAAACTGGACGCAGTACTCCAGCTGCGGCCTCACCAAGGCCGAGTACAAGGGGAGAATGACGTCCCGGGATTTGCTCGAGAAGCATCTATGGATGCACGCCAGCATTTTGGTCGCTTTACTAGCCGCAGCATCGCATTGGAGGCTCATGTTCATCTTGTGGTCAATGATGACCCCCAAGTCTTTTTCTTCTGTAGTGCTAACCAACGTAGCACTGCCGAGCCTATAAGGGTGCTGCAGGTTTTTCCTCCCAAGGTGGAGACCCTTGCATTTTTCGGTGTTAAACACCATGAGGTTCTCATCTGCCCGTTTGCTGAGCGTGTCCAGGTCAGCCTGGATCACCCGCCGATCTTCTGGCGTGGATGCTTTGCCCCAAAGTTTGGTGTCATCGGCGAACTTGGCCAGTCCACTCCTAACTCCAATGTCCACATCGTTAATGAAGATGTTGAACAGTATGGGTCCCAGGACAGAGCCTTGAGGGACCCCACTGGTTACAGGGCACCATGATGAGTGACTGCCATCAATCACAACCCTCTGGGTCCGACCACGAAGCCAATTTCCCAGCCAGCGGATAGTGGTGGAGCCAAGGCCACAACTGGGCAGTTTGGCCAAGAGGTGATCATGGGATACCAGATCAAAAGCTTTTTTGAAGTCAAGATATATGACATCAATCTCTTCTCCCTTGTCCAGGTGATAGGTCACCTGGTCATAGAAGGAAATGAGATTGGTCAAACAAGACCTACCCGCAACAAACCTGTGCTGGCTATCCCCTAGGATGTTAGCCTGGGCCAGTCCCTCAAGGATGGCCTCCTTAATAAACTTTTCTAAGATCTTCCCCAGGATAGAAGTCAGGCTAATGGGCCTGTAGTTAGCCGGATCCACTCTCCTCCCTTTCTTAAAGATCGGCACCACATTGGCCTTCTTCCAGTCTTCTGGCACTACACCAGAGCGCCAGGAGTTTTCAAAGATCCGTGCCAGGGGCTGGGCTATGACGCTCGCCAGCTCCTTGAGTACCCTGGGGTGCAGGTTGTCAGGGCCAGCTGACTTGAAGGTATCCAGCTTCTCAAGGTGTTCCTTCATGAGGTCAGCATTGATGGAGGGTAGGGGATTCCCCTCACCCAGATTTCCCTGTCCCATAGCAGGCATGGGCATTCCGTGTGACTGATGAAAGACTGACGCAAAGTACCTATTTAATAGGTTGGCTTTTTCCTGGGCTTCAGTTGTCAGTTGCCCCATCTGGTTTAGCAGGGGTCCAAAATTGCCCTTGCTTTTCCTCCGGCTCCTCACATAACAAAAAGTCCTTTTTCAGGTGTCCTTGATGCCTGAAGCTAGTTGGAGTTCAGTTGCAGCCTTGGCTTTCCTGGTTTGGTCCCTGCAGGACCGGACCAGCGCGGAGTAATCCTCCTTGGAGGTGAATCCCGTCTTCCATCCTTTGTAGGCTTTCCTTTTTAGCCACAGTAGTTCCGCTAGGTCTCTGGAGAGCCAGGGGGGCTGCTGTGCCTTCTTGCTGCCTTTCCTCCATGTTGGAATAGATTTAGCTTGTGCACTGAGGATCGCTTCCTTGAGAAGCACCACTCTTCTTGAACTCCCATCTCCCTGGGGTCATGGTCCCTGAGGGCCTGACTGACTAGCCTCTTGAGCTTGTCAAAGTCGGCTTTTCTGAAGTCAAGGACTTCTGTGTTGCTGACTGACTTGCCAGCTTTATGGCGGATGGTGAAGGTGATCAGCTCGTGGTTGCTGTCACCCAACTTCCCATCGATCACTAGGTCGCCAATTAGGTCATCCCCCGTAGCCAGTACCAGGTCGAGCAGCGCTTTGCCTCTCGTTGGCCCATAGACTTCTTGAGTCAGGTAGAGGTCATCCACGCATGAGAGAAAGCTTTGCGCCCGCTCAGATTTAGCTGAGTGATCTTCCCACGAGATGTCCGGGTAATTGAAGTCACCCATGACAACCAAGGTCCTGGAGCAAGCGGCCTCAGTCTGGGGTGTCTGGGGGGCTTCGGGGGAGTGGGGGCGCAGCGGGCTTCACCCGCGCGTCTCTCACCGCTCCAGAGCCTACCTGAGTGTGTTGTTTTTTTTTTTTTTCCCCCCTGGCTGGCGGCCTCAGTCAGTTCCCGGGCAAACTCCTGGTCAAGCTCGGGACTTTGAGTGGGAGGTCTGTAGTAGACTCCCACCGTTGTGTCCCCTGTGCCGAATTCCCCACGAATTTTTACCCAGAGGGTCTCTACCTGTCCATGCCGGTCGCCAACATCAGCTTGCAGTTGAGTAGCAGTTGGTTTTAAAGTTTGGGTGGAGCAGGAATCAAGGGGTCATGCAACTGCACCCCTGCACTCTGCATATTCCCTGTCTAGCCTGTTGTTGTTCCAACCAAACTTGTGTATGCTCTTGACTGGTTCTGTGGATGTGGGGTGCCTTGATTTTAGCAAGGCTTTTGATACAGTCTCCCACAACATCCTCACAGGCAAGCTAAGGGAGTATGTGCTGGATGAATGGACTGTAACGTGGATAGAAAACTGGCTGGAGCATCGGGCTTAGAGGGTAGTAATCAATTGCTTGATGTCTAGTTGGGAGCTGGTATCAAGTGGAGTGCCCCAGGAGTCAGTCCTGGGGCTGGTTTTGTTCAATGTCTTCATCAGTCAGCAAGTTTGCAGGTGACACCAAGCTGGGGGTTAGGGGTTGGTGTTAGGGGTAGGATTCAGACTGAGCTGGACAGATTGGAGGATGGGGTAAAAGGAATCTTGTGAGGTTCAACAAGGACAGGTGCAAAGTCCTGCGCTTAGGACAGAACAGTTTCATGCATTGGTACAGGCTGGGGGCTAACTGTCTGGGCAGCAACTCTGTAGAAAAGGACCTGGGGGTGACGGGGGACAAGAAGGTGAATAGGAGCTAGCAGTGTGCCCTTGTCGCCAAGAAAGCTAACGGCATCCTAGGCTACATTGGTAGAAGTGTTGCCAGCAGATGGAGGGCAGTGATTCTTCCCCTCTATTCAGCACTGGGGATGCCACATCTGGAGTCCTGTGTCCAGTTGTGGGCCCCCCACCACAGAAAGGATGTTGACACATTGGAGAGAGTCCAGTGGAGGGCAACAGAAATGACTTGTGAGGAGAGGCTGAAGGGACTGGGCTGATTTAGTCTGGAGAAAAGAAGGCCAAGGGGGATTGAATAGCAGCCTTCAACTCCCTGCAGGAGGGCTGCACAGAGGATGGAGCTGGGCTGTTTTCAGTGGGGGCAGATGATGGAACAAGGAGCAATGGGCTCAGGTTCCAGCAAGGGAAGTTTAGGTTGGATATTAGGAAGAATTTTCTCACTAGGAGAGTAGTGAAACACTGGAACAGGTTACCCAGAGATGTGGTAGAGTCTCCATCCTTGGAGATTTTCAAGACCCCAGCCAAGGCTTTGTCTAGCTGGGTGATGTAGTTGGGGATGGTCCTGCTTTGAGCAGGGGGTTGAACTAAATGACCTCCTGAGGTCCCTTCCAACTCTAATTTTCTATGATTTCTTTGTCACAGGATTTGACAGGCTGAGTCTGAGCAGAGGTAGATGGCCCCTCTGTGGCCAGTGCCAGAAAAAGAAGCAAGAATCCAAGCATAGAAACTTGTATTAGAGCAGTGAGTCTCAGCTGGAGTGCTGCAGTATCCTGGAGTGCCTTGACATTGTTCAGGGCTGCCACAGGGTTCCTCACAACATTAGTGCTTCTAGGTATGCAAACATGATTCACAAGATGAGGCCAGAGATTTCAAGTGGGAATTCAGTGTTAAAAAGATTCTGGGCTGTTGTGTCTTTCTGAGTTCTTTACAGCAGTGAAGTTGCTCTATTTTTCCATAGTCAGGAAACCAGGGGAAGCTAAAAGCTGGCACACTAAGAGGGGCCTGGAGTCTAAAAAGGTAGCAAACTGCTGTATTAGACTGTAAACACAATTCTCCACCTTCATAGTTTAAACCCATCTGTCTGCTGGCTTTGAGCAGGAAAAGTTGGCACCTGCTTGCTTAAATGGGAATCATGCAGTCTACTCCCTTCACTGAAGAGCACTGCACACTTTTTTCATTCAGGGTGAACTGAATGCTTGATAACCCTTTACCCCACCCTTGAATGTGGAAGCATCTGAAGTTGCGTGCACCAAGGGTTTTCAGCTCCTCCCAGCTCCCTAAGATTGTCTTTGATTGAATTCCATGTGTTGCTAGTAAGTAAGCCCTTTGACAGAGTAACCAACCACTTGCTGGTTTAAAGGTCCATGTCCTGTGGCCCACTGGTGGGTCGACAGGATCTCCTCTACAAGTGCAGAAACTAAAGCTGGTTTGTTTCCCTGTTTGTGCAGGGTGGTTTTAGCAGAGGAGGGGATGACCTGGGGCTCAGTGGCCAGTGCCTTAATCACTGGGCTGGCTCATTCCAGCACTTGTGTGTTGTGCTCTTGAGCATTCTTTAGACTGTGCTTCACCCCATTGCATCTCCAGCCCTCACTCTAGGAGCGAACCTGCTGACGTGTCCTCTCTGGCAGAGGTGGCTGGGCCGCATTCCTCCTCGTGGTGTCATCAGTCTGCACTACTTGTCTTTGAGGGCACTTGATGGCAGGATGTAGGCTAAATGGCTTTGCCCTGTGTTCTGACTTCATCCTTCAGTCCCACTTGCAGCTGTCTGTGTCTCTCACACCAGGATCTTGCTGAAATGGCTCCCCCAAGGTTTTAGCAGTTGCTTTGGTTGCTATTTGGGTGCTATTGCAGATTCAGGGCACCACACTCAGTGGCCCAGAGGTCCCTTCCAGTCCTGTGTCTGTTTGCTTCCATTTGGAGGGTAGGAGCTTTGTGCATCTTCCACATCTCTCAGCCATAATTCCCTTGGCAGCAGTTCTGGGTTAAAGCCACAATTGCTTTTCTAGCACCACCTTCCCACTTTAGGAACTTCTTCCTCCAGACATTTGATTGCCTCTCTGACCTCCAGTTTTTGTTCTCCTGCTTAGTCAGGTTTGCAGAGAAGCTACAATTACACTTGTCTCAGCTCCATCCCTGGGTGACTAACAAATTGCACTAGCTCTGCTTGCTGCATGAGGCTGATCACGCAGCAGTGCCTGCCACTCAAAACACTGACTCTACAGCTGCCTCTGAGCTCTCGTGATGGCACCCTTTGGACATGGGACACAGGCCAGGGCCCTGGCATTCGGAACAAAGAATGAACTGCCTTCCCCTTGCCCTTCCCTTCCTGGTGCCATCTGCAGTACCTCTTCTACCCAACCTACTTATTTGCTCTCTGGGTTTTGCCCTCTGTCAGCTGGGCTTGGCTTGGCTCTAGCCTCTCATTGAAGTCATGCCTGCCAGTGCAGCTCTGGAGCAGTGCCAGTGAGTCAGAGAGACTGACATCTGGGAAACATGTCCAGAACTGGGAGAGGCTGCTCCCCTCTGCCAGCTGTGTCATTGGGTAGTCTTTAGTAGATGATAGTGAATGCTCTGTGACTGACTAGACCAAGAACATCTAGCCCAGTGGTGAAATGTCAAGTATGAATGGGTCAGACTGCCCCAAGGTGACATGTGAATGCCAGCCAGAGGGTAGTGGTGGCAGCAAGGACTTATCTGTGCAGTGGAGCATTGAGCATGTCTGTGCAGCTGGTTGGTTCTTGGGACAAGCTGTATTTTCTGTTTCCTAGCACTGTTGCTGGATCATTGTGTTGTGGGACTGGAAATACCTGGCTAAGGTTTCTGGCATGGCTGTGGGGTGAGGACTGGGGAGGGAGTTGGACCAGTGCATGAGCCTACTTTACTGCGTAGCAGGGATTTCTGGAAGATCAAAACCAGGGCTCTTTGGGAAGGTTCTTGTAAACAAGCCCCTGCTTTCCGGATGTGTCAGACTAATTGTCAGGGGTCACCTCTGTGGCTTTCTGCCCTCTCTTCATGTCCTTTTTAAAATGTGGCACCAGAATTGGACACTACGCTGGCATTGATCTCTGTGCACATGAGGACCATGGGAAATCTTGGCATTGTTTCCCAGAATTGTGAAACTTGGTTAGGCATTGTGGGAAAGGCTACTGGAGTCTTACCCCTACAGTGACTAGTAGCACGCAAGACATGTTGAGCTATGACAGACGAGCTGGAGTTTGAGAGCTGTTCTACGCCCTGCTGTTCAGCGGGACCTGATGGCTGCAGCAGGCCTGAACCACAGTGAAATGAGCAGCTGCTTGGAGTTGGCCTATTCTGCAGGGCAGTGCTCCAGCAAAGGCCAGTGTTCCCCTCTCCTTCTGTGTTCAGGGACAGAGTGGTGATAGCTCGGTGCATTTTAGGCCCTATGGTTAGCCCTTGTTCCCAGAGCTGTTTGGGTGAACTTGCTTGGTGCTGGTACAGTCTCCCTGTACCCTGACCTCTGCTGAACTGCTGACTGGAACAGCAGATGTGAGCAAAGACTTCCTTGGGTAGATGAAGCCCGAGGCTTCTCCAGGCCATGGGTGGAGGACACAGAAGCCACCTTCAAACAGGGCATAGTGCATGCGTGGGATGGGGAAAGGGGCTGTTCTGCAGTAGTGTCTTCCCAGTGAGGCAGGGCTGAGATGTCTGTTTGCTGATGGATGGATCAATGATGGATGCTGTTAGATCACCCATGCTGACCACCCATGGTGAGTATGAGAGGCCCTTAAATTTCACCAGCTAACATGATCTTGAGTCCTGCCAACTTGTTTAAAAGGCCTCAGTCCAGATTTGAGGGCATCCCGAACTGCTGAGTTTACCACTTCCTCAGCAGCTCATTGTGATGTCTAGTCAGTCACCTTGGTTATTCAAAAGCCAAAGCTCAATCTGCCTGCCCTTCTCTAGTGGATTCAGGAGCTCTCTACTGCCTTGAATTTTCTCCCTGGGCTTGTGCTTATACCCTGTACTCCAGCCACTGTGCTGCTGTCTCTTAGCCAGGCCAAGCAGATTTTGCTCCTCAGGTCTCTCACTAGCTGGAATATTTTTGTTTCTAGTCCAAAAGTCACTTTGTAACTTTTCTCTTCACCCTCTCCAGTTTTTTGTGGACATAGAAGCATCTCCTTCTTTCCAGTCTTGCCAATACTGTGTTGGCGGGAGGTGATTCCCTTCTCGCTACTGTATGTATTCAAGAATTGCGTTGACCTTTTTACCACAGACTTGTGCTAAGCACTCGCATGGACAAGCAACCTGGCTGTCATCATCAAGTCCTTTCAGAGTCATTGCTTTGCAGGTGCCATCTCCTGTTCTTTTCTGTAGGTATAGGTCTTGTTCTTAGACGTTTTAACTTTTAATTTGGCCATATTAAAATGCATCTTGTTTGGGCTCCGCTTACCAGACATTCTAGATTACGTTATATGGCTGCTCTGTTTTCATCAGTTTGTGTGCCAGTCTTTGTGCTGACTGTAATTGCACACCTACCCGTTCATTCCCTTGTTTTGGTATATCACCTTTTGCCGTTGTATTGCCAAGTTTAGAAGTGCAGCTAACTGGGCTCGCTACCTGGACTGTCTTGTTTTGTCCTCTTTGAGCCTCAGCAGAACATGAGCATTTTTTCAGTATTCCAAAACGCCTTTAAAATGTTTGTGGGGCCAGAAATGTTCTTGGCTAATTGTGGAGTGTAAATTTTCTGGGCCTTTTGACTTTAAAAAGAAATATCCGTAATAGATGTTACTTAATCTCCTCCTTAGTTATGAAACCCTAAGCACAGAACAGAAATGTTTACTGAACAGTTCTCGCTTGTCTTCATCATTGACAATTTCAGCATCTCATTCTACTAAGGGTAGGGATTTCTTCGATGATCTTCCGAGGTCCGAATGTCTATGAAATCTATGAAATCTCCTTCATGTTGCCCTTCACTTCACCAGCCATGGCTTTTTGCCAAGGGGTATTTATTTTCCCTTATTAATTAATTTGCATTTTGCAACCAATACAGGTCGTTATCTACTTACCTTTTTTTCCTTTTTAAAATTTTGATTTCTAATTAGTGGCATCTTCTTCCCTCTCACCAGAATGCACTTTTAAACAAAATTCACCTATCACTTGACAGTTTGGCTTGTAGCTTTCCAGCCACTTAATAAGTGAGCACACCCCCAAATTTCTTTTCTATAAATTAATGAACCCCTTGTTCATTAAATTAATGAACCTCATGTTTGCTGTTATTCTAAACCCCACTTAACTGTTTAAAGTTTGTGTTGATTTGTCATTGCTGGCCTACTCCCATTTTGACAACCACTTTAAAGTCTTTGTCCTGTCTCTTATAAGTTACAACTGCTGCTTGACAGTTTGTAAATGGTAGTAAGACCCTTTTGCAGGGGTAGGGTAGAGAATGGACAGTGTTAGCAAATACAGTCTGGAGCACTGTTTTCTGTCCCATCTAATCTGGTTTTTTTTCAGGCAGGTATGCCTTGGGGACAAACAAAACAGCATGCAAATGTGCCTTCTGGTGCTTACTGTCTCTTGCAGTCTTATTACTGGAGAAAATGTGACTCATCACATGGCCTGATCAGCTGCCCCAAGACAGCTTTTACCAGTGTCAGGTTGTTAAAGGCATAGCATGAACTGCCTCTAGCAAAGCTTTCAGTCATTTTGCAAAGTGTGGAGTTGTCTTCATGACTCTGCTTTTGTCTCCGTCTAAGAGGAAAGAGGAGAAGCAAGGCAAGAATGGAGAAATCCTGGTATCGGGGAGTGACCAGGAGTCTTTCATGCCAGGTGTCATTCCAGATGCAACAGAAGCTCTTAGGGAAATGAAGGGTAGAGGATCCCCATTGCCTGCTGGTCCCCTCTGACTAGTTTGTAACAGGCCACTAGATTCCCCTTCAGCCTTCTCTTGTGGAGGCTGAACAGGTTCAGGTCTCGTTGCCTCTCCTCATAGGCCCTGCCCTGCTGCCCTCTGATCATGCGAGTGGCCTCCTCTGGACCCTCTCCATGTTGTCCACGTCCCCCCTGAAGTGCGGTGCCCAGAACTGGATGCAGTACTCCAGCTGTGGCCTGACCAGTGCTGCATAGAGGGGGAGGATCACCTCCTTGGACCTGCATGAGCTGCATCTGTGGATGCATGACAAAGTACAGTTAGCCTTCTTGACTGCCTCCCCACACTGCCGGCCCATGTTCATCTGGGCATGAGTGATGACTCCAAGATCCTTTTCTGCCTCTGTACTGAAACTCTAACTTGCTGGAAGCCACCCCCTACTGCAAGTGTGTGCCCAGCCTTTTGACCCTGCAGGCTGGATGTGTGGTGCAGGGTTGGATCGGGTTCACGGGCCTCATCTTTGCCCCCAAAAAACCCTTTGGCCATTCTTACTTATTCATCTTTCTCTGTTCTGGTCATTGACAGTTTTACAAGCAGTGACTATCTAGGGTGTTGACAGAAACCAAGTAGCACTGGGCCAAAAGCAGACTCTCCCTTAGGTTTCTAGGGTTGGAAGGGACCTATTAGATCAATGAGTCTAAGGGGAGAGCAACACAAAGTAGGTGATGATCTGTTTACCAGGGCACCCCCTGGAACAACAAGGAACAATGGCCATAAGCTATTGGAGAGTAGGTTTAGACTGGACATTAGAAAAAAGTTCTTCACGGTGAGGGTTGCCAGGATCGGGCTTCCAAGGGAGGTGGTGCTCACCCCATCCTTGGGGGTCTTCAAGAAGAAACTGGACAGGCACCTGGCTGGGATTACATGATCCTAGGTTTGGTGACCTTTTTCTTGTCTGCCAGGGGCAAGGGGTTGGACTAGGTGGCCCACTGAAGTCCCTTCCGACCCTAGAATCTATGAATCTGTGTCCAAGAACACAGATGCAAAGAAATAGTTTAAGAGCTCAGCTTTGTCCAACCTATCTGTTATGAGTTGCCCCATTCCATCCTGCAGCAGTCCTGTGTTACCCTGTGCCTTCTTGCTCCCTATGTACTTAAAGAAGGACTTTTTGTTACCCTTAATCTTTGTTGCCAGCCTGAGTTCTGTTTCTGCTTTGGCCTTCCTCACTGCTTCCCTACAAGTGTGAGCTAAGCAGGTATACTCCTCCTTGGTGACTGCCCCCTGCTTCCACAGCCTGTAAGCCTCTCTTTTCCCCTGTAGGCTCTCCTGGATTTCCCTGCTTAGCCAAGAGGGCTTCTTTTATATCCCTTTATGTGTACCAGGATGGTACCCCTCTGTGCGTGCAAGATCAGTTCCTTGAGGATCTCCCACCCTGCCTGGACTCCCAACTTACAGGTGTTATTACCCTTCAGTCCCACTCTAATTGCCTTAGCTCATTGAAGTTGGCCTTCTGGAAGTCTAGCACTTCTGCCCTACTTGTTATCTTTCCCACCTTTCACTGGATAGTGAATCCTATCAACAGATAGTCACAATCTCCTAGGTTACCTTGTACCTGTAGATCCCCCACCGAGTCCTCCCCTGTGCTCAGCACCAGGTTGAGTAACGCATTTCCCCTAGTGGGGCTGCATACTTCCTGTGTTAGGTACAGATCCTGTATGCAGGTTGGGAACCCATGTGAGCGGGCAGACCTGGCTGACTGCTCCTCCCAGCAGATGTCCGGATAATTAAGGTCACCCATAACAACCAGGCCCTTTGAGCGTACTGCCTTTAAGAGTTGTCTCGAGAATTCTAGGTCTAACTCCTCCTCCTGGTGTGGGGGTCTGTAGTAGACCCCCACTACCAAGTCCCTTTCACCCCTACCCCCTTGTAATGTGACCCGTAAGACTTCGCTCTGCCTTTCTTCTGTTCCAGAAGATGTATAATGTTCCTTAACATATAGAGCAATGCCCCCCCCTCCTTTCCCAATCTTTCCTGTCTGTATAACCTGTAGTCCTCAATGTCCATTGCCCAATTGTGGGTAGGGTTCCACCAGGTTTCTGCTGCCCCAACCAGGTTGAAATCTTTGTCTGCAAGCAAGAGTGTAAGTTCCTCTTGCTAATTTTCTATACTCCTAGCATTGGTATAGAGACACCTAAGCCCTGCATTAGGTGTGCTTAGTACTTCCCTATCCTGATGCTTAGTGGGCCCCTTAGTATTTACCTAGTCTATTCCAGTGTGCGGTTCATGGCTTGTCCTTCCTGATTTCACCCTGTTTTCGGCATCCCTGTCCCCCAACAAAGCTAATTTAAAGCTGTACGTAGGAGGTCTGCCAACCTGTAAGAGAACAGACTCTTACCTTTTGGAGAGAGATGTAGACCATTACATTCTAGCAAGGCCCTAACCTGAAAGGGACTTGATAGTGGGCATCTACTACAGACTGCCTCACCAGGGGGACGAGCTGAACCAGGAATTCTAAGGTCAGCTCACGGAAGCTGTAAAGTCGAGGGATGGGGTTGTCATGGGTGACCTAAGCTACCCAGACATCTGCTGGGAGGAGCAGTCAGCCGGGTCTGACCGCTCACGTAGGTTTCTAGCTGGGATACAGGACCTCCACCTAACTCAAGAGGTGCATAGTCTTACCAGGGGAAGTGCCTTGCTGGACTTGGTCCTTGCAACAGGCAACGACTTGGTGAGGAGTCTGCGGGTACTCGACCACCTGGGCAACAGTAATCATCGCTTGCTGGAATTTACTATCCAGCACAGGATGATGAAAGCAAGTAGCAAGGCAGAAGTCCTTGACTTCAGGAGGGCCGACTTCTTCTGTAAGCTAAGAAGGTTAGTAGGAGAGGCATTGGGGTCTCGGAGCTTCAATGAGATGGGAGTCCAAGGTGTGTGGTTGTTCCTCAAGGAGATGATCCTCCAAGCTCAAAAGGAGTCAGTTCCAATGCACACCAAGGGAGGCAGGAGTGCTAAGAAGCCCCCATGGCTCAGCAAGGGCATCCAGGGATGCCTGAGGGCAAAAAAAGGAGGTGTACAAACAGTGGAAGCAAAGGGCTGTCACCAAGAAGGATTACATCTCTGTCACTCGGGACTGCAGGGAGGCTGTTAGGAAGGCCAAGGCAGAGATGGAGCTAGGGCTAGCGACCAGAATTAAGGGTAATAACAAGTCCTTTTTCAAATACATAGGGAGTACGAAGAAAGCACCAGGTAACATGATACCCCTACAGGATGGGCTTGGGAATCTGGTGATTGCAGCAAACTAAAAATCTCATCTCTTTAACGAATTCTTTGCCTCCATATTCCTGAACAGGGACCAGGACATCTCCCCTGCTAGAATTGTGGACGGACCCAGGGGAAGCACTGCCATGCCTCGGGTCAGGGATGACCTAGTTAGGGAACTTTTGGAGGGGCTGGACATATTTAAATAGGTAGGTCCAGATGCTCTCCACCCAAGGGTGCTGAGGGAATTGGCGGGGGTCACAGCAGGGACCCTGGCACAGCTCTATGAGCGTTTGTGGGGTACTGGCCAGGTACAAGAGGATTGGAAAAGGGCCAATGTGGTCCCCATTTACAAGAAGGGGAGAAAGGAGGACCCTGGCAATTATAGGCCAGTCAGTCTTACCTTGGTCCTTGGGAAGACATTTGAGAAAATTATCAAGGAGCACACCTGCAAGGGCCCAGCAGGGGAGGTAATGTTCAGGGGCAACCAACATGGGTTCATTGAGGGCAGGTCCTGTCTGACTAATGAGGGTATTCAGATGGATGTCGCCTTCCTGGACTTTAAGAAGGCCTTTGACATGGTTTCCCACCACATTCTCTTAAAAAAAAAACTAGGTGACTGTGGCATTGATGCCTACACAGTCAGATGGGTGGCAAATTGGCTAGATGGTCACACCCAGAGGGTGGTGGATGTCATTTTCAGCCTGGAGGGATGTGGGCAGTGGAGTCCCCCAGGGCTTGGTCCTCGGGCCCATACTGTTCAACATCTTTATCAGTGATCTGGATGTGGGTGTGGAAAGCATGCTGTCCAAATTCACTGACAACACCAAGTTGTGGGGTGAGGTGGGCATGCTGGAGGGGAGGGACAGAATCCAGCTAGATCTAGACAGGTTACAGAGGTGGGTGGATGAGAATAGGATGGAGTTCAACACAGACAAGTGCAAGGTGCTGCATCTAGGGAGAAGGAACCAGCAATACCCCTCTAGGCTGGGGAACACCCTTCTTGTCAACACGGTGGCAGAAAGGGATCTTGGAGTCATTGACTCCAGGATGAACATGAGCCACCATTGCAAGGAAGCAGTCTGTAAAGCTAACCGCACCTTGTCTTGCATCTACAGATGCATCATGAGCAGGTCCAGGGAGGTGATCCTTCCTCTCTGTGCAACACTGGTCAGGCCACAGGTGGAGTACTGTGTCCAGTTTTGGATGCACAGTTCAAAAGGGTTGTGGCTAGCATTGAGAGGGTACAGAGGAGGACCACTTGCATGGTCAAGGGGCAGCAGGGCAGGTCCTACGAAGAGAGGCTAAAGGGCCTGAACCTATTTAGCCTCCACAATTAGAAGGCTGAGAGTGGTCTGGTGGCCATTTACAAACTCACCGGGGGGACCAGCAGGAATTGTGGGAGGCTCTGTTCCCCTGGGCACCACCCAGGGTTACTAGGAATAACGGCCACAAATTGTTAGAGAGAAGGTTCAGGTTGGACATCAGGAGACATTACTTTACAGTTAGGGCTGCCAGGCTCTGGAATGGACTCCCAAGGGAGGTGGTGCTCTCTGCTACCTTGGGGGTCTTCAAAAGGAGGCTGAACAGATATTTGGCTGGGGTGATATGACCCCGGCACCCATTCCTCCCTGGGGCGGGGGGTTGGACCTGATGATATATTTGGATCCCTTCTGACCTTAAGCACTGTGATACTATGATATGGATCAAGGTCTAGGAAGTCAAACCCTGCATGGTGGCACCAACTCTGAAGCTGTAGGTTGACCTCACCAATGTAGTTGCTGTGGTGCTGGCTGTGGCTGCTGACCGGGATGATAGATAAGAAGGCCTCTTGTGCCCCCGAACCTCTAAGCCTGGCTCCCAGAGCTATGTAGTCAGTTATGACCTGACCCAGACTACTCTGGGCTGCATCATTTGTTCCCTAATGGATGAGGACCACGGGATAGTAGTCAGTGGGCCTGATTAGGTCTGGAAGCGTGTTTGAGATCCCTGGCCGGTAGCATACCTCCTGTACTGTGGGATCCAGGCAGCAGATGGCTCCCTTAGTTCCTCAGAGGAGGGAGTTACCCATCATGATGACCTGATGTCTTCTCCTTTGGCTGCCCGATTGTTCCTCAACCTGTCTGGTGGTAGCTGTGGGCACGGCCTCTGTTGGTGCCCTCTCTCCCAGTGATGTTCCCCAATTGCACTGGGGAAGTCACTCCAGCACTGTAACATCTAGTTCTGCGATGTCTAGTTTTGAAGGTGACTGTCTTCCATCGTTCTGCATCCGGTCCCTCCTATGCTGCAATCCTGCCATATGTCCGGTCCTGCAGAGTGTGGGAGTACTCATCAGTCTCTTCTGTCTTGATCCCCCACAGCCTGCTAACCTCTTCCTGGAGCTTCCTCACCTGCCCCTCCAGCACCTCAAGCTGGTTATGCATGGGACAGGTGAGGGGACTCCTGGTTTGTCTACCACCCCTGGACCCCAGAGTCCCTGCCAGGCTGCCCCCGCAGACGGGGGGCCAGGGTGCAACCGCCCCATCCAAAGGCCTGTCTGGGTGCAAACCTCAGAGGACCTCTGAGCCAGAGGCAACACCAAGGCAGGGTCCCTGGCTATGCTTTGTGTCACCACCCCCAAAGTAGCCCCCTGCACATTCACTTACTGGAAGTCTCTGTCAGGAGCTCCTGACACATGGAGCTTGCCCCTTGTGAGACTCCACTGGAAATATCCCCACAAGAGGATAAATTACCATTTGCCATTACATGGAGATGATCATTTAGCCCAATTTAAATCATTAAATATACAAGGCATTGATCTTGGATAGTATAGTACCAAATGAGAGAATGTCATACCTTGGAGATACCCTGAGATCTTAAATCCACAGTTATCCTTATGAACCAAACTCGTAATATCATGAAAAACGATAAAAAAGCCAACCCAAAGGTCCTGTTTTGGACCTTTAATTAGTCTAGCATTTCTTTGTTCTATACTCTTTGTTCTATAATGGCTATATTGCACATTAGCCTTTTCTTTATTTTGACTGAGATTTGTTGGTTATCCCATTCACCCCTTTAAAACATTGGCACAAGTTTGTTGTATCTCAACCCCTGGCCATCTGGGGTGTCCCCAGAGTTCCTTTGATCCATCGGAGTTGGTATTCATTGGAGTTCTTTGTCCAGAAATCACATGAATGCAAGTTACTTGGATCTGCAGATCTGAACATATTGAACTCGTTAGTTGGTGTTTCATGTCTTTCCTAGCTGGGGCAGGAAGGGGCATCCTGGGCCATCAAGTCCAGTTCTTTCTGCTGCTGCAGGCAACTCCAGTATGTAATTTGATCAAACAGTCTTGAAAATTATTGCGTTTTTTGCCTCCCCTCATGCTATTCCTGAATCCTAAATAAATACCAAAATAAAGTAATACCAAGCTCTGTTAGGCTGCCAAAAATATGATAAGGGGGAAAAAGAAAAAAAAAAAAGTTAAAGCCCTTGCAGATTGCACCTGGAAGATAAGTAACCTCCCCTGGAAAGGTAGGATGTTTAGCAATGAAGGAGTAACTAATTAGTTAACCTACTGAGGTAGCACAGTAGGGTACAGCTGTATGGTTATCTGTATGGGACTAGAAATTGTTTTTCATATATAATCATTGCAATCTAACTGGGGCCTAGAATTATTCAATGTATAAATCAGGTATAAACAAAAATACTGTTCTATCCCACTTTAAGCTTGTAGCCTTCATGCACTTCCCCTCTGTCTGTTGGTCTAATCGGCTGCCTAACTGTAATTTACAACTTTCTAATCATTCTTGCTGTATAGTTTGTTTAAGCTTAATAGTGCTGTGTGCAGCAAACCCAAGCCATACAGGGCTGGGGCCCAACCAACTTGCAGCCGCTTGGTAGAGGTAAGCTGAAATATCTGTTGACTTCATAATGAGGAGACAAATTGCAGCTCTACCTGGTGCCAATGCAGTCTTCACTCCATGATAAGCACTGGGGCAGGGGTCCAGTTCAGTGTTTCCAGTGCTTAATCAGCAGAGCCCTGGCACGCATGTCCAGCAGGGCTCTCCAGGGCATGCACTCCCAGTGGAAGATGCTGTAGGAGCGGTGTGTCCCTGTGGAGGGAAATGAGATGGCCAGGTTGTGTAAGGGGGACCCCTCCTGCTCTGCTGCCATTCCCTTTTCCACTCTCTGCCAGCCTCCATTTGAAAGCACTGCCCTCTCCTTTGGGTCTCTCCACAGCCCTGGTGCTTCCCACAGCCAAGCTTTAATTCCCTGCTTAAGGCTTGTCAGCAGCTTGGCAGACCTTGAGTGTGGACACACTTGCACTGGGTGCAAGGGGTTTACTGCCAACTCTGCTGATCCTGACTACACAGGCTTTAACTGTTCCAGTTGGTGCAGGATCCCTTGTGCCACCTCCATCTGGCAGTCTTCTCCTACACGCAGCATTGCCCCTGCTTTCCCATTCCCGAAACGTCTTCTCTGCTCATTCTCTGCACAGCATCGCTCCTGTGCAGATCCCCTCTTAGAACAGTCTGCTGACTGCCCATGCAGGCTTCTTTCCCCACACTTTGGTGTAGTCAGGGAATTGTAGACACCATTGATGGTACAGTCAGGTCCAGTAATTCAGCATCACCAGGCAGCTCACTAGCGGCTTAGTGGTGTGCAAGATTCCCTCCCTGGACTGCTGTCTGGTCCCTCCAGTTCCTTTCTCCTCCCCATACCCTCTGTTCACCTCTGCTGTCTAGCACAGAGCACAAGCATCTTGGGGCACAAACCATAACATACATGCATGTGGAACACCAGGCTTACAGTTCATTGTGTTGGGATGTGAAGGGGCTGGGACAAGGGGGTCTCCCTGTCTTGGACTTCACGTTTTTCTCCCTACTGTTTGTCCAGGTGAACCAGCGCAATGTCCCGGGGATTGATAGTGCCTACCTGGCGATGGACACAGAGGAAGGGGTGGAAGTAGTTTGGAACGAGGTGCAGTTTTCTGAGCGCAAGAACTTCAAGCTTCAGGAGGTAAGTTGTGAGGGAGACTGTCCTGCATCTCCTGGTGGGGCAGGGACTGCCACGTGCTGGCTGGGATGGGATCACACAGCCCAGGTGTGCAGTGCAGGTGATTTAGCTGTGCTTGTAGTTCTGCACCGGCAGGTGGACAGCATTGGACACACTGGATGCACAGGCCTAGTGTGTGCACACAGGGACCTGGGCAAGTTGTTAGGACGTCCTCATTGGTTGTGGAACAGGGTAGTGGTGCTGGTACCAGTGACCCGATTGGCCATGGCTACAAGGGCAGGGTGAGCAGTGGTTTCAGTTGTGTAGTGAGATGCTGCAAGCTGTAGACACAGCAGCTAGAACTGTTCCCCTAGTAGTGCCCAGGATTGGGGGCTGGGTCAGACCCAAGAGGGGGTGAGCACGACAGGTGGCAACAGGGTACCGTGGGTGGTAATAGGGCTCTGCTTTTCTCTGTGTCCCAGGAGAAGGTTAAAGCAGTGTTTGACAACCTGATTCAGCTGGAGCACCTGAATATCGTGAAGTTCCACAAGTACTGGGCTGACGTGAAGGAAAACAAGGCCAGGGTACATAATGAGAGCAGCCCCTTTCCTGTGCGCTCAGGGGCCCTGTGGGGCCAAGGGGAAGCAGTTGGTAATGTCTCCTCCTGCCCCTGCAGGTGATCTTCATTACAGAGTACATGTCATCAGGCAGCTTGAAACAGTTTCTGAAGAAAACAAAAAAAAACCACAAGACAATGAATGAAAAGGTAAACCCCTTCCCTGTGCATCCTGCTCTGACCGGGCTGGCACAGGCTTCAAGGGTTACCTCTACAGGCTGAATCTCCATTCATCTGGCATCCCTGTTGCTAAAAGCCAGCTTCAGCAGAGGCTGGCGCAGCAGGATCCAGGGGCTGGGCCATCTGGGGCAGTGCTCTGCAGAGAAGCATGAAGTAGGTAGTGCAGTTGCACAGCCTTTGGGCATGGTCGTGAGTAACCTGCCTCTTCTTTATGTCCACGTGGGGTGGAAGGGAAGCCAGCACCCAGGAAGGAGGTGGGGGATTCCTTCTCCCCACAAGCGTGGGCCTGGGTTGAGCACAGCTGTAGTGATGACAAGCAACAGCAAGATCCCTATGCTGGGCCTAGGCTGGCACTAGAAGCTGTCAGGAGGGGATGTGTTCCTTTAGATGGGCTTGAATAGCCTGAAGCTAGTCCTACTGCTGACTGACTTGGTTTTTGCTGTATTTGCAGGCCTGGAAACGCTGGTGCACCCAAATCCTCTCTGCGCTCAGGTATGGACCCCAAAGCAGCCAGCCAGACTGAGCTGTGTGTTGGAGGAGCCCAGACCAACCATACTGAGGGCAGTCTGGAGTCTGTCAGCCTCGGCTCTTCTGGATGTGCTCTCAGCCAGTTCAGGTCTTCTGACCAAAGACATGAGAAACCAGGAATCACTGGAGGATGTAGCTTTCTTGCCCAAGTCATAGGTTTTGAATGCAGTCTTTTTTGTGCTGGGGCAGGATTTATCTGCTGCGTGGACAATCCAGAGGCACTTCAGTGCTCTCCTTGTGTTGGCAGGCTGAAAATGCTGTCCAGGGAGCCCCCAGATAAGAATGCTAAAGCTGTAAACTTGTGCGCCAATCCTTCAGTGAGTCCACAAGAGCTCTAGATGAGCTAGGCTGGCCTCCTGGAGCCAGTTCACACTGTCCCAGCCATAGTGCTAAGAAGTACAGTGTGAGGACTGGAATATAGTGTAATGAAACTGATGTAGTGCAAGGAAGGAACACCGCACACCAGTTCCCAAGGCCCTGCAGCCACAGGGGGATAATTTAGGCCAGGATTCCAGCAAGTGGAATATGTCCTGGGCTGCAGGGCCCCCCCTGACCTGGGGGAATGCCTTCTAATGCCAGGTCTGGTGGGCACACCTGCCAGGCACCGCCAAGGGTTCTCTGCATTGGTTTAGCTCATCTCTGGCCCTTCAGAGAAAAAGAAAAGTCCCTGAAATTGCACTGAGTATTGGGAGGGGAGGGGGTGAATTTCCCTCCTGACCCCTACATGGGATTGGCAGGAACCCTGAAGTATGAAACACAGTTTCATCTCCTCTGTGGGCAGCTGCAGGTGTTCCGAGAACATTTAAGACCTCTGAAGAGTGGGGAAGCTGCATCCTCTGCTTGCAGGGGCAGAAATGGGCTTCCCAGCTATCTTGCCTGGCAAAGCTGGGATCCGGAACAAAGTTTGCTTTTAAGCTATGGTGTCAGCTGAGCTTGCGGTGGTGCTCGGCTGCATCATCCTGGAGGTGATGAAGGCCCACAGCCAGGTTGCTGCCACTTTGCCCCTTGCAGCTGTCTGGCGGGGTAGGGCATCCAGCTAGTGCTTCCTACGGGCTGGGGCAGGGGGCCAAGGAAGTCTTTCTTCTCTTCCTCCCTCTCTGCCCTCCCTCCCTGGTCAGGTGTCAGGCTTTATTTTATTTTATCATTGTTTTTGGCCCTGGCCATGTCTCCCAGCCCCTGCAGATGCTCCCAGCCAATTGTTCACTAATGCTGTCCCTCAGCCCCTACTGCTGTTGCTGGCCTGTGGCAGAGGGTCTCTCCTTACTAGTGTCCTGTTCTGAATTTCTAGCTACCTCCATTCCTGTGACCCCCCCATCATCCATGGCAACCTGACCTGTGACACCATCTTCATCCAGCACAACGGACTGATCAAAATCGGATCAGGTAAGAGGCTCAGGAGGCAAAGTCCCCAGTGACTGCATCCACTGCTTCAGTCCTTGCTGGGCGCCCAGTTTCTCACCTTGCTAGAGCTTAGGGAGGGTTGTTCAGAGCACTGCCCTCTGGAATCGAGGCAAGGTGGGAGGGCCTGCCCTGGTGGGGAGCATTCTTGGGCACACTGGGGATTGATGCAGCCCCTTCTCCCACCCTTTGAGAACTGGGGTCAGGTCACACCCCTGATGAGACTTGTACTTAGCAAGTGACATGGACACTTCTTGGTTGTGTGTGTGCAAAATCCTTGTGTCTGTCTAGTTTCCTTCATTGTCCCTTCTTGAGGGAGTGGGCTCTATGCTCCTCTGCCTACATGCGCACGTACACCAGGCTGGTGAGCTTTGAGACGCACCTGACAAGCTGTTTAGAGGCTGCACCAGTATCGTTGCAGCACTAGACGCAAGGAGCCAAGACTGGCCGCACTTTCCTCTTGTGCCTTCTCTTCTACTCCGAGTTGTTGGACCTATGGGCCAGCTCAGATCTTACCAATAGTCTTGGTCTGTGCTTTTGGTGCTGGCCCATGGTTGAAGGCAGGGCAGGGTGACACCTTGAAGGCTAGCTGGTTCAGAGAAGCAGGAGTCTTTGGAGGCAACAACCGTCTTCATCAGATGTTTTAGCCCCTGGCCACTTCCCTGACTTCTCCCTGTGCTTCACCTTCTTCCCCATCCAGAGCTGCTTCTTCTGGACTGGCCAGGTCTCCTTGAAGCAGGATGGAAAATCTGGTGACAGTCAGGAAGCACTGCTGAAATCCAGCTTCCAGAAGCTGGTCTGGCTTCTGTCTGTGATCTGCCTCTGTCCTCTCTCTTGTGTCCTTGAGACCTCTGCCCTCTTCTGTTCAGTGCAGGCATGCTGTCTGCCAGCTTGGTGCGCCAGCTGCCTGCTTTGCCACCTCCCATCACCTAGCACTTCAAAGACCTGGTGACTGAATTCACGCTGGCTCGTGAGCCTCTGCCCATGTGGAATCTCAGCCTGCCTCTGGGCTCACTCTCATCCCGGGACACAAGGGTTCTTTGTTTCCCCTGTGTCTCTGTTGTGACCTCTGAGGAGGAGCAGACTGCAGCCTGTCCTGGCTGACCTTAGTTGCTGAGCTGAAAAGAGACAGTTGGCACATGCCTCCATTCTAGTCTGCATCAACACAAATTTCCTCCTAAGTCAGATCCCAGCCATGCTCTTCTCTGGGGCAGTTGGACTTGCTACCCCGTGTCAGGAGGGCTTTGAACCTATTGCTTAGGGAAAATGTTTAGAAATCCTGTCCTATGGGGATGAGACAGAAGGAGCATTAACACCTCTGGCATGTTGCCAGTGTGCTGGGGCTTGGCTTTTGTTCTCCCTGAACTTCTGAAGGCTCTCCATGAGCCTGCTCCACTACTCTTGGCAAACTTCTGGCCCACTCACACTGGCGAAGAGTTAGGAGTCCTGCCGAGTTGGAAATTGGTCCCCCCCAGTGCTGGGATCGTAAGTGCTGCTGTCATCACAGGAAACTGCCTTTCAGCTCTGCATCTATGTTTGGGGCTTGATTCAGGGAGGACAGTTCCACTGCTTGACACCTCTGGGATAGGTCTGAGCCCTATGAATGGCAATACACAGAACCTCTCCTTCAAGGCAGCCTCTTCCTCACTAATTTTGGTTTTCTGAGTCTTGCCACTGTGGAGCCAGGCTTCCTGCAGGCCCTTGACGCGTTTCTCAGGGCTCTGCTTCTGTGGGCTGCAACCAGAAGAAGCTGAGACAGCTGGAGCCCCATGAGTCTTCTGAAGTCAGTTCTGTAAGAGGGCCACAGGGAAGGCTTCTTTCTGGCTGTGGAGAGGGTACACCCTGTCAGCATGAAACTGTAGAGGCAACAGCCCAGACCTCTGGCTGGCACTGCTCATCTGCCCACTTTAACCAGGATTCTAGTAACTCCTTTATTTAAAAAGTAGCTGGGGTTATGTGCGGAGGAACAGCCGCTCTGCTGCAGAGGCCGTTACCCAGAGGGCCCTGAACCAGAGCCGCTGGCAGTGCCACTGTGCAGCCAAGCTAGCGATGCCGAGATGGAGCTGTGTTGGCACAGTATCCTGCTGTCTTGGGACTTTCCTCCAGTGAGGTTAGGACCTGGCAGACCAACTTGATGCTCGGTCTTAGCAGCATTTCCCTCTTGGGGCATTTGAAGCAATGAGCATGGATCTTGTGTTTCCATGAAATTACTTCTCACCACTCAGTCGCTCTCTGAAACTTCCTGTCCTGTGTGTTGCTAAAGCTGTCTGGTAAGTCCCAGGAGCTGCAGCCCTGATTGCACGAAGGGGCAAGGCACCTGGGAATGCACAAAAAAGCAGCACTGTCAGTGTCCATGGTGCCAGCCCCGGGATATCTGGATTGTCTTCCCTTGGGGCAAGCAGTAGAAGGTGCTGGCACTGGTGAAGTGGTGCAGGTGTCTGGGAAAGTTGCCACTCTCCATGTTGGAGGGAAGGGCATCCCTGAGCTGGGAAGTGCTGCTAAGGCTGGGGGGTCTTCATCACCATCCTATGATGAGCTCTGTGGCCTGCAGCGCATCTCTAGTCAGCACCTCCTTTTCTTGGAGTTTGACTGTGCAGTACTCAAGCCACTCCCCGTCACCTGCTCTGCATGGCACCCTGCAGCTGCATAATTCCCTTTTGTCCCAGGAAGGAGGGACCAAAGACAACAGGCACAGGGAGGGGAGAGGCGCAATGCAGAGACCATGCTCTGTCCATCAGTTTCAGTCCTGTCGGGGTTGGGGGAAGGAGGGTGTGGGTCCTGGGAAGGCCCTGAGCAGGCATGTGCATGCCCTTCTGTTTCCCCTCAGGATGCCATGAGACCCTGTAGTGCTCTGAGGGCTCAGTAAACGGAGGGTAGGTCAAGTCTACACATGCAAGCTACCTGACTTGCTGAGTGCCCTGCTGGGAGGGGGTTCCCAGAGCCCGTCTCCTGCTACCACCTTGGCAACTTGCTGCCAATCTGCTTTGCAGATAGGTTGCTTCCCTTTCTTTGAGTTGGCGGCGGTGACTAAAATCTCTCAGGTCTGTTGTGGGCTTTTAGAAAGAAAGAACCTGGCTTGGGAAGGGTTTGGCCCGGAAATTCTCAGAGTGGGTGGTTTGGAACAGGACAGGAGTGGGAGAGCAATACAGTGTGTAGCAAAGAGGTGGCCAACTTCTGTGTGGCACAAGGCAAAGTAGTGCAGGGAGCAGAACACAGGGCAGTGGATTGGGGCAGGGGAAGGGGATTGGTGTGACACTTGGGGAGAAGGCATGGGCTTGGGTTGTGGCATACCTGTCAAAAAGGTTGGCACCCATTGGTTTAACTGAAGGACTCTTGGAAGGAGGGCACTGCAGAGAGGGCTGACTGGGGCCTGTGAGGTTGCTGTAGGTGGGCAGGGCTGGGAGGGCAGAGGAGACCTGGCATGGACTGGAAATTCCTGGGTGGAGTGTGGCTGAGTGTGGCTGTCCTGTTTACAGCTGTGTTGGGGTTGCTTCCTGGGTATGAGCAGGGTCCCCAGCCAGAGCTGGCAGTGAGGCACACTTCAGAGCAGAGGAGTGGTACAAGTGTAGAAAGTGACCCGCTCCGAGACTTGTGCCCGCTCTGAGGTTCAGAGATATCTGGCCTGGCTGTCATCTGCTCCCTTGGACCAAACCAGTTTCACTCTGGAGCTTGGTGTCCCAGGGACTGTGGTGTGAGCTTTGGGGGCTTCCCAGGGATGCTCTAGAAGCAGCAACTTGCTGCTTGATGCAGTCCCTTCCTTCTCTGGAGCATGAGCAGGCTCTTGGGCTGGGTAAGTCTCTGGGCTGGCCTGTTGTCCCATGGCCTTCCCATAGCCCCATTCCCTGAGCTTTGCTCTCTGCCAGGCAGCAAAACCTCGTGAAGTGGGTGGGAAAGTAGTGCTGCTAAAAGCCCTGTCCTGTGGCATGGTGGGGGTCACAGCCCTGCTGGGCACTCAAAACTAAGCCACCTCTCTGCCCTGAGCACTGGCCACAGCACACTATGCCCTGTGGGCAGAGCCATTTCCTCTCCCTGGCCCCACAGGGTCTGGGGTGTAGAGACGGTCATGATCCTTGTGAGGTCACAGGCTGAAGCCTACTGAGAGGGTGGCCCAATGTAGGGACCACCTCCCCCCATCCATGTTCCACTGTGGTTCTGACGTCGCTGTCTGTATCTATGTGAACTGCTTGCTGTTTCATCAACTCATTGACTTCTATCTTGTTTTATTCCCGCTTACGGGCTGCTCTGTTACCAACAGTCTTTCATAGGATTTTTGCTAATGGTGAGCAAACTTCTCCGCTCCTGTGATGTGACTGTGCCCCTATATATATAATGTACATTATATATATATATATATAAAACTTATCTGTGCAGTGTTCCCTTGCTATAAGGCTGGTGCTGTACTGTCCAGCGTAAGCCCACACTACCGGCGTGACCCCCACTCCCTGCTGGCAGATGGCTTGGCCCCAGCCAGAGCCTTACAGAGAGGGAGCGCTGCCCTGTGTATAGTCTCCTCAGTGTTAGCTGTTCCTTTCCTTGTCCTTAGCCCATGCTAGCCTGTGGACCCTGTTGCATGCCAGCTCCTGCATGCTGAGCCGGTCAAATGCATTGCTTCAAGCCAAACTCCACGGACATTGGGCTCTTACCTGCTGCTGTTATGCTAGGGTTGGCTGAAGGTCAGGCTGCCCAGTCTCTGCTTCTTGCTCAGCTATCTAGCTGCTTGCCTATAGCTTTGTTAACCCCATAGATGACTGTTTTCAGTCCAGATGTCCCAGTGAAACTTGTTCTGCAACCTGCAGCCATGTGGATCTCCCACCAGAGCAAGTCTGTCACTGACATGAGGCTATCTCTCTCCCCAGCCAGGGCTTGAGCTGCGTGGTGTGGGTGGGGAGCTTGCTGAGGCATGACAGGGTCTGGAAGGGGTAGGATGGGTCACATGGCTTGTGACCATGTCTGGGTTTGATGACATGATGTGATGAGCCCGCCCTCAGCACTGTGTGGTGTGTCCGAGATCCTGCCAGCTTTCCTGTTGGAGTGATATCTGGGGTGGTACTCTGCCCTCCTGCCCTGAGCCACCCCACCAAAGGCCTGTCAGGGTGAGCAGCAGGTTTCCAGCTCAGCAGGCAGCAAAGGAGGAGCTATGGTGTCGCGCAGTGCTGGGAAGCCTGGTCTTGGAGGCCTGGGAGGTTCCTGGGCATTGGGGGTTGTGGGCTGCCTTAGCAATCATACACATCTCCTCTCCCCAGACGGTGGAGCTGGTCTCTCTTGAACGACATTCTGGCCAGTTAGGAACAGAAGCAATGCCAGACTGGGTCAGCCCCCAAGCTGTCCAACCCAATGGCCTGTATCTGTGGCACAGAGCAGACTGCTGGTCCTTTGCCCCTGCTCTCCTGTAGTTTCCAGCATGTAGAGGACCAGGAAGTCCTAATGTCGAGGTCGTGGCCCTAATGGTGATGTTGGTGCAGGGTCAGGCCATCGGTGGGTATTGAATAGGTCTGGTCCATGTTGCCCCATGCCCATAAGGTCTGTCCATTACCTGCGCACTGTGTGAAAGGGTCCTTCCTCTGGTAATTTGAAACCTGCTTTCTGATGATTTCCCCGCATGCCCCTTAGTTCTGGGAGTGAGCATGGAGAATAGTGAATCCCTGCTTGCCCTCTCCGCACCACTCAGGATTGTACAGCACTCTCATGCCCCCTCAGCCATCTCTTCTGTAAGCTGAAAAGTCCCAGCACATTTGGTCTCCCCTTGTAGAGAAGTCTCCTGGGCCCCTGACCATCCTGGCTGCCCTCTGGGGCTTTCCAATCCTGGGGGATTCTTAGGGTTTTCTTAGCCCCTTCCTGGCTTGTTCTTGGTTCCCTATGTTCTTCACATACTCATTCACTTTGGTAGGGAATGTGATCTGCATGGCTCAGATGGGAGGGCCTGCTAGGACTTGCTCCTGGCTTCTAGATTACCCAAATCAGACTCCCAACAGCTATTTGAGAGTTGGTCACTTCCAAAAGCAGCCCTTGCGTGGTGCTTTCAAATGTAACTGCTGTGTTACTTCTCTTTAGGTTTTGTGGTTTATCTCCTCCATCTGTCCCTGGAGACATGTTGAGCTGTTGCTTTCATACCTGTAGCAGACAGGCATGTGATGCTTGACACTGTAATCTGCACGTTGCACTAACTAGAATGGAAATTGTTTTGGTTCCCTTGGAGCCAGTGACTTCCCCACACCCAGACTGCCTGGGAGACTGTCTTTTGTTGCCTGAAGTGACAGTGGGTGTGAAGCAGGCACCAAAGCATTCTTCCACCTGTTGGGAGTCACAAGTGAAATGCTGATGTGTTTGTGATGTGGTGCATAGAGGTGGTGATCAGACTGACCACATACGGGCACCAGGTGATCTGTTTGCAGCCTGTGTTTGGCTGGTGTAGATTGTACCCTAAGGCTGCTCTTGGGATGACATGGCTCAGTGCGGCCTTGTGCTCAGCCATGAAATCAGTCTCTACCATGTGGTGTTACTTTGACAGTGACCTGCATGCCAGCAGCCAGCTCTTCCCAGACGTGTGTAGGCAGTTCACAAAGCTGTAGTGGTTCAGATTTTCCTGTTGTTGCATGTAAATGACTCGTGGGTGCCAGACTTCCCAGACATAATGACACTCAAGCCAAATAGCTTCTGGGTTCTGACACCTGCTGGGAATTCCCTGGTCTCCAGAGACAAACCAAGAAGCAGCTGTCAGGCCCTTCACAGAGTGCAGCTGAGCTTACTCCTAGATAACTGCATCCTCCCTGTTCCTCAGGGTCCTTTGGTAATGTTTCAGAGCTGGATGCTGTGTTCCAGTAGGGTCTCCCCAGCGCCACATACATAGATTTCATAGACATCAGGGCTGGAAGGGACCTCGGGAGATCATTGAGTCCAGCCCCCTGCCCAAAGGGCAGGAAGTCAGCTGGGGTTATAGGATCCCAGCAAGCTAAGCATCCAATTTACTCTTGAAGGTGTTCAATGTAGGTGCTTGAACCACTTCCGCTGGCAGACTGTTCCAGACCTTGGGGGCTCGGACAGTAAAGAAATTCTTCCTTATGTCCAGCCTGAAACGGTCTTGCAGGAGTTTTTGACCGTTCGACCTCGTCATCCCTTGGGGCGCTCTGGTGAACAGACGTTCCCCCAGATCCTGGTGGTCACCCCTGATAAACTTATAGGTGGCCATCAAATCACCCCTGAGCCTATGCTTTTCCATGCTAAAGAGTCCCATGTCTCTCAGCCTATCATCGTAAGATCTGTTTTCCTGACCTCTGATCATGTGCGTGGCTCTCCTCTGGACTCTCTCAAGCTTCTCCACATCCTTTTTGAATTGTGGAGCCCAAAACTGGACACAGTACTCCTCCAGCTGCGGCCTCACCAAGGCCGAGTACAAGGGGAGAATGACATCCCGGGATTTGCTTGAGAAGCGTCTATGGATGCAAGCCAGCGTTTTGGTCGCTTTACTAGCCGCAGCATCGCATTGGAGGCTCATGTTCATCTTGTGGTCAATGATGACCCCCAAGTCTCTTTCTTCTGTAGTGCTATCCAATGTAACACTGCCGAGCCTATAAGGAAGCTGCAGGTTTTTCCTCCCAAGGTGGAGACCCTTGCATTTTTCGGTGTTAAACACCATGAGGTTCTCGTCTGCCCATTTGCTGAGCTTGTCCAGGTCAGCCTGGATCACCCGCCTATCTTGTGGCGTGGATGCTTTGCCCCAAAGTTTGGTGTCATCGGCGAACTTGGCCAGTCCACTCCTGACTCCAATGTCCACATCATTAATGAAGATGTTGAACAATATGGGTCCCAGGACAGAGCCTTGAGGGACCCCACTGGTCACAGGGCACCACAATGAGTGACTGCCATCAATTTCATAGACATCAGGGCTGGAAGGGACCTCAAGAGATCATCGAGTCCAGCCCCTTTTTTTAAAAAAAATATTTTTTTATTTTTCATCAAAACTTTATATTACTTGAATGTTACAGCTACCCATAGAAAAGTGTTTCCTGTAATTTCTAAACATGTGTTCATAAAACAAATTTATTTGTAAAATGGGACCTGTTATAAAAATGGCGCACAGTCAAGTTATACAAAAATACAAAATTTGTTTCTGATTACAGTTCTAGTTGTAGATTAATTGAAAAGCTTCCCCCAACTCTAGGCCTCCAGGGACCCTCTGGGTCCGACCACGGAGCCAATTTCCCAGCCAGCGGATCATGGTGGAGCCAAGGCCACAACTGGGCAGTTTGGCCAAGAGGTGATCATGGGATACCAGATCAAAAGCTTTTTTGAAGTCAAGATATATGACATCAATCTCTTCTCCCTCATCCAGGTGATAGGTCACCTGGTCATTAGAAGGAAATGAGATTGGTCAAACAAGATCTACCCGCAACAAACCCGTGCTGGCTATCCCTTAGGATGTTAGCCTGGGCCAGTTCATCAAGGATGGCCTCCTTATATAAACTTTTCTAAGATCTTCCCCAGGATAGAAGTCAGGCTAATGGGCCTGTAGTTAGCTGGATCCACTCTCCTCCCTTTCTTAAAGATCGGCACCACATTGGCCTTCCTCCAGTCTTCAGGCACTACACCAGAGTGCCAGGAGTTTTCAAAGATCCGTGCCAGGGGCTGGGCTATGACGCTCACCAGCTCCTTGAGTACCCCGGGGTGCAGGTTGTCAGGGCCGGCTGACTTGAAGGTATTTAGCTTCTCAAGGTGTTCCTTCATGAGGTCAGCATTTATGGAGGGCAGGGGATCCCCAACACCCGGATCTCCCTGTCCCGTAGCAGGCATGGGCGTCCCATGGGACTGATGAAAGACTGACGCAAAGTACCTATTTAATAGGTTGGCTTTTTCCTGGGCGTCAGTTGTCAGTTGCCCCATCTGTTTTAGCAGGGGTCCAACGTTGCCCTTGCTTTTTCTCCGGCTCCCCACATATCTGAAAAAGGACCTTTTTGTTGTCCTTGATGCTTGAAGCTAGTTGGAGTTCAGTTGCAGCCTTGGCCTTCCTGGTTTGGTCCCTGCAGGACCGGACCAGTGCAGAATAATCCTCCTTGGAGGTGAATCCCGTCCTCCATCCTTTGTAGGCTTTCCTTTTTAGCTGTAGGAGGTCCGCTAGGTCCCTGGAGAGCCAGGAGGGCTGCTGTGCCTTCTTGCTGCCTTTCCTCCGTGCTGGGATAGATTTAGCTTGTGCATTGAGGATCGCTTCCTTGAGAAGCACCACTCTTCTTGAACTCCCATCTCCCTGGGGTCATGGTCCCTAAGGGCCTGACCGACAAGCCTCTTGAGCTTGTCAAAGTTGGCTTTTCTGAAGTCAAGGACTTCTGTGTTGCTGACCGACTTGCCAGCTTTACGGCGGATAGTGAAGGTGATCAGCTCGTGGTTGCTGTCACCCAGCTTCCCATCGATCACTAGGTCACCGACTAGGTCGTCCCCCGTAGCCAGTACCAGGTCGAGCAGCGCTTTGCCTCTCGTTGGCCCATAGACTTCTTGAGTCAGGTAGAGGTCATCCACGCACGAGAGAAAGCTTTGCGACTGCTTGGATTTTGCTGAGTGATCTTCCTATGAGATGTCCGGGTAATTGGAGTCACCCATGACAACCAAGGTCCTGGAGCAAGCGGCCTCAGTCAGTTCCCGGGCGAACTCCTGGTCAAGCTCAGGACTTTGAGTGAGGGGTCTGTAGTAGACTCCCACCTTTGTGTCCCCTGTGCCGTATTCCCCACGAATTTTTACCCAGAGGGTCTCTAGCTGTCCATGATGGTCGCCAACATCAGCTTGCAGGGACATGTCTTTCCTTCACATAGAGAGCTACACCCCCGCCCCTTTTGTCAACACGATCCCTCCTGTACAGGGTATAGCCCTCTATACCCGTGGTCCAGTCATGGGTGGAGTCCCACCAGGTCTCTGTTATCCCAATGACGTCATAATTCTTTGCACTGAGCAGGAGGACGACTCGTCCTGCTTGTTGCCCAGGCTCCTGGCATTAGTGTACAGGCAGGCGAGTGTCCCCTTGGGGGCTCTTGCCTTGCCCACAGATTGTGCCAGGGCTGGGGCCAGGAGTGGGCTCCCTTAAGTGCCTTGGTCTGCTGGCTTTGCAAGGGTTGCTCAGCGGGCCAGCAGTGGCAGTAGTCCCCCCATCCCCCAGCGGGCTTAGTTTAAAGCCTGGTGGAGCAGGTCAGCCAGCCTGGCTGAGAAGAGCCTCCTCCCCAGGGGAGAGAGGTGGAGGCCATCTCTTCCCAGCAGCTCGCTGCCTCTCTCTCCAAAGAGCGGGCTGTGGTCATGGAAGCCAAAGCCTTCCCGATGACACCAGCTCCGCAGTCTTTTGGTTCACTGCGTGGATCTTCCTCTCCCTCCTCAGCCCATAGCCCAAGACTGGGAGGATCGATGAAAACACCACCTGAGCTCCCAGACCCCTAAGCCCCGCTCCCAAATCCCTGTAGTGCCTTATGACCTGGCTGGGGGTGCTCCGAGCCGTGTCATTGAATAGAATCACCTCCTTGCTCCTGCCTGTTTAAACATCCAAGGGTCATGTTAGACCACTTCTGTCACAGCATTGTCCTGGTGCCCTGCCAGGCGACTTGTCTACTGTAAGCCCAATTGCCTTGTGAAATCAGTTCTGACATTAATGGAAATGGGAGTGGGGTCTAATCCGTCTCTGTGTCCAGGATGTTCCCTGCTCAGCAGGTACAGCCTGCATCCCTTGTTCCTGGACTAGTCTTGCATTTGGCTTTAATGCCCAGTTTGTCTGAAGAGACCCAGTTTCATCAGGTGACCTGGATTCCTGCCTGTCTGCTGTGTCCTCAATTATGCTTCATTGGTTCTTACCCAAAATTCTCACCTCAGTTCTATGCAACTTCCAGGTAAGTGAAAATGTGGGTTAGTCTCAGACCTAGTCCTGATCCTTATGGAACTCCACTAGAAGCCTCTGTCAGATTTTCCATTACCTCTTCAGAGATCTGGCAGTTAGCCAGGTCTTAGGCATGTTAAGTGGATTAATTAGTATCAGTTTTTAATTCGGACATAGCGTAGTATTATATGTGACTTGGCCAATAGAATGTCTACAGAAATCAAGATCTGCTGCATTTTTAACAGTTACTTTTATCAACCAAACCTGTAATCTCCTTAAATAATGAACTAGATCTCAACAGTCCTTTCCATAAACGTGCAGGCTCTATTGCTTTGTCTGGGTCTTTCGCACTGTGCTGTTCACCGCGTGGTACTGCTCTCCCTTTTGGATATCAGCACAAGATATTCACTACTTACGGAATTCCCCCAGAATTCAAATTAACACCAAGAGAGCTATTTCTTTTCCAGTGCTCCTGGGGACCCTAGGTGCAAGTTATCTGGACCTTATAGTTTCATAGATGTTAGGGTCAGAAGGAAACTCAGTAGGTCATCAAGTCCGACCCACTGCCTTGGTTAAAGACCACCTCTGGAGGAAGCTTATTCTACTGTCTGGACGCCCTGACTGTAATCCCAGCTAGGTGCTTGCCCAGTCTCCTCTTGAAGACCCCTAAGGTAGGGGAGAGCACCACCTCCCTTTGAAGCCCATTCCAGATTCTGGTAACCCTTACTGTGAAGAAGTTTTTTCTAATGACCTGCCCTTCTTTAAAATGTTTCTCCCTAATGGATATTGCTGAATGGTCTCCAGGGGCTCTGTGGACTTGCCACTAGAAAGTTAGTGACATACTTGCCAGTGTGTATTGCAGGTGTTTGAGAGGGAACAGAGGAGTGCTGGGGTGCAGAGTGGCTCCAGCTCCAGGCCTGGCAAGGGAGTGTGCCCAATGCAGTGGTGCTCAGCCTTGGCCCTCAGCGCTCCCCACAAGTCTGGAAACTTGACTGTAGGGGAGTGGTGGCTAGAGAGACTGCCATTGTTCCCCTGCTGCTACAGGTCCAAGCCCTGTGGGCCAGATAATGTGGTACTGTGTGCTGGACTGAGTCCCTGTGCTGGGTAAGGTGGCAGGGCCCATATGGGGCAGTACCATAGATTCATAGATTGTAAGGCCAGAAGCGACCTCAGAAGATCATTGGGTCCAGTCCCCTGCACCAAGTAGGAAAGATAACTGGGGTTCAGGTGACCCCAGTAAGGTGACTGTCTAGTCTGCTTTTGAAGATCTCCAGGGTAGGTGATTGCACCACCTCTGGAGGGACCTTGTTCTACAGTCTGGACACCCTGACTGTAAAGAAGTTTTTCTTAATGTTGAGTCTGAATTGGTCTTCCAGGAGTTTGTGGCTGTTACTCCTAGTTTTCCCCTCGTGTGCCCTGGTGAACAGTTGCTCACTGAGCCTTGGATGTACTCCCCTAGTGTAGTGGTATGCTGCCACCAGGTCCCGTCTCAGCCTTCTTTTCCTCGGGCTGAAGAGTCCCAGATCTCTCAGCTTTTCCTCATATGGCTTGCTGTGTAAAACTGATCATACGGGTGGCTCTTCTCTCGACTCTCTCAAGCTTGTCCATGCCCTTGTTAAAATGTGGTGCACAGACCTGGAGGCAGTACTCCACCTACAGTCTCACCAGTGTGGAGTAGAGCAGAAGAATCACCTCCTTGGTTTTGCTGGAGATGCATCGATTGATGCATGCCAGAGTATTATTTGCTCTACTGACTACAGGATTGCATTGCTGGCTCATATTCATACTGTGGTCTGTTACCCCCAGATCCCTTTCATTCATGGTTCTAGTCAGTTTGGTGCTTCCAAGCCTGTAGGTGTGTTGGGGGTTGCTTGTCCTGAGGTGGAGCACTTTACATTTCTCGACTTTACATTTCTCGATCGCTCACCTAGCCTTCAGCCCAGAGCAGTTAGGCCCCACTGCTGGACCCTGTTCCTCTCTCTGCTGCCCACTCAGTTTCTTCCTGCTTGACTTTCTCTGGCTCCCTTTTTCATATGCCATCCTGGTGGAGCTAAGATTTTTCTGAAGGAGGGGTGTGGTCAGGATTGGGCCCTTGGCCTCTGGCAAGCAGAATGTGGCAGGTGCTGCTGCCTGCCTGCCCAGCTGGGCAACAGGGGCTGGGCATCCTTGCTCCCACAAGATTAGGCCCTCGGTGGCCACACGGGACAGAAGTGGAGAAGAAATCAAGCCTCTTCCCCCTCCGCTGTTCCTTCATCTCGTCTTCTGCCCTCCTCTAGCTCCTGCCTTTTGTTGTCTGCCCCCCCCGCTTTGTTACCCGACTGCCAGGCTGGATTCCCGGACTACAGCGGGGCTGTCTGAGTTCCCGAGCAGCCAAGGGGATGGCTTGGCCTTGTGGGCTGTGATGCCCTGCCCCAAGAATCAGAAGGAGGGGAGCCCAGAGACTCTGGCAGTAGGAGAGTGATAGGGGGAGCAGAGCCTGGAGGCCACCAGTTGGACAGCCCTAGGCTATGTAATACTGTAAGAGATTCTGTGATCACCCAGTTGGACCTGCACAGCTTGGGCCCACAGGACTTCACAGAATCAGTTCCTGCTCAAACTGGAGCAGAGTTTTTAGAAGATGCCCTATCTAAACCTGAAACTGCTAGTCCTGGAGCCTCTGCAGCAGTGGAGGTAAGTGGTTCCAGTGACTGATTGCCCTTTTAAAGAAAGCTGTACCCTACTTAATCCATATTTCTCCACCTTTCTGTCTCCAGCCATTGGGTCTTGTTATGCCTGTGACTCAAGCAAGTCTGAGCAGGTGCATACGGATTTTCCAGAGGCTTATAACTTGGCCACACTTGGCAGTTTCACAAGCACAGTGAAAATCACATCCCTGCTAAATGCAGTTTTTTTGAAACAACAGAATTTTATGCCAAGACTCCCCCTGGAAAATCAGCGTGAGACATGTAGGCAGCGTGAGACATGTAGGCAGCATGGGAAACCAGCTGGTAGAGTTGGTTGGCCAAGTTTATTAGCACCTGAAAAGTCTGTAGGAGAAAGTGGTGAATGCTGTGAGCACATTGTATGTGGTGGTTGTAGAATCAGTTCAGCTCTGGTTTCTTATTCCTCTCCCACCCCCATTCCCGAAGGGCTTGAAGTTAGATGCTTAAATATTGGGCCTCATTTTTAAGACAGCTGGGATCCTAACCTTGATGTGGGATCTCTGGGACTCCCCAGGTACACGTCTTACAAAGCATCTTGCTCATTTTCTGCTGCTTTTCATGAATTGGGAAGCTTCTGTTTTTCCACAGTTCAGGACCTGGGGGTTACAGTGGACAAGAAACTGAATAGGAGCCAGCAACGTGCCCTTTTTGCTAAGAAGGCTACCGGCATCCTGGGCTGCATTGGGAGGAGCGTTGCCAGCAGATCAAGGGCAGTGATTCTTTCCCTCTATTCAGCACTGGGGAGGCCACACCTGGAGCCCTGTGTCCAGTTTTGGGCCCTCCACTACAGAAAGGATGTCGATTTTGGAGAGAGTCCAGCGGAGGGATTTGATAGCAGCCTTCAGCTCCCTGCAGGGGGTTGCAAAGTAGATGGAACTGGACTGTTCTCAGTGGGGATAGATGACAGAACAAGGAGCAGTGGTCTCCAGTTGCGGCAAGGGAAGTTGAGGTTGGATATTAAGAAAAACTGTCATGATTAGGGTAGTAAAGCACTGGAACAGGTTCCCAGAGAGGTGGTGGGATCTCCATCCTTGGAGGTTTTGAAGACCCGGCTAGACAAGGTCTTGGCTGGGATGATGTAGCTGGAGCTGGTTCTGCTTTGAGTAGGGGGTTGGACTAGATGTGACCTCCAAGGTCCCTTCCAAACCTCACTGTGTGATTCTAAGGGCGTGGGATTGCTGGCACAGGTTCTGCAGCAGTGGAGTTCCGAGCTAGCTTCTCTGCCTTTCCCTCGGGAGCTTGGAGGAACCGAACTGGCAGAATCCTGCTTTGCTTCATGCTGTCAGCACAAGGCTCATGTGAGAAGGTGGCTTCAAGGAAGCAGAAGTATTGTTTTTCCTCAAGGGAAAGGTGACACTTTCCAATATTGTTCCTAATATCTAACCTCAACTTCTCTTGTTGCAACTGGAGCCTATTGCTCCTTGTTCTGTCATCTGCCTACAGGGAGTTTGTACAAAATTGATTTGGAATATACTTAGTTCTTCAGAGTTTAACAAGTAAATAAAATTCTGGTTTATTAACATGATCACAAGGAAGGAATATTTCTAGTCATAACTGCAACATTTTTATAACATTTTTGTATATTTATAGTGTTTTATTTTTTCACATTGTAAAGGATTTTTTTTATTTAAATGTAGCAAAATATATCTTCATTAAGCTTCTCTTATTGCAGGCAGATTTTGCTCCCAGACACCAAACCTAGTCTATAAGTGACAGTGAAGCAAATAAGTCGAGAAATATTTAAGTACAGTCATATATTAGGCAATTTCTGGCTGCTGTCCATATTTTACTGTGACACATGTCATATGTAAGCTTGGTGCAGAACAGTTCTGTGGTCTGAGGACTGTTGTAAGATCTGAAACAGGGCAGTGCAACTATTCTTCCCTACCCTCTAGTCTCCAGAGAGCTAGTGTAGAGTAACCCCAGGGGCCAGTGTGCCCATGAAGTCTGACCTTCAGCATAGCTCAGACCACAGAAACTATGCCTTCTGCATCCAGCCTGTCGCTTCTGGACCAGCGATTCTCAACCAGGGGGCTGCGCAGTAGTAAGACCATGAGGTGTGCCAAATGCCTATGCATGATTTACAAAATTACCCCAGAGGTTTCAAATAAGAATTCAGTGTCCAAATCATTCTTCCTAGTCATGGCCTTTCTGTGGTCTTTGCAATAGGAGAATTGCTTTAGTACTACTCTATAGCCAAAGAACTAGTGTGAGCAAAGAGCCCGCATTTTCTGATGGGTGCCTTGAGTCTAACAAAGTTGAGAACCGCTGTTTTAGACCACCATCCGGCCTGTTGAATGACCCCCAAGAACAGTGCACAGACTCCTCCATGTCCTTGAAGATGACATTGTTGAAAGGTTTAATTGTCCCTAGTCAAAAAATGTGCTGTATTTCTGGTCACAATGCCTGTAGCTCCAAATTCTAGCTATTAGATCTTGTTTACGGAGCTACTATTACATCTCTTACGGATTGCAGCTCATGTCAACCTTTCCAAGCCAGATACCAGGGGTACTGGTCTGTCATTCTGCTTACCCTTCATAAATATAAAGAAAAAGACCTGAGAGTGACAGGAGCCAGCAGTGTGCCCTTGGTGCCAAGAAAGCTACCGGCATCCTGGGCTGCATTGGTAGGTGTGTTGCCAGCAGGTCGAGGGCAGTGATTCTTCCCCTCTATTTGGCACTGGGGAGACATACATGGAACCCTGTGTCTGGTTTTGGGCCCCCCCCCACTACAGAAAGGATGTGGACACATTGGAGAAAGTCACATAGAAGGCAACAAAAATAGTTGGGGGCTGGGGGACATGACTTGTGAGGAGAGGCTGAGGGAACTGGGCTGATTGAGTCTGCCGAAGAGAAGAGTGAGGGGTATCAAATAGCAGCCTTCACCTCCCTGCAGGGGGGCTGCAAAGAGGATGGAGCTGGACTGGTCTCAGTGGGGGCAGATGACGGGACAAGGAGCAATGGACTGAAGTTGCAGCAAGGGAAGTTTAGGTTAGTAATTAGGAAAAACATTCTCACTAGGAGGGTGATGAAGCACTGGAACAGGCTTCCCAGAGAGGTGGTGGAAGCTCCATCCTTGGAGGTTTTCAAGACCTGGCTAGACAAAGCCTTGTCTGGGTTGATGTATCTGGGGCTGGTCCTGCTCTGAGCAGGGGGTTGGACTAAATGCGACTTCTGAGGTCCCTTCCAACCCTCATGTTCTGTGATTCGATTGCTGCCTCTGCAACAGTATTTGCAGCCCCTCCTTAATTTCTTCATTGGCTCAGGCTTCTTTGAAATCAGCATTTAAAAATTTAGGGAGCTTAGTGGTCACTTTCTTTTAAAACGGTTATTTCTCCTGGAGACTTATAGCATGTCACGATTGCTGTTGAGAACTCTCCCAGGTACAGGGATTCAGATCTGAAGTTTCTCTTTGGTTGAGAAATGTTATTTGATTTGGTGCCTAGGGCATCTGGGCTGGAGCCAACATGGGTCTTGTGTCAGCTTGGGGAGCCTGTTCTGGTGTCAGGGTTGTCTGCAGCTGCACATGCTGAGCCTACAGCAACTGGCAGGAAGCAGGTGTGAAACATCGGATGCTGTGAGTCGATGCTGGTGTAGGAATATGGTGCCATGTCTGAACTGATGGCACTGGGCAAGCAGAGAGCAATCATGTTTAGTGGCCTAACGTGGGTACTTCTCCCCAAGGCCTTTTCTGAGGGCCACCATATGGGAGCTGCCCCAGTTGTGGCTCTGCCTGATGCCTTGGCATGCTACTGCCCATGCTGTAGTTGCATATAACCCTGCACAGTGACACATGGCTGCTGCCATGAATCCATCTCAGCCAAGTGTGCTTGCAATGAGTTCAGCCAGGGCAGCTGTTCTGCTGGGGGCCCCGCATAGGCCTCAAGACCCGTGGGTCTCCTCAAGGAGACCAGGCCCTGCTTAGAGCAGCATGCTGACAGACCATGCTTCATGCCTGATCCCCCATTCAGAGCACTCAGTGGTGCAAGCATTTCCAGGTGGGATGCCGGGACCATTTATCCATGAAGCTCCAACATGATGTGAAGCTGTCGGTTCTTTGCCCTAAGGGCCCCACTTTGCTGATGTTTGTCTTGGCTGACTTCCCAAGCCACTAGCCTTCCTGGCCCACATGGGCAATGACCGGGCTCCTCGCACTTTGGCAGCAACGTTTATGAAGTCAGCCGGCAATGTAAGCGTGTAGACATCAGCCTCCTGTCCCCTCCCTGGATGATCAGCCACAGCTTGGCACTCCCTGACTGCTGTGCGTGGGTGCCCCAGTGGTTCTCAGCTTTTTTGAGACTCAAGGCCCCCTCAAAATGTCAGCTCTTAAATTTTCCTTCATGTTTTGCCTACAGAAAAATACTGGTGCAGTTCATCTGTTGCAAAGAGCTCAGAGAGACTGCAACATGGCAGGACTGTTTTAATGCTGTAAAGGTTTTTCAGTCTCTGGGTTTATCTTGTACATCCTGTCTGCTCCCCTAACAGTGCTAATGTTACATGGCACCCTTAAAGGGATTTCAAGGCCTCCTAGGGTGTCGTGGCACCCTGGCTGAGAGGGCCTGCTCTGGACTGTAAGCTCCTTGGCTACAGGGCCCTGGCCTCATGTGAGCATACAGCACTTCGCACAGCAGCAAAGCTTGCACAGAAGTGACACAGCTTGTATTTCAGTAGGATGCTCTTTGGGAGGTGACTGGTCTTCTCTGACAAAGGTGTGCCGGGGTTGCCTGTCTTAATGCAGTGCTGGAAGGAGCTTGGATTGCTGTGCCAAGCCTGCTGATGAGAACAGAGCAGACGTGACCAGAGTATGAGCTGTCCTGGACTCAGCAGTTGCTTGAGCGGGGAGCTGCAATGTAGAGAATATCCCCCTTGGTACAAGTCTCTCTGCCTGCATCTCCTTGGCTGCCCCCATAGGAAGGCCTTGCAGGGACCAGTTGGTTGTTGTGGTCGCAACGGATTACCCAGTTTTTCCTCTGCAGCAGACTTCATGAGCAGCTCTTCCATGCTGGTTGCTGGAAGTAGGGAGCTGTATAGCAGCACATGGCCATCAGATGACTGAGCTGTGGTCAGCAGTACTGAGGTGAATTACCTGGGTGTGGAGACAGCCAGCACATTGATGCAGCTCTCAGCAGTGTGCAGCTACCCCTTGCTCACCAGCAGGTAGTTTTATACTAGAATGGAGCCACTACCACCAGTGTAAGACTGCAACCTCTGCTGCACTCCTCTTGTGCAGCACAGTTGGCTTTATCCACAGTAAATGCGTGCCTGTGCCAGGACATGTCTTCCCCTGGTTTTTAGCTGCACTCCAGCTGTGGCACTGCTGCTCCACAGCTCGTTTGCTGGTGGGCAGAAAACATTATCGATCGGTGGCGCCAACGGATGCCCCTCCTGCCAGGCTGCCATAGAGCAGTCCCATGTCTGAGGGTGGAAACTTGCGCCTGTCACCAGTGGCTTCTCAGCTGCTCACACTGTATGGTCCCGTGCTTTCTGAAGACCTGTGCAAGGGCAAGCAGCGCCTTGCTTGGTGCCGTGGGGCTGTCTGCATGTCTGTCTGTACTGGCCTGAGCTTTTGAGGAGAAGTTTGTTCTGAAGAGCTTGATGCTTCTGTCTCTTGGCCTCAGCTTCATGGAACTTGCCTTGAGTTAGTGGCGATGTCGCCACTCTCCCAGCCAGAGCGCTAGGGTGCATAGCTGGGATGGGAGGATTCATAAGGGACTGTGTGCCTGGATCATGAGATGAGGTGGTGGTGCTGGACCCTCTGGCATCTAAACAGCAGTGCAAGCAGCATGGTCTGTTAACCTGCGGCTGCTGCCTTGGTCTCCCTCTGCAGAAGGGGATCACGTGCCTTGGCACTCATGGGGTGGGAAGGCTTGAGTGTAAAGCAGCTCCATTAACTCCCTGGGACGTAGGTTTTCCACACCTTGTTGTGCTGTGGCAGGGAACCACATCGCTGGACATGGCAGCAGCCAGGGTGTCCTCTGACCTACCACCCCATGGGGGCAGCTTACCTTGGGCAGAGGGGTGGTGAGTGGCAGTGTTTCTGCATATCCACGTGTCTGCACTTCTTGTCCCGGGTCAGATGAGTGCTGGGCATTGGAGACATAGACCTGATCATGCAATCTGGGGTGTCTGCTGCAGTGGCCCCTGCTGCACTCGGTGCTGACGGGGCAGGCAAAGCAGATGGGTTGGTTAGTAGTATCCCATGCTCCTCTGGAACCTAGCTAATGGGTATTAGCATGGGCCATGTTTTGGACATAGCTGTTTGGTGTCTCGTTGGTTGTGGGCTGTGAAATTGGTGGGATTGGCTAGAGAAATAAGATGGGAAAGTACAGGAAGCCCCAGCGCTGTGAGCAGGAGCCCAGGACTCTGTTTTAGGTGCTTGCTGGTCGCTCAGGGCGTGGCTGGGGCCTAGGTGTCCTGTCTTCCTCCCTCTGGCCAGCTTGGGCTCCTCAGGGTCAGGCAGCTAAAAGCCCCGTGGTGTCAGTGCTGGTGTGCACGTGGGTCCCCAACACTGTAAGGCCCATGAAGCAGGCTGCAGGGGTGAGTTCCTCAATCTCTGTCTGCCAGATCTCCTTCTAGCATGGCTCAGGTCCCACCCTTTGTTCGTGGGACATGCTCTTGGCACAGTCCTGTCCATACACTGGCAGGTCTCTCACAGACTACAATTTGCCCCATGCAAGAGGCTGGGGTGAAAGAGACCCGTCTCCTGTGCCCACTGCGCAGCATCTCCTGCACCTGCGTGATGAAGGGTAGAGGGCTCAGTGCCCTGGGGCCATTAGGAACCTGTGGACTTCCATTCCTGCTAGCGAGTCCATGTCCCTGTGTGGCTGTTGTGTGAGGAGGGCCACATCTCATGCTGGTTCAGTTGGTTGTCCTTGCCTGAGGAGCACGGGAGCTGCCGCAGTGCCCTCAACTGCCTGGCAACTGCAGCCAGAGAGGTGTGTAAAGACCCCAGAGCTGGGGGTGGCTTTACCCTGCGGCAGGAGTTTGCTCCCTCCTGGCATGGCTGTAACCATTAGCTGGCTGTTGTGGACAGACCCATGCTGCGTAGGAGCATCAGGGTTGGTTTGCTCTCGATCTCAGCTTTGTGCAGTAGCACTGGATGGTAGCGAGCTCTGCGGTCTGACTGCATTGCATAGTCCCTTCCGTGCCCAGTCTGTTCCCTTGGGGAAAAAGCACAGGGAGGGGGAACCTGCTTGCTATGGCTGCTGTCCTGCGCTGAGCCTAGCCCAGTGCAGCCTGGCTAGAGTGGGACAGGAGCTGCCCTCAATCTGCAGAGACAGGGCAGCAGTGGTGGGGGTGATGTCTCTACCATCCAAGAGGGGAACGGGATTCTTTCCAGCTTTGGAGACTCAAAGGCCCCCATTGCTGCTCCCGCGGTGTGGTCTGCCCAGCTGGTGGGAGGAGGCAGGGAGCTGGGGTGCAGCCACCCCTGCAGTGCCACAGCCTGGACCCACCTCCATGTTCCTCTGGTTCTGCTGGTTCTTCCTTCTTTCTTACACTGGGAGGCAGCAAGGCCCTTCGCCCCTCACCAGGGCATTCCCTCCTGTAGGCCATTTGTTCTAGAAACATTGTGTTGCCTCTTGCTTGTCACCCTTGGGGCGACCATCCCGGTCTTTACAGCCCCTGGTCCTGCGTCCCACACGAGGGACCGCTCTGCTGCTCTCCTGGGTCTGCTCTAGCCTGAGGCATCTCTGGACACTGTATAACCCATCCTGCAGGCGGGGTTGTGAGGTGTTGGCACTGCTGTTTTCATCACAAGGCATCATCTCTTCCTGGTCCTCACCCTTCTCCCTGTGTCTCCCAGCACTGTGCTTGGCTCCTTGACAGGAGCTGCACACAAGCTGAGCAGAGTCTAGCTGCTGACCATGCCCTGGGGCATGAGCTAGCGTGGGCTGGCATCCCCTTGTTTCCTCCAGTCCCCTGTGGAAGCTTCTGCTGCTTAGAGCAAGCACCGCTCAGAGCCATCTGTGCCTGCGGGTGCTGGCGATACTGGCAGCTGCACCAGCAAAGATGGCTGCTGAGCAGGAAAGGAGGCAGGGGTGCCGCTCCTGCGGGCTGGGGCCCTGCTTTGTGCTGGGGTGGGGTGGCTGCTCCACCTGTGCTGGAGGCCATTCCCTGCCACCGGGAGATGGCCGCCTTCTAGCCTGCACTGCCTCATGCTCATGCTGCTGGATTGGTGCCAGTGGGCTAGGCACCATGCTTCCACAGCCCTGGTCCGCAGTGAGGGCTGTGTAGGCTGCGGTTGTGCTGGGATGCCGCGCTGATCTCTGGGCCTGGCTCTGTCCCACTGATTGGCTGGAGCGGGATCTGCACTAGCACCCCCACCAGCTCTAGAAGGTCCTTGCTTTGTGGCAGAGCTGGCTGGCTGGCTGGCTGTTGCCCTGAGCTGTGGCTGCTCTCCTGACTTGTCTGCACAGTGTGTGGGGTGGGGCAGGCGGGTGATGCTGTGGGGCTGTTTGCTGAGAGCCTCCGGCAGGCAGTGAAGCCCAGGCAGCCTTGCCAGCTGCTCTCCCTCACTGGGGCCAGGAGCTTCCAGTGCTGTGGGAGCCCCAAATGGGCTGCCTTGGTGAGGGGACAGAAAGGCAGTCCCAGGGGTCTCTGCCCTGCCTGGTGTGGGTACAGCTTGCTCCCTTGCAGCTGGGGGCCTCTGGGACAGCGTGCCTTGAGGGCCGTGGGCAGGGATGGCCG
This sequence comes from Crocodylus siamensis, assembly GCF_052110815.1. NCBI lineage: Eukaryota > Metazoa > Chordata > Crocodylia > Crocodylidae > Crocodylus > Crocodylus siamensis. Next base: position 427,295,410 of record NC_143395.1, on the reverse strand, counting down.
CAGTTTAATCAGCCGTGGCTTCTTCCAGTGGCGCCAGACACGATCAACAACCATGTGAAGACGTGTCGCGAGGAGCAGAAGAACCTTCACTTCTTTGCCCCGGAGTATGGAGGTGCGGCGTAGTCCAGCATGGAGGCAGGCTGTCCCATGGGAGGCTGCGGGTAGCTGCCACCTCCCCCGGGGCTGTCCCGCCTACAGCTGGGCCTCTGAGCCCTGGTCTTTGGGAGAGGGGTGGAAGGGCAGCAGGGCCTATTCTGCCTGGGCTCCCACTGCTGCCGGGACCTGGCAGGTACATGAGGAGCTGCTGGGAACTTTTATTTCTCTGTTGCAGAAGTCGCCAATGTCACCACCGCAGTGGATATCTACTCCTTTGGGATGTGTGCGCTGGAGGTAAGCATGGGCCGTACTCTGGGCACAAGCGAGGATGGTGGGAGGGGCCGACACGTGGAAACCAAGACACTGGCTGGTGGTTGTGCCTCAGCCCATCCGTTTGCGACAGTGAGCTGTTGCTTCTGAAGAGCAGGCGCTGTTGGCACTGCATCTGTCGGAGATGGGTGGAGCTCCCTGCGGGCAGTCCGGGGGCTGCGCCGCTTGCTTCCTGGTGGAGCTTACCAGGCAGGGGCCTGGGCGTCTCTGTCCCATAACGGTCTGTCCCGCAGCTGCTTATCCATGTCGGACGCAGCTGGTGCTGGTGCTAGTACTCAGCCCAGCGGTTCCTGTGCCACAGTTCTCAGCAGGCCCAAGCAAGGAGCTGAGTAGAAAGACTGTCCACAGCCAGTATCAGGCCATTTTGGCCCTGCATTTCAAGGAAGGTGCTAGTCCAGCTGCAGAATTAAACTGCAGGGTTGGAAGCCTGGAAGCACAGCTGACAAGCAAGCTTGGACTGGCTGAGAGAAGGGCAGGCCATCGGGAAGCACAAGGCTGCTGTGCAGCAGGGGTTCAAACTGCTGCTGCTCCCCTGAGAAGCAGACGGGGAGCAACAGGCTTAAGCTGCAGTGAAGAAGGGTTGCATGGGGTGTGGGGAAACCCATTCTGGGAGGCAGGGTGGCCGGCAACTGAGGAAGCCGTGGGAAGCCCTGAGCAGGAACTGGGCACATGCACTCTGGACAGTTGGGCTGCCTTCCCCTGCAGTGGGGCAGAGGGGTGGGCAAGGTGACTCCTGCTCCTGCCCCAGGCCTTGGCCTCCCTCCTGCCAGCAGCAATGCAGGAGGAGCCTGGTGGCACAGAGCACCGCAGTGGCATCTGGGGAAGGCAGGGAGGCTGGTGCAGTCCCAGGGGCTGCTGCCAGAGCCAGCTGGGCGGTTGGCTTGCTAGGGCTGATGCATGGGTTTCTGTGGCAGATGGCGGTGCTGGAAATCCAGGGCAATGGTGAGTCGTCTTACGTGCCCCAGGAGGCCATCAACAGTGCCATCCAGCTGCTGGAGGATGGCCTGCAGAGGGTGAGTGCAGTGGGTTTGGGCACCCGTGAGGCCACAGGCTGGGCTGGGCCCTGTCCCCCTGGCACGGCTGGATCTCAGCACAGTTTTCCCTGCCTTGCAGGAGTTCATTCAGAAGTGCCTGGAGCAGGACCCGGGGAAGCGGCCCACTGCCCGGGAGCTCCTGTTCCACCAGGCCCTGTTCGAGGTGCCGTCACTGAAGCTGCTGGCCTCCCACTGCATCGTGGGGCACCAGCGTGAGTATGGGGCAAGAGGCCCAGGCTGGCCTTCCAGGGGGACCCGCTCATGCTGTTCCTTACTGCCTGGAGTTGTGGGCTGCACGGCTCGTAAACATGGTCCTGCCAAGCCTGGGTCACCGGTGATACTTAGGCAGGTGCTCTGCTGGCTCTGGGAGCTGGAGCCAGGCCTCTGCTGTGCCAGCTGCTGCTGGCAATGCAAGGAGGGGACTCGGTGCCGGGCTGACCACGCCCTTCGTCCACAGACATGATTCCAGAGAATGCCCTTGAGGAAATGACCAAGAACCTGGACATGAGTGCGGTGCTGGCAGAGATCTACCACCCCGACCGGGAGGGCGTCAAAATGATGTGAGTACCCAGCCCTGTGCCGTGGGGTAACAGACCCTGTGCTGTGCGAGGGTAAATGTGGGGAGCCGCTCGGCCTGGCCAGGTGCTCAGGGTCCCCGCACCCTGCTCTGGAGAGATGCAGCTCTGGCTGGGGGTCTAGTTATTGCTGAACTTGCGCAAGGAGCGAGAGCAGCCGGCCTCCCTGCCTCCACCGGGGCTCCGTGCTGAGGGAAGCAGGAGCTGTTTGACGTTGCAGGGGGTGGACGCATTTTGAACTGTAGGGAGGAAGAGATTGTAGGTGTGTGGGACATGGTCTTGGGCTGCTCTGTGGGATCCCTTTTGGGTCAAGGCACAGCTCTGGGGTCCCGGGTGGATCAGAGCAGGGACCTGCATGTGGGACCTGGAAGCACGGAGGTGCTTTGTGGGGACCAGAGACATCAGGCTGGGGGCCTAGATAGTGCCTCTCCTCCAGCTTGGGGTGCAGGTGCTCTCCCTCCAGCACTGGGCTGGGCTGGTGGGTCCATGTCTCCTGACTGCTGTGTCCAGATCCACAGCTCCCCATTCCTGGCAGCAGCTCCAGCCTGGTCCGGTGCCTCTGCTCTTCAGAGCTGGAGGCCCCTGCTCATGCTCTTAGTAGCAAGTGGCTGCTACAAGCAGGAAGCTGTGCAGAGCTCCATCGCCCACAATCGGGGAGGATGAGGCCAAACAGCACAGGCCACAGAGCACAGTGGGTGGACAGGGAGCCTGTCTCGCAGGAGACCAGCAGCTTGGCTTGCTCAGCTCAGCAGGAGGGCGGCTCACAGGACGCAGCAGCTCGACTCAGCTCATGGGTGCCACGCCAGGCTTGGGGCAGGTGGTCAAGCTGATGACAACACAGGCACAAAATAAATGAGCAGACGCCGCCCCTGAGCAAGCCTTAGGCTGAGGAATTTGTGGTCTCGCCCCTGCACTCGGGCTAAGCCCAACACTGCACTGTGGGCAGGAAGGGAGTCTCCCTGCTCAGACTGGTCTGCACTGGGGGGTTTTTGTCTTCCTCTGCAGCGGGGGCATGGCCCTGCCTGGGTTTTCTTGTGTCTATTGATAAACTGTCACAGAAGAAGGACGTTGCTGCTGTGGCAGGGTCAGGTGTTGGGTCTCTGTTGTGTCAGGGTTGACGGTTGTCTGGTACAGAGCTCAGATTATGGAAGTCCAGGCTGTTTGGACATAACTGATCCTGCCTCAGGCAGGGCTTGGACTGGATGTGACCTCCAGGAGTCTGATGCGAGTGGGGATCCAGGCAGATGTGACTCAGCTCAGATTCCCATGCGCTCCTTTCCCCTTTCCAGCTTCTCCCAGTCTCCAGCGCTGGAGTTGGACAAGTTCCTGGAGGATGTGAGGTAGGAGGCCAGGCCTGAGTTCCCTGAGACTGACCTGCTGTGGGGTTTGGGTACTGCCCTGACCTTGTCACACGCAGGGTTGGGCAGCCTGGGGCGGGGGCAGTGCCCGTGCCGTCCTGACTTCCCTCCGCCTCCCAGGAACGGGATCTACCCGCTTACGGCCTTCGGCATGCCGCGGCCCCAGCAGCCCCAGCAGGAGGTAGTGAAGTCCCCCATCGTCCCCCCGTCAGTGAAAACCCCGACCCCAGAGCCTGCCGAGGTGGAGACTCGCAAGGTGAGAGTGGCTGCCTGGCCAGGTGCCACTGTGCCCACCTTCCTGCCAGGGCCCAGCAGCTGGGGTCACTCTCGCTCTGCTCACTTCCAGGTGGTGCTGATGCAATGCAACATCGAGTCGGTGGAGGAGGGCGTCAAGCACCACGTAGGTTCCCCTGGCTGTGGCGGGGCTGCACTTGGGGAGCTGTCTGTGCCTGTGGGGGTCAGTGGGGCCGGGCCCAAGGTGGGAGGGTAGGAACAGGCCCAAGCCCTGGGCAGCCGCATCTCACCCACCTGTCTCTGCTCCGCAGCTGACGCTGCTGCTGAAACTGGAAGACAAGCTGAACCGGCACCTGAGCTGCGACCTGCTGCCCAGTAAGTAGCCGCCTTCCCTGCTGGGGCCCGGTGTACTTGCCTGCTTGCTGCATTAATACCAAAGCTTTTTCTCCAAAAATTAGGTTTTCAGAATTTTTGATTGTGCTGATCCCCAGCTTCTTTAACCCTGAATTTACTGCCAACTGATCTTGCCATGCGTGAGACGCACCGCTTCCTGCTGGTTGTAGCTTGGCTTGCTTTCCATGTTTTGTCTCCAGCACTTAAAATGCCCATTCCTGATCCAGGTGCCTCTAAAGCCATATCTACTAGGCTCTGTTTGCTCCTTCTCTTTTCATTTCTTGCACTTTTGCGAGTGTGGCCTGTTGTTACGAATTACGCTCTTAAAGCCATGTGCAGTTCGCTCTAGGCTGGGGCAATGATCACACAGAGCAAGTATCCAAAGTCAAATACAGAATCTTTATTCGTTTGAGCAAGGTGCCTCTGGAGAGGGACCCTGCCTACTAGTTAATACTTTTTTATACTTTCTAAGTGCAAAAGCGTTAGTCTGTGATTAGCTCACGCTCAGAAAAATACCCAATCATCTATTAACTAAATCACTATTCTGTCCAGTCAAGCGGCACTGTGGGGGTGAACACCGAAGTTTAACTCTTGAATTACATGCCCCCTATATTTTGTCTCAAGATGTTTCTTTATCTAACAAAAACAAAGCATGCCTGACTTTCAAGGTTCTCCTGTTGACAAGACTCCCCTGCTGACTGGATTCAGCTAGCTTCATATCTTATGAATAGCTAGCTTCAGTAACCCTCACACAGTACCCCTTTTCCCTCCCAGCCGTCTGGTAAGTGCTGTGTCTGCTTTTATGAAATGGAGGCGAAAGGAGAAAGAAATGGGCCTCACTTTTAGCATTACAAAGCCTTGCTTTAACACTACAAGATTCATAGATAACACTGTCCAGCTCTCTGGTTTTTTTGTATAAGTAGGAGAGCAGTGCTGCAGTTGGCATACTGTTTTGCGGCCATCCTTTTGGCCACCTCTGCCCACCTCCTCAGGCTGGAGGAGGCACAGACTCTCAGTTGTTCGGGCAGGTCTACTTAGGGTCCCTACTGCAAGCCAACCTCCTGGGTGCGGTAGGGTTTTTGTGCCATAAGGACGGATGAATTCCTTCATGTTTTACCTGCTCACGCTGCCTTGTCTTGCAGATGACAATATTCAGGAGCTGGCGGCAGAGCTGGTGCAGCTGGGATTCATCAGCGAGGTGAGCAGGCCTGGTCCTGTGGGGCTGTGGTGTGCGCCGGGCGGGGGGGGGGGGCTGTGTCGAGGGCCGGGACGGGGGGGACCCTGGGCTCTGCCCGGGTGCCCGCCCCTCACTTGGCTCTCCCCAGGCCGACCAGAGCCGGCTCACCTGTTTACTTGAAGAGGCGTTCAGCAAGTTCTATTACGGCCGCAACGGCACCCTGACGGCCGTCACCGTGTCCTCGTAGCTGGGCCGGGGTCGCCCCCGCCCCACCCTGCCCTGCTCCCCGGCCCCGCCCTCGCCCTCGGCCCCGCCCTCGCCGCGCTTGGAGCTCGCCCCGCATGCGCCGCGCTGCGCCCCCGCGTCCCTCCTCCGGCAGTCAGTATTATTGTAGCCCAGCCGGGCAGGCCCGGGCGGCGGGCGGGGGGCTCGGCCGGGCCGGGCCGTCCGGGGCCGGGGGCGGTGCGGGTCATTGCACAGCCCGGCGCGGGGGGCGGCTCCGGGCCCGCACTTCGTTTACGTGTTGGCAGCAGCTGGGGCGGGCGGGCGGGGGGGGAGGCGGGCCCCTCCGCCCTTTGTGTCATTTCCTATTTTTAATAAAACTGTTTTGTAAATAAGCGGCGGAGGCTCGTAGGGGGGCGGGCGCTGGGGCCGGCCCGGGAAGGGGCGGGGCCGGGGCTGGGCCGAGGCGGCGGGATGGGCCGGGCCGGCGGCTGCAGGGTTGGTGAGTGCCGCGACCTCGAGCCCCCCGATCCCGCGGGCGTGGGGCAAGGCGCGGGCCTGTGTGCAGCCCTCGTCCCGCCGCACGCGCACACCTGCGCGTGTAACTCTCCCCACGCGCCTCTGTGCGTGCGGCGTCCTTCTCCCCAGCCGCGCCGGCCACCCCCCCCACCCCCACCCCCACCCCTCAGTGCTCAGGTGCGCGTGCAGCCGCCCCCCCGCGTGTTGTGCCCGAGCCCCTGTTGCCAGCACCGTGTGGCCGTTGCAGGAGGGCCACGCGGGCGACGGGCCCTGGCGCGCTGCGGGCTGTGGCTGGTGCTGTTGGGCCACGCCGGCCTCGTGCTGGGCGCCATCGTGCACGGCGCCGTCCTGCGCCACGTGGCCCGGCCCACGCGCGCCCGCTCCGCGCAGCAGGAGTACGCCACAGCCAACGTGGTTGCCGTCGCCTCCGGCTTGTTGGTGAGTCCCCGAGCCGCCAGCCTTGCCCACCCGCCCCTGCACAAGCTGCCCGGGGGACCCTCGAGAGGACCAGGCCTGGCCCCAGCCACGCGGTGCCACTTGAAGACACAGGATGTGGCTGGGCTGGGGGTGACCCAAGCCTGCAGCCGGGCCGGGGCAAGCCTGTGGCCCTGGGAGGTGTCAGCATGGGGGCTTGCACTGCCAGCGGGAGCTGAGCCCGTGTCCTCCCCAGAGCATCGGGGCCGGGATCACGGCCATCCTGGTGTCCCGGAACCTGCTGCGCGCGGCCCTGGTGAGCGGGGCCGGGCATGGGCAGAAGGTGCAGCCCCGCCCCTGCGACGCGGCCGCGCCCTGGACCTTGGCCCGAGGTGCCGCACTTCCCGCCGGCACCAGGGTCAGGGTGGGGGCTGCCTCCGGCTTACGGCAGCCGGGAGCTGCACAGCCCTCGGGGATGACTGTGCTGGGTCAAGGCCCAAGGACGGTGGCACGGGTGGGGGTGCCAGGCTGGGCCTGTGATGCTCACTTTCCTGCTGTGCTGCAGCACTGGGCGCTGCTGGGAGTGGCGCTGCTGAACGGGCTGCTGTCAGCGGCCTGCAGCATAGGTCTGGCCCTGGCCATCTCTCTCACGGTGGCCAGCCGTGGCACCCACCTGGTTGCCGGCTGCAACAGCTCAGCCCTCCCAGCCGATGCCCGCATCGCCTTTGCCACCAATGACTGCCCCTTCGACACCACCCGCATCTATGTGAGTCCTGGGCACAGTGCTGCATCCTGATCCCCTCCCCATGGCCGTGCCTGACTGCAGCCCTGACCCACATTGCTGCCTGCAGGACACAGCCCTGGCACTCTGGCTGCCCGCCCTGGCAGTGGCAGCGGCGGAGGCTGTGCTCTCGGGTAGGTGCTGCATCGTGGCCCTGATTCTCCGTGGCATTGGGCCCTGCACCCCCACCGATGTCCAGGAGCAGGTAGGATCCCTGGCACTGGCTGCCAGCCCCACTCACCCAAGCCCCATTGCAGGGGATCAGGGCCAGATGGCCAAGCCTGTTTGTGTCAGGGGGAGTAGAGAGCCACCCTCCACCCCCAGCAGTGCCCCACAGGAGCATGTGGGCTCAGGGCAGCTGCTTCCGTTGCAGCTGGAAGATGAGGCTATGGAGAAGACCTCGGTGCCTGAGGACTTACCCCTGCGTGAGACGCACCGGCTGCTGCCCCCGCAGGCCGAGGCTGAGGCCCGTGTGTAGATGGAAGGGCTGTGGCACGGCAAGCCCAGCCCTGGGGCCCCTGCCCACGTAGTGGCAGCCCCTGGCCCTGGCTGGACCCACAGCCCCAGCCTGCTCTGCGCACAGGTGCCAGGCTGGCCTGACCCTTCCTCCGCTCTCAGGTGCAGCTGCAAGAAGGCCCTGGGCCTGTACTGGAGGCGAGGACATGGGCAGCAGGATGGCGAGGATGCCTGTGTCCCAGGCTGGGCCTGCATGCTTCCCCTGGTGGGAGTAGGGGCCCTGCCCCAGCACTGGGGCCTCTGGGAGCAGCCCCAGCCTGGCAGAAGGGCTGTATCTCTGGGGGGGGAGGGGGGGAGGAGCAGCATGAGCCTGGGCCAGGGGCTGCTTCGCTGCAAGAATAAAGCTGTGCTGCTGCACCACCCACACCTGTGCCCCTTAGCGCTGCATCACTGGCACGGGGACAAGGGGCAGGATGCTTGGGCCTGGCAGGACTGATCCCCAGTGGGGGCGGGATGGGGCAGGGGGGAGAAGTGGGGCCCAGGTGCTGCAGTGGCAGATGCAGGAGTCAGGCGGCAGCAGCTTGGCATAGACATGTTTACTAGGCCTGGGTGGCGCTGGCTCACTGGAAGGAGAAGCTGGTGCTGGGCAGCCCCCCACACCACTGGCTGACGAACTTGAGCACATCCTGGCAGCTGGGGCTGTGCGACGTCTGCAAGACACCAGGGTCCAGCTCGCCACAAGCCTGGCAGGAGCAGCAACCACCCCAGCACCCCTCACCCCGTCAGGGGCCAGCACCTGCCCCAGCCCTGGGGGACATGGGGGCACCATGCCTGAGCCCTGCACCCTGCTCCTGGGCCCCACTGCCCCGTGCACACGGTCACGGGGGTGCACTGCACAGGCCCCTCCTCCCTTCAGGCACCATCACCACAGGCCTTGCCCCCGTGCAGACGGGCCCGGCCCTGCCCACAGCCCCTCACCTTGGCAGCCATCAGGAACTTGTTCCACATGTCCTTGTTGGCCTCCTTCCCCGGGCGCTTGAACTCAACCTTGTTCCTCAGCACGGGGTAGCCTGCACCCCCCCACCCCAGAGCCTGTGAGCTGGGTCATCAACCCTGGTCTTGCATGTGGGACCGAGATAGCCGAGGCCTGGCTGAGCCGTGGGGCACTCCCCTGTAGAGCCCCTGCCTGGTGCTCTCTGCCCCTTCCCCCCAGGGCCAGCCCCAGGGGCCGCAGCATCAGAGGCAAGAGCTGCCAGGCTGCCCCCCAATACCTTGCTGCTGCCAGCCCCAATGGGGCATCATGTGGCCCCTGGGCCTTGCTTGGAAAGCACCGGGCTGCATGGGCCCAGCCCCGTCAGGGGGCAGCAGCACCAGGCAGGACGCGCCTCTCCTCCCCTCTTGCCTGGCTGGTGGCAGCAGCTGACTCAACTCACCAGTGAGCACACAGGGCAGGGAGCGCACGCCTGTGCTGGCCGCCACCAGTGAGGCCTCATAGGTGCCACGCTCGTCCTGTGGCAATACCTGCTCCAGCCGCTGGTCCATGGACATGGTGAGCACCCAGTCCCGCACCTCTTCCCGCTGCTCCTCCTGCATGGGGCCAAGTGCAGCCTCAGCCGAGCCCTGGCATTGGCACTGCCCAGCCCTGGTCCGGTGACGGGGCCGTGTGAGATGCTCTCCTCACCCCTCATGCCCTCTGCCAGCCCTACCCAGCTTCTGAGGCATCCTGGGATGCTCCAGGCACAGTGATGCCTGTGCTCTGCTTGCGGGGGTCGGGGGGTCCCAGGCCTCTGGGTGCTTCTGGTTGCCCCCCTGCCCCACATTCTGCTCCATGTGTTGGGCTTTTTAAGCCTCCCTCAAAGGCACTGGTTGCTGCTGCAGCCCAGGCTGGGGATGGGGACTGGGCTGTGCTAGTGCTCCTGCTGGCACCAACTCTGCACAGTCCTGGCTGGAGGGCCTTCCCCTGTGCTCAGGCTCAGCCTGAAGCTGCACTGGGGCAGGAAGGGATTTCCCCCTGCTTAGCCTGGTCCACAATGGGGGGTTTTGCTTTCCTCAGCAGCAGGGGCATGGCCTGGGCCTGGGGTCCCTGCAGTGCCCACAACCCCCCTGGCAGAAAGACATTGGCAGCCGTGGCCCCTGCTGGGGGCACGAATGGAGGCGATGTCGGGGGCTGTGTCAGGGGTGACTGTCATGTGGCCCTGAGGTCAGACACGGGGTTTGTCTGGACTGTCTTAGGTGAGACTGATCCTGCCTCAGGCCACGTGACCTCTGGAGCTGCCTGCCAGCCTTGCTCCTCCCTGCGTGACACTCACCACCACGTGCTGCTGGGCTGGGAGCGGCACCTCGAAGGGGATGTCCGTGTCCTGGAAGTCTGAGTGGTCCAGGGCATCCAGTGTCCCCTCCTCGATGGCCTGGAGGCAAAGAGACTGTGCCGAGGGGCCAACCCTGCAGGTGCTCATGGGGCCCATGGCTGGGCTGGGTGGTCCCTATGGGGGGCCTGGGAGCAATGTGCAGCCCCATCAGCTGTAGGAGTTGGGGCTCCTAGGCACCCGGGAGGGCTCCACTGCCTGTACCGTGCTTGTGCCAGGCCTGGGGGTGCCCTGTACGGCACAGACCCTGTCCAGATGCAGGATCCCTCGCTGACCCCAGGGCAGAGCCCACAGCATGTCCCACAGTCTCCCTCCATGGACACAGCACGGGGGGCTGGACCCTAGAGCAGCACCACCTCTCCCTGGAGGTGGTGCTGGGCAGTCCCTCATGGCCCCAGCCCATCATTCCTCCTCTGGCCTCATCCTCCACGCACTGTGTCCTGTCCAAGACTCGGAGCAGCGCCCCCACAACCTGGGAGAAGCAGCTTGGCAGGACAGGTGCTCCCAGCTCCAGGCTGTGCTGCACCGGAGCGCTGCCATCCCACATAGGAGCACCGAAACCCAGGGCCAGGGACTGGTAGAACTTGTCCCCTGGGGCCAGAAGCCCAAGAGACATCCCTGCAGCTCCCTGCACAACCATGGACAGAATGGGAGATAGCCCTGTTCTCATTTCACCCCAGCCCCTGGGCAGTGTGAGCAGCACTTCCCTGGGCCAGCCCGGGGCTCCCCAGCCAGCACGGCTCCCCCACCTACCCCAACCCCACTTACGTCACAGATGTCCAGAAACCGGTTCAGGAAGACAAAGGCCATGTTCTCCCAGCCGATGGCCTGGTGCAGAGCACAGGGGTGGGCGTGAATGCATGGCACAGGAAGGGAGCACATGGTGCAGAGGGGGCAAGCTGGCTCCCCTCCAGAGCCTGGGAGGCAGCCCCAGCACCAGAGCTCCAGCTGGGACATGCACCAAGCACCAGGGGGGCAGCGGGCAGGCAGTGCCCCGTCCCCGCTGGGCGATGCAGGGGTGGGGCCTGTGCAGTGCCAGGGAGTTGCCAGGGCTACTGCCCAGCAGGCACCAGGTCCCCAGTGACCATTACCCTGTGCTGCCAGGCTGCACCCAATGCCGGGTCCCAGCATGGTGGGCACTTGCCCTTGCCCCTTCCAGCCCAGGCCCCTGGCGGCCCTGTGGGGACACCAGGACTGACGCTCACCTTGGCTGCAGTGCCGGCTTCGTAGAAGGCTTTGTCTGCAGGGATGAGCTCGGTGTGACGCAGCAAGGAAACCGACAGCTTGGCAGCCACAATGTCCTGAGGGTGGTGAAGTAATGAGAACTGTGGGCAGCTGGTGCCCAGAGGCCAAGACCCATGAGCAGCCAGTGCCTGTGGGAGCTGGTAGAGCTGTCTGTGCTCTGGCACCTGGACCCTGGTGCCCACTGCCCCTCACAGCCCCATCCAGACCCCACCTGGAGCCCAGGCACAGTCTACAGCTAAGAGAGGCTGCCAGCTCATCCCGTCCAGCTGCATCCAGGTACCCCCATGCCAGGGCCAAGATGCTGTATTTGGCTAAAGCACCTCCTTGCCGTGCAGGGCAACCAAGGCCTTACCAGCTGCTTCACAGCCTGGGCAGCAGAGCGGGTGGCGTAGTAGTGGCAGACCAGCAGTATGTTCTCAAACTCCTCGTGTGCAGGTGTGTTGGCTTCGCTCGACTTCACCAGGTTCTCACACTGCAGGTGCAGAGGGGTCCCAGCAACATGTCAGCCCATGGGCACGTGCCAGCCCATCCAGGAGAGCACTCAGCAACAAGGCAGGGGTAGGGTGAGCCATGAGAAGGAAACAGGGGAAGCCCCAGGGCAGGGCTACAGCGTCCTCAGTACTGAGTGTCCATCCCGCTTCCTGCGGGGCAGCCAGGCCGGAAGGGGAGTGGGGTTGAGGTGAGGGCAGTGCTGCAGGTGAGCTGCAGTGGGGGGCACTGCCAGCACTAATGCACAGGACAGGGACAGCGTGGGCTCTCCCTCCCGGTGCCAGTCCTGCTTGCGCGCCAGCTCCAATCCCCAGCTCCCTGCACTCTTCCCCTGCTTCTGCTCCCCTCACAACCCTGAAGGGGGCAACACATCCCGGCTGTGTCATCCTGAGCAGGCAGAGCCTGGGCACGGGGAGCCCATGAGATGACTCCTGCTCTCCCCAGGATGGCTCCTGCTGGCTCCAACCTTGCGGGTTGGCTACAAGCCTCTGCACCCCCGCCCCCAGTGCCAGCCACCACAACCTGACAGGCCTCTCCTACACCCCGTGCTGTCCAACCCCCCCCAGGCACTGCTCCCCCCCTGCAGCGCAGGCCCCAAAGGTGGCAGCAGTGGCCTGGGGCACAGTGCCCTCTCACCAGGTTGAAGAGCATGTCCCGAAGGTCGGCCCAGCTGGGGTAGGCCTCTGCGCTATTCATGCCGGTCGCATTCACCATCTCCACAAAGAGACGCTTGTAAATGTTGAAGTTCTGGAAGAGAAGGGGGAACGACTGTCTCTGGCGATGGGGCATGGAGGGGGGCTCCTGAGAGCAGCATGTCCCAGCGACAGGGTACTAGGACAGTGCCTGGCCATGCGGCAGACTCAGGAAGGTCTGACTGGAGAGACAGGGCAAGTGTGGGGTCAACAGTAGAGTCACAGTACAGCTGGGCTGGCTAGTCCTCGGGTGGCCACAGCTTGTCCAGCCCCTGCTTGAGGCCGCACGGTCCCTGCCTGAACCACCCCAGTTCAGCATCTGTCTCCTGAAAGCATCCAGGGACAGGAGTCCACAACCTCCCTAGGTGATGGGTCCAAGGCTGTTCAGAGCAAGACAGCTCTCCCTGGTCTCCAACCTCAGCTTCCCTTGCTGCAGTTTAACTGACTGTGGAGGAAACCCCCCTTCCTGCCCCCAGTGCAGTGTCACAAGACCCTCTAGCCAGGACCCTCTGGGTTGAGTTTCCACAGGAGCACTGGCACAGCCCAGCCACAGCCCTCAGCAGGCCTGCAGCCAGCTCCCAGTGCTGCTGAGGAAGGTGGAAAATAAACCCTGACATGAGGGGAAAAGATTCCTCCCCAGCTCCACGTGGCAGACAGCAGAGCCCCCTCAGCTCTGCCTGGCAGTTTGGGGCAGGCGGCAGGACTTCTCGCACCTTGACTGGGGGCCAGAGCCCCTCCTCCTGCATCCCATCTCCTCCATGAACCTTCCCAGCTCTTTAATCTTTTGCAAACAAGCCATGTGTGGAGCTCTGCTTCTAACCCAGGCATTACTACTCTTGGAGTGCCCCGAGCATGGCTTATGTGATCTCCCATGATGGCCATTGCACACCGTCCCCGAGCATCGAGCCCACTGCCTCGCTGTTTTGCAGCAAAATTTTTCCTGGTATCCAACTTCATCTCGCTCTGCTGTAGTTCCAAGCTGCTGCTACGTGTCCTACTCTCTACATGAGGAGAAAAGCTGTCTGCCTTGACTTTCATCCAATTGATTTTGGACCAATTTCTCCAGCTTTCCAAGATCCTTCTAAATCCTAACATCACATTGCAGTGCGCTGCAACTCCACCCAGCTGCTGGCTGAGCATGCACTCAGTCACATCCTCCAAATTGTTAACGAAGACACTGGGACTGGGACAGATCCCTTGGGAGCCCCACTTGATGCCTCCTCACAGCTGGACACCGAGCCATGGACGACTCCTTGTTGAGCACAACAACCTGATCAGTTATGTATCCACTTTACACGACTTTCCTCCTTAGCTCATGAGAACACAATGGAAGATGGCATTACAAGCCTCTTAACATCAAGGCATATCACAGCCACTGCTCTGCCCCATCCACGGAGCCAGCCACCTTATCCTAGAAGGCAATCGGGTTGTCCAGGCTTCACTTGGCCTTGGGGAATAAATGCTGGTTGTTCCTGATCACCTTGTTCTCCTCTAGGAGCTTCACCAGGGATTCCTTGACCTGATTCATCATTTTTCCAGGTGTCGAGGTCAGGCTGACTGGTCTGTAAGGTCCCCAGATCTTCCTTCTTCCCCTTCTTAAAGATGAGTGCTATAGTTGCCATTTTCCAGTCATCCAGGACCACTTCTGACCTCCACGTTTCTCAAAGAGGACAGCCACTGGCTCTGAATTCTCTCAGTACCTTTGGGTGCGTCCTGCATGGCTCTGCTGAATACTGGCCACCACCGCACTTGCCACCTGGTAGCTGACTTTATTTGTAAAAATGAAGTAGCAAAGGCATTACCTACTTCAGCCTTCCCCACATCACCTGTGGCCTTCCGCATTCAGCGAGGGCCCTGTGTTTCCCTTTGTCCTCCCCTTACTTCTGACACACCTGTAGAGCCCCTTTCTATGACAGCTGACATCTCTGGCCAACTGCATCTCCCATCGAGCCTTGGCCTTCCCGGTTTTCTCCATGTGATGCCTCTCTAGTGCTCTGGCTGTGTTCCCACTCTCTGCCTGATTCCTTTCTGAGTTTCACCTCACTGCTTAAACGTTCACAGTCTGACCAAGCCAGGCTCCTTCTGCTCTTCCCCTTCTCACTTCCTGTATGGAAATTCTGCCCCCGTGCCCTTAATGCAAGCTCCTTAGAGTACAGGGGGCTCCCCTGGAGCCTTTCACCTCCAACTTGGGTATCCTCCCCCCAATTCCCTGAGTTTGCTGAAATCTGCTATTTTGAAGTCCAGGGTCATTTTTCTGCTGCTCTCCTTCCTTCCTTCTCTTAGGAGTTGAACTCATAAGACTATAAGAACATATGAATTACCATGGACTGGGTCAGACCACAGGCCTGTCTTGCTCAGTGACAAAAAGCATGTGCTGAAAAGGAGAGTGACCAGGGTCTGACCAGGGTTTTTCCCAGCGTTTCTCTCTCCCCGCAGCCTCCAGCATTGAGGTCCGATGCTGTTTCACCCCGCTGTTGATGTCAAAGACGTTTGATTCTTTCTTTTCATTCACTAGAGTTTCATAGTTTCTAGGGTCGGAAGGGACCCGAGTAGATCATCTAGTCTGACCCCCTGCCATGACAGGAAATAATACTGGGGTCAAACGACCCCAGCAAGATGTTCATCCAACCTCCTCTTAAAAACCCCCAGGGTAGGGGCCAGCACCACTTCTCTTGGAAGCTGGTTCCAGATCCTAGCCGCTCTGACTGTGAAGTAGCGCTTCCTGATATCTAGCCTAAACCTACCCTCTGCCAGCTTGTGACCGTTATTCCTGGTCACTCCTGGCAGTGCACGGGGGAATAGTGATTCCCCCAATGCCTGCTAGTCCCCCCTGACTAGTTTATAACAGGCCACAAGATCCCCCCTCAGCCTTCTCTTGTGGAGGCTGAACAGGTTCAGGTCCCATAGCCTGTCCTCATAGGGCCTGCCCTGCTGTCCCCTGATCATGCGAGTTGCCATCATACCTTGATGCAAGAAGCAAATGATGTTCAACAGCTTGGGGAGGACAAACCAGTTTCTTCAGAAAAGTAAAAAGGCCCTGTCTGTTGACTGTAAAGGTCTTCATCAGATTGATGAAGGCTATTTACAGTGGTATAGTAAAAGCTTTGTTATCCGGCACCCATTTTGTAAACCTTCTCATGTTCCCCCTCAAGCATCTCTTTTCTAAACTGAGCAGGCCTGGCCTCTTTAGTCTCTCCTCACATGGAAGCCCCTCCAGGCCATAAATCATCCTTACTGCCCTTCTCTGGACCTTCTGTAGTTCTTTTACATCCTTGCTGAGGTGTGGGGAGCAGAACCAGGCACAGCAGTCAAGGCATGGATGCACCATAGATTCATAAAGGGGCATCGTGGTCCTTTGTTTCACTTACAATTCCCTTCTTAATAACCCCAAACATGCTGTTTGAGCTGCTGGCCCCTGAGCTGATGTCACCAGTGACTCCCAGATCTCTTTCCTGGGTGGCAACAGCTCACGTAGAGCCCGGGCAAAATATCATGTAATGATCATCGTCTCCCAGGTCACCTTCCCCCCTCAAATTCTCAACCAGTTCCTCCCTGTGTGAGAGCAACAAGTTGAGGAGAG
Organism: Crocodylus siamensis; assembly: GCF_052110815.1. Classification (NCBI taxonomy): domain Eukaryota; kingdom Metazoa; phylum Chordata; order Crocodylia; family Crocodylidae; genus Crocodylus; species Crocodylus siamensis. The sequence goes on along the minus strand of NC_143395.1, from coordinate 427,279,449 downwards.
CAGCTCCCCTCATGGCCTCCTCACCAGCTATATCAAATCATTATCCCCACACACCCTGAGACCTTGCTGGACTGGCTCAGCATTGCTGTGCCCCTCACAGCAGATGTCCCAGTAACTGAAGCCCCTGTGAGAACCAGGTCATGATTTGGAAACTTCAGTTAGCTGCTTAAGGAAAGATCCGTGGTCACTGCCTTCCTCTCAGCAGGCAGAGGGAGCAGGGACTGGCCACAGGTCCCTACCTAGAGACCCCGCGGCCAGAGGAGATCCCAGCAGGGTAGACGTAGCTCCCAGACCACCCTCCTTGCAGCCTCTGCCCAGGGCAGGAGAACAAGCTGAAAGCATGAGCACACCACACAACCATGCCTCTGACCCCGTGCTGGGCTTCTCCCTTACCTGTGGGTTGGCAGGGGCTCCATGCTGGACGTACAGGCTCAGGGCTTTGTCATAGTTGCCCTCTCGGATGAGGTGGGTCGCATACAGAGCCACGTACTTGTGCAGGACTTTGTAGTTCTGGAGCACGGACAAGAAGCACAGCAGCATCAGGCTTTGCATTTCCATGCAAACCTGAGCTGGTGATGGTGAATGGGGAGATTTCACCAGCATGTCTGTGACACACACACATGCACACACACACACATGCATGCACAGCTAAGGTGCTACTCCTCCAGCTCTTGTGTTAAGGCCTTTCCAATGCTCCTCCTCGCGTTACTGAAACCTCCTGTTCTAGAGTTCTTGACCATGATGATTTTACAAAGTCCCTTCTGGCCCTAATGTCTTTCTATGAACCATGACAGAAGACTTTACGTGCTGGAGAATCCACCAGGCAACCAGTTCCGGCAGCCAACAAGGGGTTGGAGCAGCCTCCCAGCAGGAGCAGAGGCCACAAGAAACCAAACCAAATTTAAATGGTCAAGGGAGGAAAGGGGTTGATGGCTGGGCTGCTGCATGAGCAGGGGCTATGGCAGTCCCCACCCTCTCCCATGCTTCTCCATGGGGTCTCTAGGAACTGCACAAAGCTCTGTATCACCAATAAAGATTTTGAATCAAGTGGGGGAGAGACTGCAGTGGATGGGAATTCCTGTGAAAAACCTCTGAATTCTGGAGCAGATTGAGTGGCCTTGCCAGAGGCCAGCACCCGGACACATGCACATGCATACACATGCACCATTACATATGGACACACATGCACATAAATGCATTGTTGCTAGGAGTCTCCCAATGAGCTTCTTCCCACATGTGGATTCAGGAGAGCCAGAGGGGGCAAGGTGGGCAGGGCTGCTGGGGCTTCCCCTCCGCATGTGGCAGCAGTGCACAGAGGGTCCCCAGCCATGCCCATCATGTTTGGAGGCCATGCCCCCTTGGTGCTGCAGCACCCAGCTAGCTGGAAGGCCCAAGCAGGTGCACAGGACAGGGGGGACAATTCTGGCAGGCCTGGGCTGCCCGTGGGGAGAAAACATGGGGGGAGTCCTGCGCTGCAAGGGACTGAGGCAAGGGGCAGGAAGGACCAGGGCACACCCCAGCCACCTACTCTGTTTGTTTTGTGGCCTCTGTGGCTCAGAGCTGCCATGAAGACACATAGCCACACCTGCTCCAAGGAGGCAGCACGTTGTCCTGCCCTGGCACATCAGAGCCCCTGCCTAGACCCAGCGTCCCCTGAAGTCAGGGGATGCAGGGATCTGAGAGCTAGAGACTGCGCAAGGCCCCTGCTACACTCATTTGGCTCTGCCAGGCCTGGCACTGAGTGCCCAATCCATGCTCCCTGGGCACAGAAGTGAGACCAGGAGCCAGTGCTCTCCCTGCCGTGGCTCCCAGGCGCTGGGGCAGGCACTCAGCGAAAGGCAAAGGAGAATGTGGAACTGACAGGGAAACCCTCCTGGCAGCCTGGGTCAGACTGAGGGGTCCATATGGTACAAAGCCTGGGCAAGATCCAGGGGTCGGTGTGACCAGTGTCAGTGAGAGTGCTGGCAGGGAGGGCAGAGCTCCTACTTCTTCTCCCTCTTCTGCTGGTCCCAGTACCACACGCAGGGCCATGGTAGCTACCTGCTTGGCTGCTGTCTCAAGACACTTCTCCCACTGCTCGCGCTCTGCATACATGTCCAAAGCAGCCATGACGTCCACTCCCACCAGCTGAAGACAGATGTGTGAAATCCTGGGGCCCTGCTAATGCAGTCCACACCTGCCCCTCTCCACAGACACTGTGGGGTGCTCCAGCCTGCTGGAGGCACACAAGCAGCAGCCCCTTGGGCTCCCCAGGCCCAGCCCCCTTGCCCAGCCCCAGGCAGGCACACCCCAAGGGGCACACGCTGATCCTGCCCCTCCACCCCTGACAGATGCATTCTTACAGAATCCACTTTGCCCTGGTTCTTTAAATACTCCTTGTAGCGCTGGTCCACATATTCCTCTGACCTGCTGGGCAGAGAGGGGCCTTGTTGGTGGCCAAGCTATTGGGGCAAGGTGCCCACAGGGGAGCCCAGGGGTCCAGCTGGGATGACCTGCTGCTGCTCTGGCCCAGGACAGCTGCCTGCCTGCCAGCCCTACCTGGCCATGGCTGGGTGGCCTTTGGAGAGATGATGCCTAAGGACAGCCGGCCAGATAGACAGACAGACAGACAGGGGAGGGCTCTAGGACGGAGGCAGGGAGCAGGGCACGCAGGGCGGGGTGGGCTGCACACACCTGGGATCCAGCTCCTTGGCCACCCGCTTGGCCTTGTTCCACTCCTCACCCTCGATGAAGGCGTCAATGGCTTCTCTGATCAGGTCCAGGTTGAGGTACAACTCAGCTGCCTGCAGGGCCATGGCAGGGTCATGGCTGGGACAGCACCAGCTCCCAGGGCTGGGGCTACATGTACACCCGAGCGCTGGGGCAGGGGATGGTCATGCCTCAGGGCCAGGGTACCCATGTCCTAGGTGGACTTCAGGCCAGGCCCAAGCCCAGGCCTTCTGGGCAACGCCAGCGACACTCAATAGGTCACGGCCAGTGTCCATCCTGGACACTACACCCACCTCCCACAGCATGCAATCCCACGGCTCAGCTCCTGCGGCTGCCTTGCTCCCCGCTCCACCTTACCGCACTGAACTTCCTCATGGCCACCAGCTGCGGGCCCACTGCCCGTGTCACCTCCATGCTGTGTGGCTGCCCCAGGAACTTAATGGCCAGCTCAGCCGCCTGCCAGAGAGGAACCATCAGTAGCACCAAGGCAGGAAGAAGCCGCTGCAAAGCCCCTGCCCAGCTCCAATCACTGATAGGAGTCTTTAGGAGCCCTGCATTTGGTGGGGGGGGGACTTGGCAATGCCTGGCCCTGCCCCAGGAGCTGCAGGCTCTCAGAGGGGGTCCAGCAGCTTGGGCACATGCTGGTACCAGCACAGGGAAAGACCCCCAGATGTCATCCCAGCTTTAGTGTTGGGTTCTGGGGGTGAGCCCAGCCCCTGAGGCCTGTGCTCATGGGGTGCTGAGGGCATAGTCCCCTGGGTCCTGGCACCTGGGGCTCCTCTCTCTGGTCAGTCAGAGCCTCATGCAGAAGCCTGGAGGCAGGGGAGGTGTCTAGAGTGGGTGCAGGCCCCTGGGCACCAGAGCAGGGTGGAAAGGGCCATGGGCCCAGACGTACCTTGAGCAAGCACTTCTCGGTCAGGAGGCTGTTGCTGGGATCCTGCACCTTCAGGTAGCAGTCCACCGCCCGGCCATACTCCCCGGCCTGCTCCCATTCTCGCGCTTGCTCCAGCATCCCCTCCAGGCCCCTGCCAGGAGCAAGGCAAGGTGTGAGTGCAGGATGGGCTGGGCAAGAGGGGTTGGGGGACTGGTGCAGCTCTATGGCCATGGGAAGGGATGGCATGGTGGTCCTGAGGTAGGGGGAGTTGACGAGGCACCTCCTAGAGCTGCTCCACACAGTGCCGCATCGCCCTCCTTGCTCTGTCCTCGGGTACGTGGCCCAGAGCAGGGGAAGAGCCCTCCACGCCAGCAGGGAGAGCACAACCCTGCCCCACAGATGGCAGCAACCAGTCAAGTGGGGTCTGTACAGCCCAGCAGGCGGAGTAAGCCCCCAGCTCCTGCCCCCAGGGCAGCCAGCACCCACACCTTAGCCTACCTGGAGCCCTTCTTGGCCGCCTCTCTGTCATACTCCTCCTGCAGCGCCTCCAAGCGCCCAGGCACATACTCCTTGCAGATGCGCAGGGCCTCACTCCACATGCCAGCCTCCTGCATGCAGCCCAGGGTGAGCAGTGGGGACTAGCTCAGCGGCCAGCCCCCTGCCCCAGGAACCTCCCAGCCCCGTGGCCCAGCTGATGCTCCCCCCCACCTAGGGAGGAATACCTGCTCTCCCTGCCAGGACCCCTTGGGTCATAGCTACCCATGCTGTGGCACAGGCTGGCTTTGTGCACAGGAGGTGGGGTCGTGGCTGGGAGCCTGAGGTGAGCTGCAGGTTGTTTCTGCCCAGTCAGCTTCTCTGGGACCAGGCTGGGGGAGGCAGAACAGCACCCTACCCCCCCATCCACCACAAGATCCAACCCCCCTACTGGTGCATCTGCCTTCCCCGCTCCTCCTCCCACTTCAAGGAATGGAGGGGTTTGTGTCCTACTGTCATGTGACTTGGTTTCATAGATTTCATAGACATTAGGGCTAGAAGGGACCTTGGAAGATCATTGGGTCCAGCCCTGCCCTAAGGGCAGGAAGTCAGCTGGGGTCAAAGAATCTCAACAAGATAAATGTCCAAATGTCTCTTAAAGGAGTCCGGAGTAGGTGCTTGCACCACCTCTGGAGGGAGCCTATTCCAGCCCTTGGGGGCTCGGACAGTAAAGAAGTTCTTCCTTATGTCCAGCCTGAAATGGTCTTGGAGGAGTTTGTGACTGTTTGACTTTGTCATCCCTTGGGGCGCTCTGGTGAACAGGTGTTCCCGCAGATCTGATGTACACCCCTTATATACTTATAGGCAGCCACCAGGTCACCCCTGAGCCTGCGCTTTTCCAGGCTGAAGAGTCCCATGGCTCTTAGCCTCTCTTCATAAGGCCTGTTCTCCTGCCCTCTGATCATGCACGTGGCTCTCCTCTAAACTCTCTCAAGCTTTTCCCCTTTCCTAGGGCTGCCACTGGGAGCACGCACAGGGGCCAGAGGAATTAACCCACCCTGGCCCAGGCAGAAGTGGCCCCAGAAGCCCTAAGCCTAGTGCTGCCACCTTCCTCCTTGCACCGCTGTCTCTGGCCAGTTTCCGCCCCTTCCAGAACAGGCTGCAGGGCAGAGGCACTTGCAGGTCAGAGCTCCGGGAGTGGAAGGGGGTGCTGATGGGAAGACCTGCATAGGGGGCAGGATGCTGAACTCCAAGTGGATTGGGGACTAGGGGCTTGGGGCTGGGCTCCTCTCCCCCTCCCCCACACACTGCTCACATTCCCTCCTAGGCATCGGGCTCTGTGTCAAGTGGAGGAACCTCCCCAGCCCAGGCCCACCTTGTAGTACTTGATGGCCAGCTCCAGGCGCTGGGCTCGCAGAAGGAAGGCCTCTGCCCGGGGAAACTCCTTCTGCTCAAAGGCACAGCGGGCCTGCCCCACCAGCACATCAGCCACACTCTCTGGGTCATGTGCCTCAGCCACGCGCTGTGCTGCATCCCAGTTCTGGTTATGGACATACCTGGGGACACCCGGGAGAAATGCTAACTGGGGCTGGGCAGGGCCAGAGGCAGTGGGCAGGGATCCTGTGAGCACCAGAGGCCCGGCATGCTCCGGTGCAGACTGGGTGGAGGGGAGCAGGGCACTCACATCAGCACTGCTTCCTTGGGCTTCCCGGCTTTTACAAACTCTGCCTCTGCCTCCTCGAACTTACCCTTGGGGGAAGAGGAAAGGAGCTGCCTACCCACCCACCCCACGCACCCCTGCTTCCTGGCCCCCACACCAGCCCTCTGTGCAGCACGGACATGTCCCAACACTGCCACAGCACCTCCTGCTCGGAGCTGGGTTCTGTGCCCAGAGCAGCACCTGCCCCCATCCTGGACCCAGTGCCCATGAGGGCCGTACCTCGTCCTCCAGGAATGTGGCATACTTGAAGTGGATCTCAGGCATCTTGTGCTTCATTGAGAGCCGGGCCAGGTCGAAGGCAAAGTCAAAGACGCTGCACAGAGAGGAAGGGGATGAAAGGGCAGCAAAGCTGTGTCTCCGCAGAGCAGGTGAGCGGGGAGGGCCAAGGCAGGGCATGTAGGTAGCCCAAGAGTAAATGCATGTTATAGGACCTGAGGGGGCAGAGCGAGGCACAGGCACTGGGCAAGTGCCACAAGGGAGCCCATGCCACACACCCCACAAGCAGCTGCTGGTGGCACTGATGGAAGCACCTGGCCTTGGCCCCAACCCCAAGCTCCTCGCTGCTCCAGAGCAAAGCAGCTGGAGGCTCCCTGCTGCCTGGTCTGTGTTTAGCCCCACCAGGAGGGAGGTGACAGGACCCATGGGTGCTGGGGCCTGCAGCCTCCATGAGTGAGGGGCATGCTGCTCCCCAGGAGGCGCATGCATGGCTGGCGTTGCTCACCCATTGTGGGCCGCATGGTCGATGGCCATTTCCAGGAGCCCAAACTTGTTGAGGAGCTTCGCAGCGGCCTCACCCCCCAGGCTCTTGGCCCAGAGGTAGGCCACGTGCTTGTGCGAGTTGGCCCCGCCATAGGCCTTGGCCACCTGCCAATGCAAGCAGAGCTGAAGGGCTGGCTGCATCCCCCTGTGCCAGGACAGAGCCTGGGCACCCACCACTCCCCAAGAAACCTGCCCTGAACCATGGCTGCCTTGGCGTCTGGGGAGCTGGTGGTGAGGGCCATGGGTGCAGCACCTCCGCCACACAGCCTGGCTGCGGGGTGGGCAGCAGAACTACGAGGCCAGGCATGCAGCGCTCCACCCTGCTCCCGGTGGCTTCCTCTGTCACTGAGACCCCTGCTGCTAGGAGCAGAGAGGACCTGCCCTCTCCCTGCTGAGTCTTACCCTGTATGCCTCTTCCCACATGTCATTCACCCGGTACATGTTCACAGCTGCTTTCCAGTCCTTGGCTTCTAGGTAGTGGTACTCGGCCTCCTGCAGGCGCCCCTCTGTCTCCAGCTCCTGCAACAGGGACAGTGTATGCATGAGGCTGCTGGGTGAGGAGGTCACAGCCAGGAAGGGACCCTTTGGGTATGTCAGAGAGAAAGTGTGGACCCAGGAAGATGTGGGTCTGCTGCTGAACAGCCAGGGCAAGCCCTTCACAGGAGACGTGTGGAAGGCAGAGCCACTCAAAAGCCACTATCCCTTGGTCCCCACAAAAATAGCAGGCTGTGTCCCAACCTAATAAGGATTATATAGATCAAAAAGGGGAAAAACTAAGGGTCATGATAACTAAAGAGACCACTGAAGACCTTTTGATTCATAGAAATCATAGCAAAGCAGGGCTGGAAGGGAGCTCCACAGGTCACGTCTAGTCCAACCCCTGCCTCAGGCAGGATCAGCCCTGTCCAAAGCATCCACCGCAAATCCATTGTCAAACCTCTGAGTAACACAACACAGTCATCCCTGACAGTCCCAGGCATCACCCCTGCCCCAGGGAAAGCAGGGGGCTGCAGCCACCAATGTCCTGCTGCTGCAAAGGGGGTTAATATACATTCCAGAGATCCCAGGGAGAGGTCGTGCCCCTGCAACTGAGAAAAGCAACCCGCCTCCCCCTGTCTGGAGCAGTCTGACGAAGGGGGAAAATCCCTTCCTGCCCCCAGTGCAGTGTTGGTCTAAGCCTAAGCAGAGGGGCAACACCCTCAAGCCAGGACCCTTCAGGTTTGAGGCCCAGAAGGAGCACTGGCACAGCCCAGTACCCATCCCCAGCAAAGCCCAGTTGACTCTGCATTTTAAGGATATGGAGAAACTGGAGAGTCCAGTGGCAGGTGACAAATGTGACAAACTTTGCCAGAGAGGGCAGGATACAAAGTGCTGGCTTTGAACTGCAACAAAGCAGACTGAAACCAGATCCCAGGAAACAAGGCCTTGCTGGCTGAGCGGCGAGGCAGCAGTACAAGGACCTGCCTATGGCAGCAGTGGACTCTCTTTCACTGGAGGTTTTCCAGAGGAGGCTGGAACACCACTGGCAGGCATGGGCTGGGAGAAGCATCCTGCATCCGTGTAGATAACCCTCATAGGCTCCTCCAGCCCGACTCTGGTTCTGTAACCCTGGTCCTCCCCTGCTGAGGAGCCAGCGCTACCTCCTGTCCCAGGGCATTACCTTGCCCAGGTGGAGGTGGGTATCACTCAGCAGGTCCTTGTGGTGCTTTGCCACCAGCCGGATCATGTCTCCATACATCTTGCCCCTCTTGTACATGGTAATGGCCAGGTCAGGCTCATCCACCGCAATGTATAGTCTGCAAACAGCGTAGCCCAGGCTGATGCCACTGCTCTCAGGCACAGACCGCAGCAAGCAGGGGGAAGGCTCTGCTCACGGCACTGCTGACAATGGAAGCCCTGGTGACGGGGCCTCTCTGCAGCTCCATGCAAAGGCAGGGGCAGGGGCAGGTCCCCTTTCCCAGCCCTCACCAATTCCTTCCTACAGGCCTGCCAGGGTCTCCCTGTCCCCGGGCCACACCAGGGCTGGTGCCCCCAGACAAGAAAGACCCTGCCTGAATGAGCCTGATGCCTAATCCTCAGTTGGGACTGCAGCTGACCCCACACAAGAGGACACCCCTAGGCCCTGGAGCCGCACAGGGTCCAGTCTGGCTCCTGCTGCCCAGGTGTGAAGAACTGCATGAGTGAGACAGCCCCATCCCTCAGGTTTGCCTGATGCAGCTGTGGGAGCTCCTGACAGGATTTGGGCAGGGCGGGTGGGGTGAGAAGCAGGATGCTGGGTGCCCTCAAAACACACCCTTCAGAGGAATGAGAGACAACCAAGGAGGGAAGCAGGTCTGTTCGCTCTACACCATATCCCACGGGCAGCCACCTGAGCATTGCTGGGGCCCATGGAGTCTGGGGACACTCACCTCTCTGCTTCCTTATACCTGCCCTGCTTCTCCATCTCCTGGGCCTGGCTGACATACAGGACTGACACGTCTTCAGGCCTCATGCACTTGGTCGCTAGCTGTCAGGACGTGCAGGAGACAGGTTCCACCACCCTGCGCAGCCATGGCCTAGCATGCTGGGAGCTGGGACATGGGGCGAAGGCCCTCCCTCCCCTCAGCTCTGGGCTGGCTTGCTGCTGCACCAGCTGGGCAGCACGGGGCTCCACACCCCCCTCTCCCCCAGGAAACGCCAGGTTGCACCAAGGCCCAGCATGTGTGGGCTCAGTGGGTGAAATCGTTCAGGGGCTGGCAGCTCCCAGTAGGCTGTCAGCCCAGACCCTACCACTGCCTGAGACCCAACCTCTGGCACATACCCTACCTTGTGCGCTTGCTCCCAGCGCCCTGCTTGTGTGTACATGTCGATGGCATCCCTGGTCCGGTCTCCTTTGATATAGAGCTCCTCTGCAATCTGCAGGGAGAAGCTATGGGGTGAGCCGTGCTGGGGCCATGGGGCAGGGGGTGGGGCTGGGAGCCAGCTCACCTGGTACTCCTGCAGAGCAGCGTAGTGCAGGGCGATTCTGGGGTAATACTTGGCTGCTGTCTGCACGTCCTGCAGGTCCAGGATATAGATGGCCTTCTTCCACTGCCGCGCTCCAATGGCTGCCTCAATGGCCTTGATGGAGCACCTAGGGCATCCGGGACAGCTCCTCAGCTCTTGGCAATTTCTGCAGCCTGGCTCGGGCTCCCCTCTGCTAGCATCAGCAGCAGTGGGAACAGCACGAGCTGCCAAGAGCCAAGGATGACCCTGCAACAAGGCAGCCCTTGGCTGGGAGCCTGTGGGAGGGAGCAGGAGCCAGGGAGCAGGGACTGCTCAGGGTGGGTGAGCAGAAGGGAAGTGTTTTTCTGCTGCCTCCCCAGCCTGGTCCCCAAAGAAGGCCACGCACTCGGGTGGATACAACCCCACAGGTCTCGAAGCTCAGCCCCTCTCATAGGCTGCCAGGGAGTGGAGGGCTCCCAGCTGCATTGTGTCATGGGTGGTTATGGCCAAGAGGGTCTTTCTGAGTGCAGGGGGTGAAGTAGGGCTGGGGGCCTGGGGAAGGGTTAAGCAGCTAGGGTGAAGTGCACCAGCAGAGAGAAAATCTGTTTAGAGAGAAGTTCAGAGCAAAGATAGCAAGGGGGGAGCTGTGGCAGAGCGAGGGGGAACCCAGGGTGTGGCAGCTGCAGGGTTGGAAAGGAAGGACATCAGCAGACCTGTAAATGGGGCAACCGGATGGGGCAGCACAGACAGACAGAGGAGTCCTGGCAGAGCTGTGGGTGACCCCTGGGCTGGGACAGCAGGACGCCATAGGCCAGGAGCGAGGGGCCCTGGCACAGCTGTAAGCACTGTGGGGATGGCACAGCTGCCTCGCCACAGTCACCCCTACCTGGCTTCGATGTAGTGGTTGATGGCAGCATCCAGCTGCTTCTGCTGCACCAGGTGGTCTCCCCAGGCTTCCTCCAGCTTCACAACCTCAGCTGGGAAGGCTGCACGTGCCAGCTCCACCGCTGTGAAGGGACACATCAGCCACCCTGTCCCCAGCTCAAGGTTGCTGAGGGACCCTGACGCAGTGCTGAATATGGGGGAGTATGGGATGACGATCTGGGAGGGTGCCCCTGAGGCTTTGGAATGACAGCCAGGCCAGGGTCCATGCAGAGGCAGGGGGATGGAGGGGCTCTCGCTTTGGGGGCAGAGGCAGGTCACCACTTTACCTTTCAGGAAGGCACTGCCCTTGCGGTAACACTCCAGGGCTTTCTGGGGGTTTCTGGTCTTCTCAAAGAGGTCTCCAGCCTGTGGCACATGCGGCTGTCAGTTCCCCGAGTCGCCTCCACCTCCAGCCATGTGCTCCATTGGGCCCAGGCCCAGAGCCACCCTCCCCCACCAGCCCTGACCTGCCCAGTCCCAGAACCCCTGCACTCATGCAGCCCCAACATCAACATCTGGCCCATACCTCTCTCCCCTACCAAGCCTGGGGCTGCAACTGCCTCCCTTTGTGCCTGCTGCGTTGAGGCAGGTCCCACATTCACTTGCCCTGTCCCCAGCCAAGCCACAGCAACCTTTGACAGGCCTGAGGCAAGTCCCCAACATCTCCTGGCAGCTGGTTGGCCGCTGCCCCCATGCTTTGTGGAGATGCCCATTGATGCTGCAGCTGGCAGAGCTCTCACCTGCTCATACAGTTCCCTTTTGATCAGCGCCGTGGTGATGCGGTTGGTGACATCACTGTTGACCAGGAGCTCATCCCTGCTCATGGCCAGCTGTGCCGCCTTGGCCGGCAAGCCAGCCCGCAGGTACAGCCCAATGGCGGCCATGTGGTCACCCTGGTGCTGCTGCACCTCACCAGCCCTCTCCTCCTGCTGCGTCTCCAGCAGCCACTGGTAGTAGGCCTGGCGCAGCTTGTCCAGCATTGGGTGCCCCTGCAGGGCGGCAGCCCCAGTTAGCACCTGCCAGGGAGGCACCCTCCTGCCGCCTTTCTGCAGCTCAGGCTGGGCAGCTCCAGGCTCCTGAAAGCCTCCCTACAGCCCCCTGAAAAAGAGCCTGCTCTCGCCTCCTGGAAGCCCCTCTATGCTCCGGCTCCTCTTGGGCCAGCCCCACGCTGCCCCAAAACAATCCTCAGCTCCTTTCCCTGCAAGCCCCACACTGCCCCCGAACTAGCCCAAGAGCTCCCAACACCAGCCCCAAGCCAGGAGCTCCCGTAACCATGCAACTCCTGTTCCCACTGTCCCCGCATGCCTCCAGACAGCCTTTTTCTCTGCCCTACAATCCATTTTCCATGTCTGCCCCTTCCAGGCCCCAGCCCCATGTCCAATCCCCCATACCGCATCCCTGGGTGTCTCCCCACTGGCCAGGCCTGTAGCCCAGAGCTGGTCTCCAGTTCCCTGTGCCCCTGGCAGCCTCCTCACTGCTCCTGAATCTCCAAGGCTGCAGCAGCTGCAGAAACCCCTAGCCATTGCTTCCAGTCCCACTGCCAAACCTGCAGGTGCCCCAGCTTCCCCCTCCCTGGCTCTCATTCCCTTCCCCAGCTCCCAGCTCTGCCCCCACCCTGTGGCCATGGCTCCCCGGCCCATCATACAGAGCCCCAGCATATGCTAGTGGCCCCCAGGCTCTTTTGCACTCATCCCCCTGGGATGGAGCTGGAATACCCTGGTCAGATTGGGAGCCTTGGGCAGGTACAAGTTACCCACAGCTTCCACATGATCTGCCAGATGCTGGTATGCTCCATACCTTGGCTTCGGCCACCATGATGCACTCGTCCCACATATGCAGCTCCTGGTACATGTCCATGGCCTCTTCCACGGCGTTCTAGGCACAGATCATGCAGTGTCACCGTGTGCCAGGCTCCTCTCCTCAGCCCCCATAGCTGGAGCCTGTGGGGGCACCTGCTACAAGGGGCAGCTGCACATATGCTCCGCAACCTCCTGCCCAGACCAGCCCTGCTCCCCATCCAGCTGGGAGCAGCCCCTGGTCAGGCTGATCCCATCACCCACCTGCTCCAGGAAGATCATCTCGGCCAGCTTGTAGTTCTTCTCCAGCATGGCGAGGCGGGCACGCACCTCATAGTAGTCCATGCCATCCCCGCCCTGCAAGACCAACAGCACAGCTCAGACTAGATGGGGGAGAAGTGGCTTTGGACAGGAGCCAGGGAGGTGGGGAGAGAGTGAGCAGGGCAGCAGCCTGGGACCCTCTGTGGCAAGGCAGCACAGTGGAGAAGGCACAGGCACCGTACAACAGAGGTTGAGCAGAGTGGGAGGGAGATGGCATGCAGGGGGAGCAGGACGGCCTGGCGGAAGGGCACAGAGGGCTGTTCCCATGTGGCTGGGGCTTGGCCAGGGCACATTCTGTGTCCAGGTCTGGTCCCCACACCTCCAAAAGGACATAGGAAAACTAGAGATGTTGCAAAGAAGGGAAGCAAGGGTGATTCATGGCATGGAGGCGCTTCCATATGAGGAGAGACAAATGAGGTCAGGCCTGTTCGGTTTAGAAAAGAGACACTTGAGGGGGGACAGGAGAAGGATCTACAACATACTAAATAGGGAGAAGAAATTCACTAGGAATTTATTCTCTCCTGTCTCTCTCCAGATACGAACAAGGGGCCGCAGCATAAAACCAGCACAGAGTAAGTTTAAAACCAGCACCAAGCAGTTCTTTTTCCAAGGGTGACATTAAAGGGTTGAGCTCATGGCCACCAGATGTGGAGGGAGCTGAGAGTTCAGACAGATTCACAAGGGACTGGACACGTGCTCAGAGGAAAGGGACATCAGTTGCTATTGAGCAGGGAGTGAGGGGCACAGCCTCCGACTCAGATCTACCTGGACCCTAAATGCTGGAATCTGTGAAGGAGAGAGAAACAGGGGGGAAAAGCCCTACTCAGACCCTGTCACTCTCCCTTCCAGCTTCCACTCTCTGCTGCCAGCTGATACAGGACACAGAGCAAGATGGATGTGTGGCCTGATCCAGTCCATGGCAGTTCTTATGCTCTTATTCTCCATGCTGTCCAGTGTTAAAGCAGGGAATGTAGGTTGGAGAGTGCGGGCACAGGGCACACAGAAGCTGGGGGTATGGGCATAGGGCACATGCAGTCCAGGGGGTGCAGCTGCAGGAGCAAGGCAGACACAGGATGGGGGTGTGATGGAGAGGCATAAGCATACTGGAGAACAGGTGCAGAGGTACACACAGGGGCATCTGCATGGCACAACTCACATGTTCCTTGGCAGCTTCGTCTGCGATAGCATTGGTCTCGTGCAGGAAGTGAGCCTTTGTCACACAGCCCAGGGCCGCAAAGCACCTGTGGAGCGTATGGGGGTCACAAGCCACCTGGGCCACTGACACTGCAGGGGCCACCAATGTGCCCTCAGACTTCCTGCTGCATGAGCACAGCCCTACTCCATAGTGGGAGGAGAACCTGGCCATAGCCTGGTCTGAAGGGCGCCATGCAGGTGTCCACACTACATGGGCCTACTGCTCTGAGTTCTGAGTCTGGAAGGGACTTTTCGGAAATCTGAGTCTGGAAGGGACACAGCGCTGTGGTGATGCACTTGGTGACATCACTGTTGACCAGGAGCTCATCCCTGCTCATGGCCAGCTGTGCCGCCTTGGCTGACGAGCCAGCCCGCAGGTACAGCCCAATGGCGGCCATGTGGTCACCCTGGTGCTGCTGGTGCACCCATCCTAAGCAATACCCATGGGGCCCAGGCCAGGGAAGAAAGCTGCCTGAGCAAAGGAACACCATGCCCATACTGCAGGTATCCTGCTGGAGGCACCTGCAGCACGGACGGCCACATCACCTGGCTGGGTTCAGTGAGTCAGGCCCTGAGAGGGAGGGAGGCAGGAGCTGTGGGGAGGCGAGGGACCCCATAGGGAAGGAGCAGCAGGCACCTCTCAGCGATGTGCAGCTGTCGGGCCTCCAGGGCTAGCCGGCTCAGCGTCTTCCACATGGCTTCAGTCTCCGTGGACATTTCCAGTGTCTCCAGGAATGCAGCAGCCCTTGGAAAAGAGGAGTTTGCAGCCTGTTAGCCAAGGCAAAAGGGAAACTGAGAACAGAGCAGGGCATGAGCAGGGAGGGTCTGGAGCAGGGGCAAGAGGCTAGTCTGGCTTGTGATGGAGTGTGATCGCAGAGCAGGGGCAGTGCCTGCCCAGCTCCTCCTCCCTCAAGCCCCTAGACCCAGTGGGTGACCCCTGACCCCACAGAACTCCCACCAGCCCCTGGGAGGGTAGATCCCCCTCAGGCACAGGACACTGGTGTGAGGAGGGCTGCGTTTGTGGCCCCAGCCCAAGAAAGCGGCATGTGTGTGAGCTCAGCAATGGCTTGAGCAGCTGCTGCCACCCAGCCTGCTCTGCCCAGGCCCCTGTGGCACAGAGACCTCAGCCTGCTGCTTCTCCTAGGCAGAGCTCACACCTGCCTCAGTGCCCCGCTCCCACACAAGCCTGGCTGGTTTCCTCCCCACTGCCCCTGGCATTCAGTGTAGCAGCTCCTGCAGCCTGGCCCCCTCCACATCACCGCCTCTGCTTTTCATCACGGGTTCCCTCAGACATGCCCTTGGTTCTCTTGTGGATTGCCCATGGCATGCCAGGCTCCTGGCCCTCACCTGTGGTAGTCCCCATCATCCACAGCTGTCCCAAACTCAATGAGCCCCTCGTCCAAGGTATAGGACACCATGTTTACCCCCTCTGTCACGATCACTTCTGTCTTCCCATTGCTCCGCTCCAAGTCCACGATGTCTCCCTGAAACAGCCGGGGGCACCTCAGCCCCCCTGGTCTCAACCCCTACACTTGCCCTGGCCTGACACAGGGCAGCCAAAACAGGCAGTACAGCCCTGGGCTCGCACAGGCAGGTGTTCCCTCAGAGAGCTCAGCAGGGTCAACACCTGCCTAGTGGCTAATCCACCGCAAGAAGCCTCCCAAAGCAAAGGGGAACTGATCCACCCAGGGTACTGCTTTCCCCCTGCTCTCCCCCCAGAGCTCTCCATGTCCACCCCACAACTTGTAGGAGGGCCCTTATTCCCCCAGGGAAAACCCAGTTCCTCCTTTCACAGGCTGCACCCATCTGTCCAGCTTCCTCCAAACGCTGCCTGCCCCCGCTCCCCTCTCCAGAGCCATGTGGGGCGGGGGCACTTCACCTTCAGTGGGAACATGGTGACGCGCTCAGGGGCATCAATGTTGTACCAGATGCAGAGGCTGCCCCGGTTCTGTGCCACCACCACATCGCTGCCTGGCACCCACTGCACGTAGGAGCAGTAGCTCAGGATGGTGGTCTTGGCACAACTCTCAATGTCATAGAGCTGCAGCTGAAGGGAAAGGGCAGTCAGCAGGGCCCATGACCCAGGTGAGCTTAGCAGTTCCCACAGCCTGGCAACTCCCTGGCTCCAGGCAAACCCACTTTCTCTCCCCCAATTGTAGGCATACCCATACCCCCGACCCTGGTCACAGGCTGCATCTGCCACCCACTCCATCGCTGGCATGCCCGCCTCACCCTCATCTTCTTGTCCCTGAAAAGCAACTTGTGGCCCGTCTCATTCAGTTCCAGCCAGTCGATCTTGCTGTCATGGCTGACGGTGCTGATGTTGTAGCCCCCAGCAAGGTCCACTGGGGAGGAGAGAAGTGAAGCTGGGGTGAGCATGGCAGACCATTCTGCTGCTCTCGGAGACGGGTGGCAAGCATCTGCTCCAGGACGTGGCAGGGCCCTGTGGTGACTGTGCCGTGCCTGGGGGCCTCTGGGCACTGCCCTAACATCATGAACAACCTCCCCTCCCCAGTGTGAAAGGGCATGTACTCAGCAGCAGCAGTGCTGGCAGCAGCATTGCTGGGGTGACTGTTGGAGTGCAGACAGGAGCAAGAGCCCCCATGAGCTGTGCTGCTAATGCCAGACTCTGCCCATGTTCAGGGTGGGTGGGAGGACTCCAGGAGACCCATGGGCATGGGGGGCAGACCACAGGTCCATCTTCCCCAGTCTTCTGTGTCATGCAGCAGCAGACAGCAAAGCTGGGACAGTGTCTGGGTCCGACTAGGATTTTCCTCTGTTCTTCTCTTCCCTGCAACCTCCAGCATTTGGAGCGCCTATACACATGTAGAGAGGCTGCTCCAATACACTGTAATTGCAATGTGTCAGAGTAGGCCTGATTAGTAAAGTCTGCTGGAGTGTGGTAATTACTGCGCTCCAGCACTCCCACATCACATGCATCAGCATCCCTGCACTGAAAAATGGCAGCAGGGACACTTTAACTAAAGCTCATTCATGAGCTTTAAAGCACCATCACTGCCATTTTT
The DNA here is from genome assembly GCF_052110815.1 of Crocodylus siamensis. Classification (NCBI taxonomy): domain Eukaryota; kingdom Metazoa; phylum Chordata; order Crocodylia; family Crocodylidae; genus Crocodylus; species Crocodylus siamensis. The sequence continues at coordinate 427,262,688 of NC_143395.1, read as the reverse complement.
CAGCACAAGGACACTGATACATGTGATGCTGCAGGCACTTTAATTAGAGTGGCTCTCAAAGTCACTCTAATTAAAGTGCTGCCCTCCTGGAGCACATCTATATACACCCTTAGGGTCCAGGCAGGTCAGAGGCTGTGCCCCTCACTGCATGCCCCATGGCAACTGACGCCCCTTTCCTCCAATCACATGTCCAGTCCCTGCTTGAATCTAGCTGAATTCTCAGCTTCCATTACACTTGGTGGCAATGAACTTTAATGCTATGCTGGCTGGAAAAAACTGCCTAGCGTTAGTTTTAAACTAACTGCCTACTGGTTTCATGTTGTGCCCCCCGTCCTTGTCTGGTGACAGACAGGCAAGAATAAATCCCTAGCGACTTTCTCTTCACCATTTTGTATTTTGTAAACACTTCTCCTGTCCCCCCTCAAGCATCTCCTTTCTAAATTAACCAGGCCTGGCCTCGTTAGTCTCTCCTCATACAGAAGCCCCTCCATAGCGCACATCACCATTGCTGCCCTTCTCTCCACCTTCGCTAGTTCTTCTGTCTCCTTTTGAAGGTGTGGAAACCAGAACTGGCCAAAGCCTTCAAGGTGCGGATGCCCCATGGATTTATAAAGGAGCATCATGACATTCCCCATTTTGTTTACAATTCCCTTCCTCAAAATCCCTAACATTGTGTTTGCCTTTTGGATGGCTGCTGAACACGGAGCTTTCATTTTCAGCGAATGACTCTCAGATCTTCCCGGGGTGGTAACAGTCACATAATGCCCATCACAGCAGGTGGAGTTTGGGTTACTTTTGTCCGGGTGCATCACTTTACACACATCCTACACTGCTCACCTGCTGCAATGGTCTTGATGTCAATCAGGTAGGCCAGCCGCTTGCTCTCTTCCAGCCCTCTCTGCCGCCTCTCATTGATGCGGACGCTGCTCAGGAGAAGGGGACAGGGTAGCACCTCTAGGCAGCCCAGACCTGTGCTCCAGAACAACCCAGGGCAGCCTTCAACCCCCACAAGGCCCCTTAGAGCCCCTGCCTATGGCACCTCTCTGGAACCAGCCCTCCAGCCCACGGTTCCTGCCTTTCCTGCACTGCTAACAGCGCACTCCTCTCCCATAACTGCCCCCCATGCCCTGGCTTCTCATGCCAACTGCCTTTCTCTCTATCAGGGCTTGAGAGGGTCTCTGGGCCCTGTAGACTGGCAGGTCTCTGCCTAGGGCAGAGGGAAGATGCTCATGTCCCCAGGACAGAGGCACATAAAGGCAGGGTTCTCCCCATCCTGTGAACCAGCCAGGGCCTCTCCCCAGGTGATGCTGTACACTGCAGCCTGGACCCTCCATGCTGCAGGGCTGCGCTCCTTGCCTGGGGACCAGCAGAGCACCCCAATATGTGCCCCAGATACAGGCACAAGAACAGGAGAGGGTCACTGGGACACGTCAGGAATGCTGAGTCCCAGCTCAGAGCCAGCAGGGTCCTGCCAGCACTGCCAAGGAAGCACAAGCACTGATATGCTGGCAACAGACATTAGGCCATGGGCATCCAAGGTGGTTAGTTGGCCTCCTGCCCCTGACTGTGGCCAGCCCTGCCATGACATTTCCAGTGTGGGTCTGGTGCAGGAAAGCTCATCTGGACCAGAAGCAAGGATGAGCCAGGAGATGGTGTCCTCTGGTCAGGTAGTGAGAGACATGAGGCTCCTTTAGGCCCAACCAAGCCCGTGGCACAGGACGCTGGTGCTGGGCCTGTCCCACCAATGCAATGCAGTGTGCATGCACGTGCTTCCATGTCACACACCCCTGCCTTGCTGGCCTGGGGGCTATGCCCCATGCTAGGGGACAGATCAGAAGTGCTGAACAGAGCCCCATCCCTGGTCTCATGATGTCCCCCCTGTGCTGGGCACAGAGGGTCATTTGGGACAGGGTGTCAGCCCCAGGCCCTGCCCACTTTCCTCTGATGACCCTTCATGACACAATGTCCCCTGATGGTTCCAGTGCAACCTGGGGGTGCAGGGCACGCCCCGCAAAGAGGCAGTGCTTACCTGATGAGGTGTGGGTTCGTGAACTCGGTGCGGACAGATCCCAGGATTTCATTGCTTCCATATTCCACCAAGGTCAGCTCCCCGGCGTTGAAGATCATGCAGACCTGGGGGCAAGAGGGCAGGCTGCAGCAGAAAAAGGCACTGTGCTAGGCACAGGCACCAGCAGGACTGGTAGGGGCTGCCCTGTACCTGGGCTGGGAATCACCCCCCTCTGAGCTTCATGGCTGCAGCATCCAGTGATGGACCCAACTGCCCTGAAGGAGCTGCACTGGGGCCAAGTCACTGCAGGGTGGTACCTGCCCCCCACCCTGCAAAGGGGCAGGATTTCCGCCGCCCGGATCCATTTGTCCCTGCTCTCAGCACCTCTAACCCCCTCCCTGCCCTTTGTCCTCTCCTCTGCCCTTCTAGCCCTCCCACTCACTGGGCCTCCTCCTCTGCCTCCCACCACTTGATCAGTCACACAGCTCCACATCAGGGGCTGTTCTGCCCCCAGGAAGGCAGGTGGGGCAGAGCCCAGGGCAGGGAGCAGGCTGGAGAAGGTGAGGCAAGGCAGACCAGTGGGTCAGGAGGACCCTGGGGGGAACCACGGCCTGAGGTGCCCAACTCACATTCTCATTGTCGAAGAAGAATTTCTCGTTGCCCCCGGATCCTTGCCAGGCCACCTGTGGCACAAGGGCAGAGTCAGCAGGGCTAGGCTGGCACCACCCTGTATGGGCAGCACCCCGGGGCACCAGCTCCAGGCCCTATGGCCTTGGGGCAGCAGATAAGTGCTCCTGGAGTCCTGCTCAGGGCATCACACCTGGAAGCTCATGGGAAGAGCCAGCCTCTGTGGCTTGGGCCCACAGGACCACTCTCTGTAGCTGCCTAAGTAGCCCCAGGCCAGTGCTGCAGGTCCTGCAGAGCCACTAAGCTCTTTCTAGGAATGGAGATGCTCCTAGCCCATACCCCCCTCATCGTGTCACTGGCCAAAGCCCCTGACCCTCCCTTCTTGCAGCAGGGCAGCAGACTCCTAGGAATGCCTGGTATTTGCCACTCTGGCTGCAGCAGGAGTGGAGTGAGGTGTAGCAGGCAAACTGAGTTATGCTCAGGCTCTTAGCATTAACTTTAGGCCTTCCCAGAACTAAGCAATTAAACTGTACAGAGTGCCTTATAAAGCACTGGGAAAAGTAAGTGCTGTGATTGATACAGTGGGTTAACAAGGTACAGTAGTTTCCCTAGAAGGAAAGGAAACCAAAAATGGCATAGGATTGGAATATTTTATCTAAAAAGATGAGGTAAGAAACTTGAGGATTGGATAACTTGAAAGAGAAAGTTACAAAAGTAATGGACAAAGAGACAGTGTGTGTTCTGTGCTGCCACCCTGGGGAGACAGAAGCAGCCTTAGAATTCTTGCTTTGAGTAATAAGGAATCGAGAAACAAACATCCCACACACCCAGCAGAGGATCTGAGGCTGGTACCACCGAAGGCCACTGTTGTAATGCCTGAAGCAACTGCTTGCCAGGTCATATTACAAGGAAGAACACTTGTAATAAGCCTAGGGTTACTATTAAAAGTTCACTTGATACCAAATCGGACAAGGGGCTGTGTCAATCCTTGGGGGTCTCTGGTAAAAGGAATCCTGGGGCAACAGAGGTGCAGTCAGGGGGAAGCCAGGCTGGGCCCCCACTAACCATGCTGTGCCCAGCAGCCCATCACTACGTGTGGGTAAGGAGTCCAACCCTGTCCAGGGTGCAGGGAGCAAAAGAGGTGAAAGAGGCTCCCTCCTGTGCAGCCCGCAGCCCAGGCACTTGGGGGTAACACTGCTGGCCAGTCCTGGAGCTGGAGCAGCTGCAATCTGGGCTGCCAAGCTGGGCAGGGGGGAGAATTTATTTTTCCTTTTAAACACCTAAGAACTGCACACAAAAAACCATGCAAAGAAATGCTGCCTAGGCTGCAGTCAAGCACTCCATGGCAGGCTCTCATCTGCATGGGGACACTTTAATTTAACCCCTGCACATGCAGAAGCCAGTCTGTGGCTGTGACCAAGAAGAAATCTGGGGTGCAGGGCCAAGGTAAATGTGGACTCGGGTGTTTCACAAGGCTCAAGGCCAGGGCAAGTTCTTTATGTGGGGCAAGGACAGGATGAACTGAGCAACAATGGGGGTCCCAGAGAATGGCAGGATGGGGTCAGAGGAGTGGCAGGCTGAAGTGCTCTGGGTCAGGATACAGGGGGGTCATGGGAAAAGGGACTTAATGGTGGGGGTCTACTACAGACCTCCCAACCAAGGGGAAGAACTGGACCATGAATTCTTGGGTCAGCTTGCAGAAGCACTTAAGGCAAGGGATGTAGTTGTCATGGGTGATCTAAATTACCCAGACATCTGCTGGGAGGAACAGTCAGCCAGGTCTGACTGCTCATGGAGGTTCCTGGCTGAGATACAGGACCTCCACTTAACCCAGGAAGCGCACAGTCCCACCAGGGGAATGCCCTGCTGGACCTGGTCCTGGCCACAGGCAACAACCTGGTAAGGGGCCTCCAGGTCCTCAACCACCTGGGCGACAGTGATCATCACCTACTGGAATTCACCATCCAGCGTAGGGTGTCAAGGGCCTGCAGCAAGGCAGTAGCCTTAGACTTTAAAAGGGCCAACTTCAATGAGCTGAGGAGATTAGTGGGGGAGGCACTAGGGTCCTGGACAGCAGGGAAACTGAGTGCCCAAGATGAGTGGTCCTTCCTTAAGGAGATGATACTCAGAGCCCAAGGGGTGACAATCCCAACAAGAAGCAAAGGGGGCAAGAGTGCCCAAAAGCCCCCTTGGCTCACCAAGGGCATTCATGAATGCCTGATTGGCAAAAAGGAGGCATACACCCAGTGGAAGGGGGGGCTATCACCAAAGAGGAGTATGCCTCCTCCATTCGGGTCTGTAGGGGAGGCTGTTAGGAAAGCTAAGGCTGATACAGATCACAGATAACAAAAAGTCCTTTTTTAAATACATCTCTTCAGTCTCCACAAGAGGAGACTGAGGGGGGATCTTGTGGCTGCCTACAACCTTATCAGGGGCCAGCAGCAGGGACTTGAGGAAAGTCTGTTCACCAGGGCCCCCCTTGGAGTCACTAGGAACAATGGCCACAAGCTGAGGGAGGATAGGTTTAGGTTAGATATTAGGAAGAACTACTTCACTGTAAGGGTGGCCAGAGCCTGGAACAGGCTCCCCAGAGAGGTGGTGCTTTCACCTTCCTTGGAAGGAGACTGGATAAGCACCTGGCTGGGGTTTTATGACCCCTCCCACCCCCAGTGCTCCTTCCTGCCCATGGCAGGGTGTCAGACTAGATGATCTATCTAGGTCCCTTCCGACTCATTGATTCTATGATTCTATGATAGGGAGAATGAAAAAGGCCCTGGGTAATGCGGGGCCCCTGCAGGATATGCTTGGCAATCTGGTGGTCACACCAGAGGAGAAAGAAGACCTCTTTAACAATGTCTTCGCCTCTATTTTTTTGTGCAGGGACCAGGACTCCCCTACCAAGATTCAGGACAGACTCGGAAGAAACTCTGCCAAGCCTAGGGTCAGGGAGGACTGGGTTAGAGAACTTCTGGAGGGGCTGGAAGTTCAGCAGGTCCAGATGCTCTCCACCCCAGGGTGCTGAGGGCATTGGCAGAAGTTATTGCAGGGCCCCTGGCATGGCTTTAGGAGCGCTTGTGGTGCTCTGGCCAGGTGCAGGACAACTGGAAGAGGGCCAATGTGGTCCCCATTTTTAAAAAAGGGAAGAGGAAGGACCCCGGCAATTATAGGCCCGTTAGTCTTACTTCAATCCTGGGGAAGCTCTTTGAGATTATCAAGGAGCACATCTGTGATGGGCCAGCAGCAGGGATGATGCTCAAGGGCATCCAGCACACTTTCATTAGGGGCAGGTCCTGTCAGACCAACCCGATTGCCTTCTACGATCAGGTCACAAAATCCTTGGATGCAGGTGTCGTGGTGAATGTAGTCTTTCTGGACTTCAGGAAGGCCTTTGACACTGTCTCCCATCCCATGCTCATTTAAAAGCTAGGTGACTGTGGCATTGATGCCTCCACAGTCAGATGGACTGCAGATTGGCTGAGGGGTTGTACTTAGAGAGTGGTGGTGGATGGTCATTTTTGACCTGGAGGGAAGTGGGCAGTGGGGTCCCCCAGGGCTCGGTCCTCAGGCCCGCACTGTTCAATTTCTTTAATAGTGACTTGGACGACAAGGTGAAGAGCAGCCTGTTTAAATTTGCAGATGACACCAAGATTTGGGGTGAGGTGGGCACGTTAGAAGGGAAAAACAGATTACAGCAGGACCTGGACAGGTTACAGGGGTGGGCAAATGAAAATAGGATGGGATTCAATACTGACAAGTGCAGGGTCCTGCACTTGGGCAGTAGGAACCAGCAGCATACCTATAGGCCGGGGAACCCCCTTCTCTAAAGAACGGTGGCAGAAAGAGATCTCGGAGTCATTATTGGCCCCAAGATGAACATGGGCTGACAATGCGATGCTGCGGCTAATAAAGCGACCAAAACGCTGGCTTGCATCCATAGATGCTTCTCAAGCAAATCCCGGGATGTCATTCTCCCCTTGTACTCAGCCTTGGTGAGGCCGCAGCTGGAGTACTGCGTCCAGTTTTGGGCTCCACAATTCAAAAAGGATGTGGAGAAGCTTGAGAGAGTCCAGAGGAGAGCCACGCGCATGATCAGAGGTCAGGAAAACAGATCTTACGATGACAGGCTGAGAGCCATGGGACTCTTTAGCCTGGAAAAGCGCAGGCTCAGGGGTGATCTGATGGCCACCTATAAGTTTATCAGGGGTGACCACCAGGATCTGGGGGAACGTCTGTTCACCAGAGCGCCCCAAGGGATGATGAGGTCGAACGGTCACAAACTCCTGCAAGACCGTTTCAGGCTGGACATAAGGAAGAATTTCTTTACTGTCCGAGCCCCCAAGGTCTGGAACAGTCTGCCAGCGGAGGTGGTTCAAGCACCTCCATTGAACACCTTCAAGAGTAAATTGGATGCTTATCTTGCTGGGATCCTCTGACCCCAGCTGACTTCCTGCCCTTTGGGCAGGGGGCTGGACTCAATGATCTCCCGAGGTCCTTTCCAGCCCTGATGTCTATGAAATCTATGTGAGGGCACAGTCAGTAAGGCTAACGATACCTTGTCATGCATCCACAGATGCATCACAAGCAGGTCCAAGGAAGTGATCCTCCCCCTCTATGCAACACTGATCAGGCCGCAGCTGGAGTACTGCGTCCAGTTCTGGGCGCTGCACTTCAGGAGGGATGCGGACAACATGGAGAGGGCCCAGAGTAGGCCACTCGCATGATCCAGGGACAGCAGGGCAGACTCTACGAGGACAGGCTACAGGACCTTAACCTGTTCAGCCTTCGCAAAAGAAGGCTAAGGGGGGACGTGGTGGCCATCTATAAACTTACTAGGGGGACCAGTGGGGATTGGGAGAGACCTTGTTCCCCTGAGCGCCTCCCGGAGTAACAAGGAATAATGGCCATAAGTTACTAGAGAGTAGGTTTAGACTAGACATCAGGAGGCGCTTGTGGCAGGAAGCCACCTTTGTTTCTCCCCAAAATCTCTGCTGGGTGACAATTTGATTAGTATGGGCCCAGCAGAGGAGACGCACCTTTACCCTATCTCTTTAGGTAACCTGAGCTGGCTACAGTCCTGAAGCAGGGGAACCTGCTCCCTCTGCCTACGTGACTGGTATCAGCTACCTGGGTGAGGGGCTTCTACCTGGTGGGCTAGAGTCTGCCAAGCAACTAGTGTATTTCAAATTGGTTGGCTGACAGCCAACTGGAGCTGGCCTCCACTGGACCAGGTGAATGAGGTCACAGGGGCTATATAAGTTAAAACTGCCCAGGAGGAGGGGGCAGCAGCTATGCAGGGACTCGGACTTAGAGAGGAGCTTGACCATCTGAAACTGGCTCTCTCCCCCATAACTCATGAGCTAGGAATGGCCTGCCTCCACAGGGAATCTGCAGCAGCCTCTGGACGATGCTTGTGAGTAAGCTACTCGAGATCTGGTTAGATATCTAGCTGGCAGTGACTCAGATGTGTGATCAAAAGGCTACCTCAGCGAGACTGTTTTGCTCTATGGGATTTCTGTGATATAGCTCAATCTTGTACCCTATTTTCACCGTACCCCTGTAATCAATAAAGTTCTCCTTTGTGACTGGTGTAGGAGACTTATTGAGGGGTGGGTCTAAATTATGCCCAAGAGGCCCCTTAGGTCTGCAGACTAAGGGAGACTTTCCTTTTTGACCTTTGACTTGGGGAAGTGCCCCAAGTGCCTGTACTGGGTCGAGTACCCATAGGACCATTAGGCCTGTGTTTCCCCAAAGACACAGGGCCGAGAGAGTCCCTTCTTGGGGTGGTGGCAGCTACATTACCCCCAGGCTAGCGAGTGCGCTCCAGGAAGGGGGTCGGCTGGACATGAGGCGCTCCAGGGAGGCGCTCTGGGCCTGGAAGGTGGTCTGGCGCAGGGAGGTGGGCGGCTCAATGCAGGAGCGCCCCCTACTGGCCTGCCACAGCACTACTTCACAGTCAGGATGGCTAGGATCTAGTACCAACTTCCAAGGCAAGATGGTGATGGCTCTTACCCTGGGGGCCTTTAAAAGGAGGCTCAAAGTTTACCTGGCTGGGGTCATTTGAGCCCAGTTTTCTCTCCTGCCCAGGGCAGGGGGTCGGACTAGAAGATCTACAAGGTCCCTTCTGACCCTACATCTATGAATCTATGAACCCATAGCCACCAGGGGAGCCTCGTGAGCAAACCCCACTCACTTCCCTGGGACAGGGTGAGGTGGGAGCCTCCCGGTGACAGAAGATCAGCCCATCTGGGGCAGGAGCCTGGGGCTGGGAAGGCAGCTGTACATGGGGACTCACAGCTCTGTCAGCCTCTCCCGCAGGCAGTGCTGGCTGCTCACATCTGACTCAGTCCCACTGCACAGTCTGCAGGGACACAGACCCCACCCTGAGGACTAGGCAACTGAGCATGGGCCTGGATGCACCCACGAGCAGAACTATTACTGGAGGAGCTGTGACTGTGTCTGTGGGCTCTGGCTTTTCACTAAACTGAGCAGCAGGCCCAGCCCCTCCTTCCAAGCCCATGGCTATCATCCAGCCAGGCCCTTCCCAGCTGCAGCTGCCTGGGAGCCAGCCTGAGACCAGAGGCTCCTACTGGGTGCCCCATACCTCGCTGAGCTTGTTGGACCTAAGGTCGCCCAGCAGCAACGTGTCGGAGGTGTGGGCCACAAGGTACCGCTCCTTCCCCAGGATCTTCACCTCCTCGATCTCGTAGCCGTAGCAGGACTTCAGCACCACCCGAGTGCCTGTGGAGAGGTTCTTCACAATGACCTGGGAGACAGCAGGCAGCAGGGTGAACAGCAGCCTCAGGCTGAAGGACACCCAGGCCCAGAATAAGGGAGGAAGAGGCCTCAGAGCCCACCTGGGCCCTGGAGCACACAGTGCCATGCTGACAGGGGAGCTGTGGCTGAGGAGCCCTACTACAAGCTCTGAGTCATACTACCAAGCTCTCAGAAGACTCTCCCCCAGACTCAGATCTCTCAGAAATTAGTTAGTCTTACCTCGATCCTGGGTAAGCTTTTTGAGAGAATTATTTTGGCACATGTCCATGAGGGGCTGGTGGGGGAGATTACGGTTAGGGGCAACCAACACAGGTTCATTAGAGGCAGGTCCTGTCTGACCAACCTGGTGGCCTTCTACAACCAGGTCACCAAATCCTTAGATGCAGGGGTAGCAGTGGACATAGTCTTTTTGGACTTTTGGAAGGTCTTCAACACTGTCTCTCACCCCATTCTCATTAAAAAACGGGGACTGTGGTGTTGACACCTACACAGTCAATTGGGTCGCCAACTAGTTGGAAGGCTGTACCCAGAGAGTGGTGGTGGATGGGTCATTTTCGACCTGGAGGGATGTAGGCAGTGGGGTCCCCCAGGGCTCAGTTCTCAGGCCCACACTGTCCAACATCTTCATCAGCGACTTGGATGAGGGGGTAAAAAGCACCCTGTTCAAATTTGCTGATGACACGAAGATGTGGGGGGATGTGGGCATGCTAGACAGTAGGATAGGCTACAATTGGACCTAGACAGGTTACAGGGGTGGGCGGATGAGAACAGGATGGGATTCAACACCAACAAGTGCAAGGTGCTGCACCTTAGGAGGAAGAACCAGCACCATACCTACAGGCTGGGGAACTCCCTTCTCATCAGTGCAGAGGCAGAAAAGGATCTCGGAGTCATTATTGATGCCAAGATGAACATGGGCCGGCAGTGTGGGGACACCGTCAGGAAGGCCAACCGCACCTTGTCATGCATCCACAGATGCATCTCGAGCAGGTCCAGGGAGGCGATCCTCCCCCTCTGTGCGACACTGGTCAGGCCACAGCTGGAGTACTGCATCCAGTTCTGGGCACTGCACTTCAAGAGGGATGTGGACAACATGGAGAGGGTCCAGAGGAGGCCACTTGCATGATCGGGGACAGCCCTACAAGGAGAGGCTACAGGACCTGAACCTGTTCAGCCTCCACAAGAGAAGGCTGAAGGGGGATCTAGTGGACTGTTACGAACTGGTTGGGGGGGGGACCAGCAGGCATTGGGGGAGTCCCTGTTCCCCTGAGCACTACCAGGAATGACTAGAAATAAGAGTCACAAGCTGACAGAGGGTAAATTCAGATTAGACATCAGGAGGTGCTACTTCACTGTCAGGACAGCTAGGATCTGGAACCAACTTCCAGGAGAAGTGATGCTGGCTCCTACCCTGGGGGTCTTTTAAGACAAGGTTTGACAATCACATTGCTGGGGCTGTTTGACCCCAGTACTCTTTCCTGCCATGGCAGGGGGTCAGACTTGATGATCTGCTCAGGTCCCTTCCGACCCTACTAACTATGACACTATGAAATATGCCTCGAAGCTTTCCGTGATGCTAGAGACAAGCCCAAGGGGTGGGGGGTGTACTGCCCTCCCTGGGAACCTGTCGTGGTGACCTATGGGTATCTCTCCCAAATGTGAGGGCCTGTGCTAGGTGAGGGGTGGGACCAGGGTGAGTGTGGACCCCCAGTGTTTCACAAGGCTCACTAGCCCCCAAGCCAGTGCAAGTGTTTGTATGTAGGCTGGAGGGGTGAGATGGGCCCCAGTGAAACCCAGTGCCACCTTCCCCATTCCGGGAAAGCCGTGTGAACCAGCCCTGTGCACTTCACTGAGCCTGGGTGAAGTGGGAGCCTCCCAGCAACAGAGCCCAGGCAGAGGATCAGCCCCATGTCTGGGGCAGGGACCTAGGGGCTGACCTGCAGCAGTGGATGGGGACTTGCAATTTCACCAGTCTCTCCCAGGGGCAGTGCCAGCCACTCTTACCTGACTTGGTCCCACGTATGTCATCTCAAACTTGTTCTTGTAAATGCTTCGGCGGAGGCAGCAGTCAAACTGTTCCACCCCTCCACAAAGCGTGCCCTGAGAAGCAGACATGGGACATGGGAGAGGCAAGAGCTAAGTGGAGAGGCAGAGTACTCTGAGCTCCTCTCATGGCAGGGGGAGAGGTCTGCAGCCAGCCAGCTCCAATGCCCAGCACAAGCACTCCCCTGACACAGGTTGGACTCAGCGAGGAGACCTACAGAAGTCCAAGGTCCAGGTGCCCCATTAGTCAGGCAAGGGAGCTGGGTGAGCAAGCTGCACCCAACGCTGGCAGAGGCATGGAGCTCAGGAAAGTCACAGACTGCAGGAGAGGCCCTCCCACCTTTCAGCCCAACAGCCCCACGGTGACAGCACTTGCCTGGGGCAGGAGGCCCAGGGTCTGGGCCACCCATCTCCCAGAGAAGGTTTGAACCTAGGCCTTCCATATGTGGCAAAGCCCATCACCACCAGGTCACACATGAGGCAGGGCCACAAGAACCTTCCACCCCTCCTGTGAGAGGAGGGGCAGAGATGTGGGGCCAGAGGAGACTGAGCCAAGGGGTGTGTGGGTCAATGAGGAACTCTTATAAGAGCTGGCACTGCCTTTGCAAGGGGGGCGCATGGGTGAGAGGGCCCCAGACCCTGGGTCTCACAATCTGTAGACAAGTGCCCTAACTACTAGGCTGCAGGGCTAAGGTACGGGCAGCCCCTCCTTCTGCCCCATGGCTAGCCACTAGGCTAGGCTAGCCCTGGGCTGCTGTTTCTGGGTCTTGCACAAAGTTTACGAGTGCCTTTGTCCAGAGCAGCCTCTTCTGAGCAGGCTCAGAGCAGCATCAGATTGCAGGGACCCCACAGGGTGCTGCTCTGGCAGTCTGAGGTCACATGGGGCACTGTATTGGGAGGAGGACAGGGATGGGGGCAGGGACATGCTCTGATCCCAGAGAACCAGAGACTGCTCAGTTCCTCCCCAGTCCTGTCCTGGATGCCAGGGGAAGCCTGTGGGTGCACTCAGTGGGGAGGGGGGCAGGTTGAAGCCCTTGTTTTATTTCTGTGAGAAAGGAGCTCTGCTGCTGGCACTGTGCTGGTCCCTTCCCCTGTGCCAATTCCAGCCTCATGGCTCCTCATACCCACCCTGGGCTCCAACAGCTTCTCATCTCCTGAATCATTGGGTCCTAGAGCCATGGGACTGGCAGGGAGCTCCAGAGGTCACATCCAGTCCAACCCCTGCCTGGGGCAGGATCAGCCCTATCCAAACCAGCCCAAACAAATCTCATATCCAACCTCTGAGCAACATGACACAGTCACCCATGACACAGCCCCAAGCATTACCCTCACACTTAGCCCTGGGAAAGCAGGGGGCCACAACCAATGTCCTGCTGCTGCAAAGTGTTTACACTCCAGAGATCCCAGACCGAGGCTGTGCTGCCACTAGAGGAAGGCAAAACCCCCCAGTCCAGACCAGCCTGACAGGGGGGAAAATCCCTTCCTGCCCCCAGTGCAGCACTGGTTTGAGCCCGAGTGGAGGGGAAAGATCCTCTAGCCAGGACTCTCTGACTTTAGGACTCCAGCTGAGTCCCAGCCCTCCCATATGCCAGCATCTCTTGGGTCCTTTCTGCCCCACTGTGCGTTTCTGGGGGCCTTCTGGGCAAGGATCAACCCCTGCCAAGAGCACTTCCAGGGCACCTTTGGTAAGGCGCATGCAGCTATCCCTGTATACTCACTGCACAGAGCCGCGACCCATCTTTCTTCCAGGCCAGGGCTGTGATGGTGTACAGGTGGGCGATTTCTTTAGGCCTGGCTTCCTCCCAGGCACTGCGGCGCGGGCTCCAGTTTAGCACCCGCAGCCTGTGGGCAGAGGGGAGGGAGCAGTGACCAGAGATAGGGGAGCACCAGGTGGGGGAAGCCACCCTGAGGAAAGGCTCAGCTGTACCTGTCATAGCTGCCAAAGACAACAGATTGGCCCCCAGGGCTTGTGGCAGCCACAGTGAACTCCTTCTCTGCAGGATCTCGGCTGTAGTCAAAGGTCTGTATCACGTGGCCCTCCTTCCCATAGGCCACGATCTTCTTGTCACAGCCGGCAGCCACGATGCTGGTGGATGCCCAGGCCAAGGCATATGGAGGGCAGGGGTGCATCACCAGTTTGCCCTGCAGCAATCCAGGTAACATAATGGAAACTTCTGGCCTTGCTGGCCTGCGCAGCTCACTAATGCCTGGAGACTGAGTCCCCGGTGCGTGTCTGAAAAGGGCATTTCCCAGAGCCTGCTTGGCTGTCACTAGCATGCACAGGACAGCCACAGACACAGGGAGGCAGGCATCTGACAACAACTTGCAGAGTGAAGGGAAGGTCACACTCATTTGAAGCTGCTGACAAAGCACACTGCACCACCATGAGCTCTCCTTCCCCACAAGCCTCAGGTGTCCCCTTCCATGGCCTTTGCTCCAGGCAGTCCCTAAGACCCCCCTCCCCAATGCCCATGGCTCTGCATACATCTCACATCGCCCTCCCCTGAAGGCACTGGCCCCATTTACCCCTGTGGCAGCATCTGTGCCCTCTGTACTGAGGTCCCACATGGTCTCCCCCTGCCAGGGCTTCTGAGTATTCCTGGACCGCTCCATGGCAGCATTCCCAAGTGTCAGCACTGATACGGGAACACACGCTAGTGGGGAGCACTCAACCTTACTGTGCTCACCCAGGTCTTCTCACACACTGTGCCCAGGGCTCTACTGGCTCAGCACATTCTGGGCACCACAGTGATCCCAGCGCGCCAGTGGCCTTGAGTTCTCCCACGAATAAGGTAGCACCTCTCACACATGCACTTGGAGTAACCAAAGCAACCAGGGGTTCCTCTGTGCCATGTCCTAGAGAAAGCAGAGTGCCACTCCATCCCCCCATCCTGACCCAGCAGCCCATCCACAGACCCCAGCTGTTTTCTAGGCCTGGTGCGACTGAGGTGGTGAGGTGTGTGAACAGGACATCTTCCCCTGAAGGAAAAGCTCATCAGTACCTGGGACTCGCCAGAGCCCTCATCATCAAAGAAATAGCGGACGATGGTCCCATCTGCGTGGCCGGACAGGATGCCCTTCCCTGACACACTAGAACCATAACAATGATTAGGCCCACTCCTGTGAGGCACTGCACAGCAACCAAGTTGCTAAAAGGCAACTATCTAGCAGCGGCAAACTTTGTCAAAGGATCAACAGTGTCAAGGACAGCATGAGGGGGATGTACAAAGGGAGAGAAACTGCAATAAGAAAAGTATGCAAGTCTGGGTGCATTTATGCATACAAGGCTTTAAAAAAATACCCAGTAGAGAGACATCAATCACACAAACAGCCTGTAAATAGCTAGTATGGGGGTTGTCAACCAGGGGTACGTGTACCCCTAGGGATACTTGGGAAGACCCCAGGGGGTATGAGTCAACAGCATGGAGAAGTGGGGGCACTTCCAGTTTTGCTGCTGGCGTTTCTGATTTCACCACTGTGTTTGGTCCTCCCCCCCCCCCCACTCAATCAGCTGCCAAGGACCCCCCGCCACCACTTGCTGATCAGCCACTGGGGGGGACCCCCAGCTTCTCAACTGGCTGCTGGGGGTACACCAACCAAAAAAGGTTGAAAACCTCTGAGCTAGTAGTAGTAAAAACAACAGCAGGAATCACGAATATGCAAGTAACAAAAGGAATAAAAGTTTTGAGAACAAAGGGTCGTTACTGCTGGATTACAGCCCTTAACCCCCCCCCCAAAAAAAAAAACAAAACAAAACCCCTGGACTGTTTGAGGAACAGGACAGGGAACAAGACCCCAGGGAGCAAGGTAACTAGCACATTTCTTAGCATAAGGGTGTGTGCTATCTGCTGAATAAACCTATAAGAGTGCAGGGGAAACTCCTGCTTCTGGGGTCTTCTCTCTCTCAACACCCCCTGGCTCCCTGATCCAAGGATTTGGGTAACTGCTGCCATGAAACACAAGGACAGGCTGTCCCACAGCCCCAGCAACATGCATGTCCCCAAATTCCTTGCCAAGCCCCAGGCAGCCAGGAGGAGCCCTTGGTCTCCCCTGAGTAATCTCTCAATCCTCTAGTAACCATGCCATGCCAGGAATTGAGCACAGGCCCAGAAGGCCTGGCTCTGCCCCACAGAGCTGCCATGTAGTCCCTATAAGGGCCATGCAGACAAGTTGGCCTCTGGAGATGGGGAAAGTACAGACCAGCAGGGAAGGGCACCTGTGCCCCAATAAAGTGACATCGCTTTACTGGTAAAGCATGGAGAATCCAGAGAGCCTCACAAAGGGACAGCTTCTCAGCTCACATTTCCCTATAGCAGCACCTATAAAGCAGCTCCTGCCCTGCAGCTCCCCCAGCACCAGACACCTCTTCTGGCCCAGCAGCTGGGTGAGGTGCCTCAGCTGGGGCAGCAGGAGCCTGGGGCATGCCGTACTTACTTGGAGGTTAGTGAGACCACGTAGGACTCTGTCCCGTAGATGGTGGAGGACTTGTTGGTCTTTGTGTTTGCTAAGCGAACCTGCAGGGAGAAGGACAATGGCTGGCGCAGGCTCTGTCCTTCCAGGGAGAAGCACAAGGGAGCCTCCCCTCAAGGCAGCCTCAGGTCAAAGAGATCTGTTAGAAACAACCCTGCACTCAAGGCTCTCGGGGGGGAAGGGTTGAGGGGGCTGGAGGGACAGGGGCAGCAGCTGCCAAGGGACTCACTCTGCAGCACTGCTCCAGTCGCCTCAGAGCTCTGTGGAGGCTCCTAACAGACACCCCTGGGGACTGGTGCCAGGGAAGCCAGGCACCAGGATAACTTCTTCCCTGCAGGGTGGTGTGCTGGGCCCAGCAGGGTAGCACCATGATCCTGCAGCCCAAGCACCAGCAGCCCTAGCCAGGTAAGACGCAAGGAAAGGCAGTGTTATGATGATGACCCAGAGTTAGGCAGGCCAGCGGTCTCTACCTTCCCCTCGGCAAGTCCAAAGACAATGATGTTCTCCGCTGGCCACAGCAGGCAGGTCACTGCACTCTGTTGGAGAAGAGGTGCAAGGAGAGGTAAGAGCTCCACCCATGCTGAAGAGTCTCCCACCCAGCTGCCCCTCACACCAGACACAGTTATGGTGGAGCCCGGGGCCGCTAACAGCAGGATGGCACCCAGTGTCCCAAAAAGGTGCGAGACCAGCACCTTCACAGCACAGCTGAGCTGGACCTGCCAGTGGGACAGTGTGGAGGAAGGTGGGTTGGGCAGCCAAAGAGAAGGGTTACCTAGACCTCCTCTTTGGGACAGGGGAGGACTCTCATAAGGCACAGTATTGCACCTAGCACACTGGGACCCGATATCAGCAGGGCTTTTTTACAAACCACCACAAAACAGGTGCCTTTGCTGGTGTCCCACCAGGGTCGGTTCTGGGCCCTATGCTGTTCAGCTGTCGGTGATAAGAAGGCCCCAGAGGCTGCAGAGGACACGTATACAGCAAGAACTTGTTAGCTGGGCTCATGCAAAAATACAAATTCCTGCACTGAGGGACAAGGAATGCCAGCTATGCACAGGCTGCAGACTACCTCGGGAAGCAGTGGCTCTCAGAAAACAGCATGGGGTAGATGATCAGCTAATCACATGCTCCAAATGCAGCCCCTGGATATCTATACAGAAAAACAGCAAGTAGAAGTGTGGAGATGATACTATGCCCGTATCTGTTCCTGGTGCTACAGATACTGAAATATTGCACATAGTTTGGGAGCCCAAGTTCAAAAAGGATAACGAAAAAAAGCAGAGCAGGGTCAGAAGAGAGAGATTAAGTTCTAGAAAGCAGGTTTTACAGCTACAGACTCCAGGAGTTCGGTCTCTTTCAATCCATTTAGAAGACCCCAGAGGGGAAGGAAACAATAAGTAACAGCCAGCAAGGTTGGCCAATGGCAAATCATGCCTAATCAAGCAAACCTCCTTCTATGACAATGGCACTGGTCCTTGTGCAAGGGACAGGGGAAGCAACGGGTGCGATACAGCTGGACTTCTGTAAGACCTTGACACTGTACCCCAAAATATCCTTGTAAGCAAGGTAAGGAAATGAGGTCTAGATGAAATTACTGCAGAGTGAGGGCATACTTGGTTGGATAATTGTGCTCAGAGTCACCGTCAGCAGCTCAGAGGTAAGGTGGGAGGAGGTATCAAGCAGGACTCCCCAGGGGTCTGTCCTGGTTCCACAGCTGTTCAGTACCTTCACTAATGACTTGGGGGAGGGAACAGTGACACTGAGCTGGGGGGTGGGCAGCCAATACTTTACAGAACACAATGTGTTCCAAAATTCTCTATGATAAATTGGAAAAATGATCTGAAATAGAGGAGAAAATTCTATAAGGACAAGTGCAAAGCACTGCCCTTAGATGAAATGAACATATTTATATACTCAGGCTAAAGAATGACAGGCCAGGTTGCAGGACTGCAGGGAAAAGCTAATTGTATATTGAAATATATCAAAGTGTGACAAGTAAGTCATGGGAAATATCACTGTGGTCCTGCATCCACTGTTGGGCAGCGCCCTTCAACAGAGATGTGAACACTCTGGAGAAGTCCAGAGGTGAGCAACAAAAATAAGTAGACATCTGGGAAGCAGGATATATGAGGGAAAGTCAAAAGAATTGGGATGATTTAGTCTGGAGGAGAGAAGCTTACTGGGGGGCAGGGGTGGTGGTCATGGGGGGATGATAACAGCCTTCAAATACAGAATGGGTTCTTATAAAGAGGATGGCAATTGATTGCTCTGGTTCCCTTGGGAATCAGGCAAGAAGTAATGGGCTTCACTTGCCCATGGGAGGTAAGTGAGGCACGAGGAAGAATCTCCTCACTATGAAGAGGCTAAGTGCTGGAACAGACACCTGGAGGCAGCAGAATCCCCATTACTGCCAGTTCTTTCATCCATGGACAAGAGCAGGGGCATCTGAAGCAGTGACTCTGCCAAAGAGACAGCAAGGCTCTGAGTCCCCCTTCCCGTTCTGACTTCCCAGAATCAATTGGTTGCGCCTGCTAGGGCCCACAGTATCCCCTGAAGCTTTGGAATTGACTGGATGCAGCACCCAGAAAGACAGTGTAGCATCCAGAGAAATCTCCCCAGCCCGAGGGGAGGGCCTCACAAGGTCGCCAGTACCAGGAAACTCTTCAAGCCAGCAGAAAAACAGCTGGAAGTTTCCACCTATATGGGCAGACAAGAAACCTGACAGTTTTCAAAAGCACTTGCTGACTGTTGGAACACCTGACCAAGGGCAGTGGTGACCTCTCTGTCACCGGCAATTTAAAAATCAGGACAATTTTGACCTGAAGATCTCCAGATCAATAGGAATGAGCTCAGGGAAGTCGCATGGCCTGCATTATACAGGAGGTCAGACGACACAATCTGTGCCCCTTCTGGCCTTGCCATTGGCAAACCAGTACCCAAAAAACTAACCCCAACACCAGGGACAAGTGACACAGTGGCCCCAGAGCCATGATGCAGCTCCAAAGGAGATGAGCTCTGCTCCAGATTCATACTGAGGTCAACTGACCCAGCTATAAAATAAGGCCTAGCTCTTCGGGCTGGGCAGCTGGATGCAGTTCTCACATCACTCCCTTGAGTGCTGCTGGCAAACTTCACCTAGGGGCTGCACGTAGGATGCCAGCTAAAGGATTTGGAAGTACCGGAAGCCCCAGGCTGAAAAGTATGGAGTGGAGGATACTTGCCAGTAGTAGGACCACATAAGGTTTTTGAATGAGGTACATGCCTGTCTTCCTGGAAACCAAAGTTTAAGCAGAGACAAATATACACACACAGATCAATGCTAATATTGGCAAGATGAAGTGATAAGCCACAGATGTGCCAACTTAAGAGAAAAGGTAAGAGAGGGCAAGGAGAACGGTAGCCCAGGAGGAGTCTAGAAGTTTGGCTCTGCAGGTCCAGGAGGAAGCCCACCAGGAAGAAACAGACAGAGAGATGATGATGTACTGGGAATCACAAAGTAAGTCTGGGTGAAATTCCCAGCAGGGTTGTAATCCGAAATTTAAGGAGATAAAATGGAGCAAGAGGAAGGGGCTCTTTGCTGATGTCAGTGGATCTGCTGGAGCCGGCCAGTGCAGGACAGCTGGAATCTGCCTCACTAGCCCAGCTGCAAGAACTCTGATTAAACGTTTATAACTAACTACTGTGTCAGTGTCGTCACTACTGAGTGCCGGAACACTGCGATCAGACAGACATGCAGTATTTTGGTCTAGTATTTTAGAGCTTTTAAAGTGACTGTACAACCACCACTGGCCTCTGGATTTAGCAAAGGGTTTAGCTGTGTTACTAATTGGGGCATTTGAATTCCAACAGGCCTGCAACACAGCTCAGATTTCCAACTAGAGGGAAGACTCAAAGCCAGCATGGCTCTGCCCACTCCCAAGCATGAGAGACTTGAGGAAGAGACTGGGTCTTACCGTCTGAATGAACTTGTTGCAGATCACCTTCTTATCCCCCCTGTAAAAAGATAAACACCTGAACAGTGACTGGCAGGGCTAATGGGGATCCTGTTCTCAGGGCTCCCCTATGCTCCCTTTTGCAAAGCCCTGCTTGGTTGCTAATAGCTGTACCCAGCTCCAACCACTTGGCTAAAGTGCCACGTGCTGGGGCCCTGCCTTGGGCTGAACTGCTTGGGAAAAACCCAACTGTTTGCTTGGTAAAGAGTTCTCTTAACTCTCACCCTGAACAAGCCTAGGCCCATGGCAAAGGGACTTGAGATTAGGGAGAGAAGAGTCCTTCGGGCCAAGGCCCAGACTTTGACCATCCCTGCAATACTGCAGCTTGCAGGTGCCCAGGAGACATTTTGTATTTTAGCTGCTGCAGCCCCCAAGGATTTCTCCCTTAGCAAACAGACATGATCTTCTCTCAGCACCTAAAGGAGACCAACTGTCCTCTCACAGCTCCGCACATGAACAGGATGCATGTACACCAGCACCACAGAACCGCTGAGTGGGCTTCTTCCCTTCCCTTCTGCTGGTAGTTACTAGACTGCATGGCACAACTGCCACAGAGCAACTGAGCATGCCTCCTCTGCCCCAGGGACAAGCTTGCATATACTGTGTAATAGCTCCTTTGGCCATGATAAGAGCAAGCTGGAGAGCAGGGAACCTATTTTTCCTGCACTCTTACCGACACTGCTGTCACCAGGCATGGAGGAGGTGGAGATGAATGCAGAGGGGACAAAGGATTGACCACAGGGAGAGAAGAGCAGACTGGATCATTGGAATGAAGGGTAAGAGAAGTGGGACTGGCTGGTCAAGAAGACAGATCCTGCACAGGGAGTCAGTCTGTTGACATAGCACCCAATGCCATGTGCCAGCTCAACCCTGTGCACGGGGTCTGGCTGTGGACAGACCCCTGGAGTTCTGGACTGACCTCACGTGCTGGACCAGTGTGCAGGGCCATGTCAAACAGCCTGGGGGGCTCCCCACTGACTTGGGGAGCCCCCCAGGCAGCAGGGGAGTGGTGGCAGCCTTAGTTACTGCAACTCTGGTAAACTTCTGAGTGCTTCAGTTTGTAACCTGAATGGTGCTTTGGCAGAGCCTTCTTCTGTGAGCTCAGCCTACTGCACACATCAGGGGCTTCCAACTTCTCTGTATTCTCCCCTGCAATTCTGTTTACTATCCCCCCGCCTCACGGAGTCATGGTAACCCTCACCCCAACTCCCACTGCAGACTCTGTGGGACCCATTCTCTTTATGCCAGAGTCTACAATTCCCCTGTACAAGGGGGCCTGACTGCATCCCAACCTCCCTAAATCAGACCCCCCTGTTCTTCTACCCGTGACAGGAGCTGTCTCCCCCGATTTCCCTACTGCAAGCACTTCTCTTCCCTCTGTCTGAGACATCAGCCACTGAGGGGATCAGTATGTTAAAATCCGTGGGAAGATGAACAGGAGCAAGGAGGACTGCTGTTATGCTGGAAGCATTAAAGGGTGCTTCTGCCCAGTTCCTTAACCTGCAAAGGCTCTTGAAGGTATGGCTGTACTCAACTGATGGCAAAAACTCCATGTGTCCCCCAACTTTGTCCTCTCCTCTTTTTCCAGTGTTTCCCCAAAATCAACCAGCTTCTGCCTACTGACACCTGGAACGCTCTCTAAAATGGGGGAACCGATCAGCTATGGTACACAATCACAGCTAACGAGCACTCATGGTGCTCTGGTGTGGTGCCAGAGGACTGGAAGAGGGCCAATGTGGTTCCCATCTTCTAAAAGGGGAGAAAAGAGGACCTGGGAAACTTTAGGCCAGTTAGTCTTACCTCGATCCTGGGAAAGCTTTTTGAGAGAATTATTTTGGCACATGTCCATGAGGGGCCGGGGGGTGGGGGTGGAGATTATGCTTAGGGGCAACCAACACAGTTTCATTAGCAGCAGGTCCTGTCAGACCAACCTGGTGGCTTTCTACAACAAGGTCACCAAATCCTTAGACGCAGAGGTAGCAGTGGACGTAGTCTTTCTGGACTTTTGGAAGGTCTTCAACACTGTCTCTCACCCCATTCTCATTAAGAAACTGGGGGACTGTGGTGTCGACACCTACACAGTCAAATGGGTCGCCAACTGGTAGGAGGGCCACACCCCGAGAGTGGTGGTGGACCGGTCATTTTCGACCTGGAGGGATGTGGGCAGTGGTGTCCCCCAGGGCTCGGTCCTCAGGCCCGCACTGTTCAACATCTTCATCAGCGACTTGGACGAGGGGGTAAAAAGCACCCTGTTCAAATTTGCTGATGACATGAAGATGTGGGGGGGATGTGGGCATGCTAGAAGGGAGGAATAGGCTGCAATGGGACCTAGACAGGTTACGGGGTGGGCGGACGAGAATAGAATGGGATTCAACACCGACAAGTGCAAGGTGATGCACCTGGGGAGGAACAATCAGCACCATACCTACAGGTTGGGAACTCTCTTCTCATCAGTGCAGCAGTAGAAGAGGATCTTGGAGTCATCACTGATGCCAAGATGAACATGGGCCGGCAGTGTGGGGATGCAGTCAGGAAGGCCAACCACACTTTGCCATGCATCCACAGATGCACCTCGAGCAGGTCCAGGGAGGTGATCCTCCCCCTCTATGCGGCACTGGTTAGGCTGCAGCTGGAGTACTGCATCCAGTTCTGGGCGCTACACTTCAAGAGGGATGTGGACAACATGGAGAGGGTCCAGAGGCAGCCACTCACATGATCGCGGGCAGCAGGGCAGGCCCTCTGAGGAGAGGCTACAGGACCTGAACCTGTTCAGCCTCCATAAGAGAAGGCTGAGGGGGGATCTAGTGGCCTATTACAAACTAGTCAGAGGGGACCAGCAGGCATTGGGGGAGTCCCTGTTCCCCTGAGCACTACCAGGAGTGACCAGGAATAACGGTCACAAGCTGGCAGAGGGGAGATTTAGGTTAGATATCAGGAGGCGCTACTTCAAAGTCAGGGCGGCTACGGTCTGGAACCAGCTTCCAAGAGAAGTGGTGCTGGCCCCTACCCTGGGGGCCTTTAAGAGGAGGTTAGATGAACACCTTGCTGGGGTCATTTGACCCCAGTACTCTTTCCTGCTATGGCAGGGGGTCGGACTCGATGATCTGCTCAGGTCCCTTCCGACCCTAGAAACTACGGAACTATAAAACAGCACTGCAGCTAAGCAGAGACACTACCAAGCTTTGCACAGGGCCTTGCAAGACACCAATAACACTGATAATGCCTTGCAAGGGTCTCGTCTCATTGCTGCAATGCAGCAACCCACTAGCAGAGCTGGCTGCTAGGATGCCCTGACCTCTGAAAGGAAACACCTGGGCCCTGGAAAGGGGTCTCTTAGAAAGACTGCTCATTCAGAGACCATGAGAATCACTGACAACATGAAGCTGACAATGACCAAGCCCTTGTTCTGGCACTTGCCCTACTACCTGTTCTCAGAGCACCGAATGGGCTTGTAGCACTCGTTGGCGGCGCAGCAAGTGTTTGTGGGAAACCAGTAGTGCTGGCTGGGTGTGGGGACAGTGGCACCAAGCATCCCAGAACCTCATGTAGCAGAGCAGACACTGAGGGGCTGGAGAAACGCACCGTGAGGGCATTACCAGGGTTTTTCTTCTAGACAATGGCCCACCCAGATGCACCCTGCAGGGTATGTGTGCTCTGGATCCTCAAGTACAGCCCTCCCAAGTACAAGCATCCATGGGAGCTCTGCAAACTGCGCTCCTTCCTCACTCCCTGTGCACCTCGGTGTACCCACGAGGCTGGCGCAGCCGGACATCGGGGGCATTTGTCTTCTGCCTGAATAGCAAGGTGTGCAATGAACCAGTCAACAGGCAAACGTGTTGGCAGCTAAGTGAGGATGCAGCATCCCTGCCCCTGTGCACAGGAAGAGCAGACACTGATAGACAAGACCACCCAAAGTGCCCCATGAGGGACCCTGCTGCTCCCACAATGGGCCGAAGAAACTGAGGAAAGTGGCCAGGGCTGCTCTTCTGAGGGCCAGGCCCACTTGAAGGCCCATGGAAGCAGAGAGGCAGGGGCATGCCTGCTGCTTGAAGAGGATCCTTGATGCTGCTCAACTGAAACAACCAGTCTCTCAAGCAAGTCCTGGGTGCCTGGTACAAAGCAGGGGCTGGAAGGGGAGTTGAGGGTTTGTACAGAGTGAGGCCAAGCCAAGAGCAGGGCCTGAGGAACACGAGGCACGTTCCTGTACTAGCAGAAAGGAGGGGGAGCACTGCTGTCACCCCCCCCCTCCAATTAGTAGCCCCATGCAAGAAGGATCACAGGTATAATAAACACACCGCGGGCCTCACCAGTCCTCCCCAATCTTGTAGACATAAATGATGTTGTCTGTCTGTCCGACGGCGATTTTGGTGGAGTCCGGGGAGAAGGCCATGCCCTTCACCATGTAGCTCTTCCTGCCATACTGTGGTGAGGAAGGAAGAAGCACGGACCACAGATGAGACAGTTAATGTGATATGTCCTACAAGAACCTCGCGCAGGAGAAAGCTCATCCTCTTATAGTTTCTAGTTTCATAGTTTCTCAGAGGCAGCTTCTCAAGGGACACGCTGACCTGGCATACTTGGGCACCTGGCATGGGGACTGCTGCTACGGACAGAGATAATGAAATGGGGGTGGCTCAGGCGTTCCAGTGCAACCACGACACCCCACACAAGTGGGGGATGAGGTAGCCTGCCTTCCTTTCTGCATGAGCTGCTCTTGGAAAGCACGCAAGGTACTTAGCCCTGGTGCTTCTGGGGCTGCGTTCACACCCGCAGGCAGGAGCATTCCCTCGTGTGCACACGCAAACAATCACCATGGCCAGCCCATCCACACATGCACACACACAAACAGGCGCGTGCTCCAAGAGGTGTGTGCATTTACAAACACACACTCAGATGCATGCACATCTTTAGCACAATCCCTTCGACACCCCTACACGCACATGTGTATGTATGTGAAAGTACTTGGTGGCTAGTTTCGAGGGACATGGAGGGACACGTGGGATGAGCCGCCTTCCGCAGGGTCCGTGCTGTGTCACGGCTGCGCAGAGGTGGCAGTGAGCAGACGCTGCCATACCTTGGCGTCCGCCGGCTTGGTGGAGAACTTGTCCCTCCTCTCGCCATGCTCGTCGTACAGCAGCACGACCCTGTCCACCGTGCAGACCGCAAACTTGGCGTTGTTGTGGGCCCAGGCCAGGCACGTGACCTTGGCCGCCCCATCCTGGGGAGACAGGCGTGGGTCACCGGGCTGGACCAATGCCATCAGGACCTGGGTGCCGGGCAGGGCTGGTGCCTGCAGCCCCACAACCCTGGAGACACAGTGGTGGGACAAGGAGCCCCCAGGGCCCTGCCTGGCCAGCTCACCCCGCTCCCTCCCTCCCTCGCCTCGCCTCACCCCACACCCCCACCGGGACACCCCACTCCCTCCCTCGCCCACCCGCCCCGCCAGAACACCCCTCTCCCTTCCTCGCCCCACCCCACACCACACCACTCCACACACCCCCAGGACGTCCCACTCCTCCTAACCCCACCCCCCCCCCGACCTGCGGCGGGAGCAGGGTCCGCACATGCCGCAGCTGCATGTTGGCGGCCCCCGCCGCCCCACTTGTTGTCCCGGCAACCGCCCCGCCCGGGCGCCCCGCGATGACGCCACTGCTGCGCGCCGGCCGAGGCTCCGCCCTCCCGGCCCCTCCCCGCGCATGCGCGAGGACGCCCCGCCCCCTCCCCGGCCCCTGGCCGAACACTGCGGCCTCTCGCCCGCTGGCCCCGCCCCCGCCGACGCCCCGCCCCTCCCGCGTGGGTCGGTCCCGCGTGGGCTGATGGAGGCGCTGCGGGCGGCAGGGCGCGCCGTGCTGCGGAGCCCGCGCCTGGCCCGCCGCGGCCTGGGACTGCGCCGCCGCCGCCGTGAGTGCGGGTCGCGCGTGGGCAAGTGGGGCGGGGTGACACGCGTGGGTGTGGGCTCGTGAAGGGCATGGGCCGGGGCGGGCCCCCTCCCCGGAAGCAGCGTGGGCGCGGCGCACAGGATGGGTCCCGTGGAGCCGTGGGCGACCTCCGCGCTGCCCCGCCCCGCCCCGCCCGCAGGGCTGCCCGAGCGGTGGGACGTGCAGGAGCCGCTGCTGGAGGGCCTGGGCTTCGCCCTCAAGTACCTGGGCATGACGCTGGTGGACGCGCCCAAGGGCGAGGACATGGCGGCCGCTGCCATCCGCCGCATCCTCGCCACGGTGAGCAGGGGCCTGGCCTCAGGGGGCCGCGCGTGGGCTCTGGCCACTGCTGACCACCCGCCTGCCTGCAGGCCCGTGTGGGAGCCCGGAAGCTGCGGAAGGTGATCCTGACCGTGTCCCCGCGCGGCATCTTGCTGCAGGACGCCGAGACCAAGGAGATTATCGAGAACATCTCCATCTACAGGTGTGCGCCGCGCCGCGCCGCATGGGGACAGAGGCTGGCCTGGGCCGACCCATGGGGATGCTGGCGGCTGCGTCGCCTGCTGTCTGACCCCGGCATGGGGGCAGCGGGACTGTGGCCCTGCCGGGTGCTGACACATGCTTGTGTCCCTGCACCTGGGTTTCACGCCCCGGGACCTGGACCACTGCTCGCACGTGGGGAAGGGCAGCCCTCGCAGCCTTTCCCTTCCCAGCGGCTGGAAGCTGTGTGGCCCATCGCACTGAGCGCCCGTCATGCCTGGTGCCTGGGGTAGGTGCGGTGTGGGTGCCCCTGGCTGACCCGCTGCCCTCCCGCAGGATCTCCTACTGCACCACAGACAAGCTGCAGAACAAGGTGTTCGCCTACGTGGCGCAGAGCCAGCAGAGCGGGGCGCTGGAGTGCCATGCCTTCCTCTCCCCCAAGAAGAAGATCGTAAGCACTGGCCTGCCCGCCCTGAGCCAGCCGCGTCTGTGACCCCTGCCTCCAGCACTGTCCTGGCCCCGCTGCCTGCTGCCCTCCCAGGACTCTACCGCGTCCTCAGCAGCAGCCTCTGCCCCGCACGGCTCAGCCAGCTGCAAGTCCTCCCGCCCCCACCTCTCAGCCAGGAACAGGGCCCGGGCTGGCTTCACCCAGAGCCCTCCAGTTGCAGCATGCACCCCTGGAGCTGACCCCCTTGAAACAACAGGGGTAACAGCAGCGTCGAGTGCCTGCACACCCCTGGGAGAGGAGCAGCAGGGGTCTCCGTCCCAGGACTCCTGGGTTCCATGCTCTCCGCCTTGGGACCCTCTGGAGCCCCCCTGAATTCACCATGTTGCTCTACGGGTCTCCTGGGGCCCTGCTGTCCCTTCCCCCATGTGGGGGAGGGCGCTGGGGTGCAGTCGGAGGAGTGTGGGCATGGACAGGTGTGGGGCCACAGGGGCCTGGCAGGTTTGGGGCTCTCGTTGCAGAGCTGCTGGCTGGGAGGGCAGGGAGAGCTGCCAGCCTCATTCTGCTCTCGGCGCTCTCCCACAGGCCCAGGCTGTGACGCTGACCGTGGCTCAGGCCTTCCAGGTGGCACTGGACCTCTGGGAAGCAGCACGTGCAGGTAGGAGGTGGCTCTGCCCTAGTGCTCTGTGGAGGCCCCTGGACCCACATGAGACCCAACCCCTGGCTGTGCCCCCCCCCCAGCCTGTGGTAGCACCCCAAGGAGCCAGTTTGGAGGTGCTGGTCCCCTTCCCCTTCCCGCCCTCCCTACACTTGGACTCTAACTGCTGCTTTTGCCCTGTTTTAGGCTCCAGGCAGGAGCAGCCCCTTCACTCTTCCTGTGCCTTGGAGAGCAGTGAGCCAGGCAGCACAAGGGCGCCAGCTCCCATGGGAAGCACCCCCCTCCAGCACCTCGGGGTACAGTATGGGCAGAGCCAGGCCTGGGCGCAGAGCTGTTTCGCACCCTGCCAGGAGCCGTGTGGCTAAGGGGTGATAGAGTCACCAACTCCCAGACCCATGCGGCTGACGGGGGCTCTGGAGCTCATATCCAGTCCAGCCCCCTGCCTGGGGAAGGATCAGCCCAGACAAACTCTGTGTCCAACCTCAGAGCCACACAACAGTTGCCCCTGACAGCCCCAGGCATCACCCCCATCCCTGGGACACTGCTTCCAGGGGGAGTCATGGGCACTGCAGAGAGCCCAGGTCGAGGCCATGCCCCCGCTACAGGGGAAGGCAAAACCCCCCAGTCCGCACCAGTCTGAGCAGGGGGCAAAGCAGCATCAGGCTGAGCCTGAGCACAGGGGCAAGACCCTCTAGCCAGGATCCTGTGGGGTTAGTGCCAGCAGGAGCATTGGTACAGCCTAGTCCCCATCCCCAGCCTGGGCTGCGGCAACACCAGCACCTCTGGGGGAGGCTTCAAACCCCCTGACACATGGAGCAGAAGGGGGCGGGAATGGCACCTTCACAGCAGAGCACAGGCATTGCTGCACCTAGATCCCCCCCGACCAGCCCAGCCTCTCCTTGACACCCAGTGACAAGTGCTGCTTTGCCCTCTCCCCTGGCGGAGACCCCTTCTCCTGACTGTCTCTGCTCCCGTCTCTCACCGAAAGGTGGGGGCCTTGAGTGAGGCGTCCCCACCCTTCCACACCCCGCTTCAGTGTGCTGCTCCCAGGGGCTGTATGCCTGGTGCTTCCAGGTGCTGGGGGGCTGGAGCAGGGACCCCTCCTTCCCGTGCCACCCACATGCTGCAACCAGAGCTCTGTGCCAGCACACACTGGGGCCAGACGGCTGCTTGCAGCATCCTCCCCCTCCCCATCCCCATGGACTCCAGGGGGGTGTGCCCTGCCCTATCTGGGGTGCAGAGCCCCATGGCTCCCCATGCCCCACGGCTGGGGCTGGGCATGGAAGCTGTGTCCCGTGCAAGGCCCTGCTCAGGGAGGGACTGGGGACAGTTCCTCTGAGAGGGTTTAAACCCTCCCATCCTCTTCAGGAAGAGGAAGAGGAAGATGATGACCTGGATGAAGCCTTTCCCAGGTAGGTGCCACCCCACTACAGTGACTGTGGCAGCAGAGCCAGCCTGAGCCCAGCTCTGGAGCCAGGAGGCCAAAACCCCAGTAGTTTCCCCCACCGCCATGGAGGCATCCCGGGCCCCTGGCCGCAGTCTGTGCCAGGGCCACTGCTGAACGTCGGGGGCACCGTGCTCCTGGGTGCAAAGGAGATGCCTGGGGGGCCCCAGCTGCCTGGTGCTGGGAGCCGTGGGTCCTTGAAGCTGTGCCCCGTATTGTCGGGCTCTGCCCATAAAGCCCTCCCTGGCCACGGTCATGGGCTGGCCTGGCCACAGCTGCCCGGGGGGCTGGTGCCTGGTGCCCCCCGGTTGCAGGGGCGACGCATGCTCTCTTTGTTCCCAGCTGCACGGAGGAGGGCGCCCCGGGGCTGGCAGGTAAACAGCCTTTGTCCCCCGCCTTGTCCTGCCCTACCGGCACATGCCCCCTGCCGCAGCGGGGGCCAGTGTCACGGCACGGCCTGGGGAAAGGCCTCTCCTGCCGGGAGATGCCCCCATGCCTCCCCAGCTCCGCGGCCTCGTCCCTCTTCTGTTCCAGGCTCGACGCTGCCAGCACCGGGAGCAGGGGCCTCGTGTGCCACACAGCTGGCAATGAGCTGGCCCCGCCTGGGCCGCCCGCCGGACGGCAGGGCCAGGCGGGAGGCGGGTGCCGGAGCCCACGCACCCGAGCAGTCCTGCCCTGCAGTGTCTTTGGGCTGACGTGGCTCCGGCAGGCCTCAGCACCACAGTCATGGACCAAGTGCTCATCTCCACCCTGTGCCTGAGCCCCGGCCCTGCGCACTGCCCTGTGGGGGCAGCCCCCGCCCCTGCCAGACGCTTGCACAAACCCTTGGCTCTGCCCCCGGTAGCCGGACCGAGCTCCCTGCCTGTTCCCCGCACTGCTCCTGGCTGCAGCCCGTCTGCTCTGCTCCAGCCGGCCCCAGTCCAGCTCCTCTCGTACGGACCTCGGCTCCGTTCCAGGTACATGGACCAGAAGAGTCCCTGCAGCCCTGTGGGCGTGTGGCACTACGGTCTCTGCTCCTCTCCTGCTGCCCGTGGCGGGGGCCATGCCAGGCTGGGGGCTCCTAGCTGCCCTGTGCAACCTCCCAGCCCCCAGGGAGCTTGCTTAGACCCAAGGGCTGCTGCCCCCCAGCCCCTGCCAGGCTGGTCCTGACCCCTGGCCAGGTGAGCTGCTGCCTGCCAGGGCTCTGTGCTTGGGCTTTGGCCTCCACACCAGGCTGGCCGGCAAATGGCAGCAAGCCCTGCCCCACACCTGCTCCATGCCCTGGGGTGCTCTGTGGCAGGTCAGCAGGGTGCACGGTGCTGGACACAGCTGCCAGCCTGGGTCCCTGGCCCTTGCAGCCTGGAGCTGGCGTTAGAGGTGTGCTGGAAAGGGGTGAGATCTGCCCTTGTCCCCTGGAGCGTTCCCTCTGAGCTTTGGTCCATGGGAAGCGCCACTGGGTAGCAACCACTTGTGTGCAACAATGGGAGGGGTGGCCTCTCTGGGACCCCTCGCTGAGCACGTGGGATCCTGCACCATGGGGTAGGCCCCCACCCTGCTGTTCTGTGCCCTCAGGACAGAGGCCGCAATGAGCTGATTGTTGAGTTCAATAAACCCTTTTTCTACTGTTGTAAGCTGGGCTGGGCAGCCAGGCTCTGTGCCACGGGCACCCTGAGGCCAGGATGGGGCTGCCTGCACCCACGGCAGACCCTGCATCGCGCGAGCAAGGCAGCTGCAATGTTCCTGCATGTGGTGCCAGGGCCCCAGAAGTGGCAGGATGGCCCGTCTGCCCCTCCCCTTGCCCCTTTGCCCCGGGTGAGGCTGGCCCTCCCCTTCCTCACACACAGGCAGGGCCAGCTGGGTTGTGGCCCGTGGCCACAGGGCCTGGGCAGGCTCCTTCCTCTTCCAGCAGGTCATCTTGCTCCTGGCCCCATCTCAGCCCTGTGCTGCCATGGGACACGGCTCCCAGCCCCAGCCGCCACGGAGCCTATCCTGCCCTGCCTCAGACCACAGACTTTTATTGAAAAGCCCCCACTATGGGCACTGCTGGCCCTGCCCCCCGCCCCTTCCCGCAGAGGAGGCCAAGTCCGGAAAGTGCTGTGCGCAAAGGCTTGATCCTGGAAGACGCCGTGATGCTGAGTCCTGGGGAGGGAGCCGTGGGCCCGCTCTGGGTTGTGAGTCCGGGGCAGGAGCCAGGCCGCCAGTACCTCCGTGCTGTCCTGGTTGCAGGGGTTTGGCTGGTGCCCTGTGCTGGCCCTGGGGTTGTGGGGCCACCAGCTGGCTCGGCTCGATCCAGGGAAGGGGGGGCTCAACCAGCAAAGCCAAGCACCTGGGCCCACCCTCATCCCCCTGCAACCCTCAGTCCCCTGGCCTGGCCCTAGTTGCATGGAGGGGAGCAGCCTTACAAACCCCGGTGACCCCTGCAACCCCCCCAAACCCTGCACTGACCTGGTCTCACTGCAGACAGTCCTGACCTGGGCCCCCGCACCCAGCTTGCATGCACCACCTCAGCTGTCCTGACCTGGGCTTGCATGTGCCACCTCGGCTGAGACCCTAGGCTCAGGGAAATCCCCGTGGGGAGGACAAGAGCCAAAGCTGCCTGCTGCCAGGAGCCTGGGCTGGAGGCGACGGAGGGAGGCACCGGTGGTCTCTCCCCAAGGGGCCGCAAACCCTCGTCCTTTCCCCTGCGTGGCTGCAGCTGGGGCTCGTAGGCGATGCAGTCCTGTGCTGCCGGTGCCACCCGTGTGCTGCGTGCACTGCTCCATCCCGTCTCCATACACGGAGGAGCGTGTCCTGACCCTGCAAGCATGCTCTGCTCTGGTTGGACCGGTCCAGTGCTGGCCCTGCGCTCACACTTCGATGATGTTGACTGATGGGGACTTTTTCTGCCAGAAAGAAGGGGGCGTTGAAGCTGGCACTTGCCCTGGTGCAAGGGGCTGGCTCCCGCAGCCTGGCACGCTGAGGAGCGCTGAGCACCACGCTCCCCTGCAGCTGCAGCACCTGCAGGCCCAGTGGCCTGGGCCCACCTGAGAAACCCACCTCCCCCAAGCAGAAGAAGCAGTGGGCAGAGCCTGGCACGACAGCCCCCACCCCATGCAGGACCCAGGGTGCAGCCAAGGTTTGGAGAACCCACAGCAAGCCCCCTGCACGGGGGGCGAGGCACAGCCAGCCAGACCTGGGCACAGTTAGCTCTCCAGCCAGCTCAGGGGTCGTCACGGGGGGTCCTGCTCCATGAGACACGGATGGTCATTGGGTCTGCGAGCGGCACTTTGTCCATGGCCAACCAGGCAACAGGGCTCTGCCCTCCTCTCCACTCCCCTGGGGCCAAGGTGGCAAAGGGATGGATCCTCAACCCTGCGCAAACTGGACCAGGACCAGCCCCCAGCAGCATGCGTGGCCTCACAGCTGGGGCAGCAAAGCGGGGTCCCCAACGTGTCACCATGCGCCAGGCCTCTCAGCATCTGGTCCCACCGTCTGGCTGGCCCCTGCAGCCTGGCCCCCAGCCGTGCACATGCACCCACCTTGCTCCGCAGGAGCCCCCCCGTGGGCCGCTCGGGCGTGCTGTGCTCCGACGACGGCTTTGCCTTCTCCTTGGTGTTGTTGGAGTCATTGTCCTTGATGATGTCGTACTGCCGGCAGAACAGCGCAATCACCGCTGCCGCGACACGGGGGGGGGGGGTCAAGGGGCTCAGTCACACCCCCCTGCCCCCGGCCTCCACTGCAGGCTGTGCTGCCATGGCCCTCTGGACACCCCTCAGCCCCCATCAGCAAAGCCCAGGGAGGGCTGTGACCACGGGGCCAAGGCCCCCCTGCTGTCCAGGGGCCCAGCGTGTTGCAACCAGTCCCGGGGGCTCCTGTAGTGTGCCCCATGCCCCGTCCCCAGGCTGCAGTGGCACCCGAGAGCACCCGCAGCATAGCCGGGACCTGCCACACACACCTGCCCACATGAGCAGCACGGCCACGATGATGACAATCTCGCCTGTCTGTAGCTGCCGCTCCTTGTCCAGCCCCTCCACCGTGATGTCGCCTGCGGGTGCGCACACCCCGGTCAGCCACCAGCCACCCCCTGCTCCGCTTGGGACCAGTGTGGGGGGGGGGGGATTGAGCCCTGCCCGTCCCCATGGGGGACAGAGGCCAGGGAGGCAACTGGCCCTCGGGACACAGGGCTGCAGGCCCTTCGCTGCGGCTTCAGGCTGCCCGGTGATGATGACAGTGATGGCAGGGGCTGCCCAGCATGGGGGACTGGGGTTGGGTATTGCTGGACTGGGGATGGTCCCATATTACTCTGCAAAGCTGCGGGGCACTGGCCCCCGCTCAGCTCCAATGCAGCGCCAGTCCCGGATGGGCTTGCAGCCTCCCTCTGCAGGGACACGGCGCAGCGCGGGCACAGGCCTGGGGGCAGCTGCTACCGGCTGCCACGTCCTCACTCCCCATTGCTGTAGGAGCGCCCAGCACCAGGCCAGCTGCCCCTTGCCTGGCTGCCCCTCAGCGATGGCGCAGGGCTCACCTTGGTTGGAGCTGTTGGAGGGGAGGCGGTCCGTCTCCTTCAGGGTGCGGAAGTGTACGCGCTTGCTGGCCTGGCTCTCGCCATGCAGGCCAATGCTCTGCACCTGGATGACGTAGTCAGCGTCCTCTGCCAGGTCCCACAGCACACAGGCCCGGTTCGTGGTGTTCACCTCCCGGATGAACCGCTGCATCTGCCCATCCTGCCGCTGTGGGGACCAGCCCCCGTCAGCCTGGCCAGGACCCCCCCCCACAGCCCCACAGGGCCCTGAGAGGGCAAAAGCCCGTGCAGCTAAGAGCATGGTGCCCCCGTAGGTTTCTTGCCCAGGCCCCCAGGCCTCGTGGGGCTGCTCAGGCCCCCCTGGATGCTCAGGCACCATCCCTGAAGAGCCTCGGTGCCTTGTTCAGAGCCCAGCCTAAAGCAGACCCCAGAGTGGATCTGGAGGTGCAGTGGTTGCACCCCCAATCCCATCTCCACCCACACTTCCCCTCCAACTGCAGTAGCATTTCTATCCAGGCAGTGCTGAGGGAGTCCATTGCCTTCATGGCTCCTGGTCAGCTCCCTGATTCCTGCTAATTTCTCTTCACGCCCCAGGTGTGAACAACCCACTCCTTTGTGCAGGTCTTGATGATCCACCATTCAAATTCCCCTTTCTCTACAATGCTGGTCACCACTCCTAGTCACATCCATCTCCTATTGCACTCCCCTGCAGACTACTGGTAGCTCAAGCTATAGACCGGGACTCGGCAGGGGGGTCATATGAGCTCGGGGTAGAAATGACCAGCAGGGAATTACTGGAGGCCCTGTCAAGATGCTCAAGAAGGCTAGATGATGTTTGATGACTGAGAGACACACATCTAACTATGGTGACTGCAGAACTAAGGATACAATCTCCTTTGACCTTCCTGTGCCTAGTTTCTTGTTTTCTTAAAACTACATGTACTCTAGCAAATCAGTGCACATGCCAATAGGATCATAGGCAATGAGGGCTGGAAGGGAGGTCGCACTTAGTCTGACTCCCTGCTCCAAGCAGGAGCAACCCCAAGTACATCATCCCAGCCAAGGCTTGTCTAGCCAGGTTTTCAACGCCTCCAAGGACAGAGACTCACCATCTCTCTGGGCAACCTGTTCCTATACTTTACTACCCTCCTCATGAGAAAGTTTTTCCTAATATCTAACCCCAATTTCCCCTGCTGCAACTTGAGACCATTGCAATAGTGATACTGGTTAGTGCTTGAACTGACTAAGATAGTGCTGCCCCCGTCCCCCCAAACATATTAGTAAAGCTTTTGGTTTCTCTTTAGCAGGAGGAAAGTGTGTTGTGCTCCATGTGAGGACGCACCTGCACCTCCCTATTCAAAATCCTGGATCTGCCCACGGCAGGCCTGGCCCGGGCTGTGGGTGGAGTGGGTGTCCCTGGGACCCGGGGCAGGCACAGCTGGGGCTACAGCAATTACACAGGGCACATGGGGCTGAGCAGAGGCACCGGGGGATGAGGCTGAGCAGGGTCTGCCCAAGCAGGCACCTCTGGGAACCGTGGCCAGACGGGCTCCCGGGCTGTTTTCAGCCCAGGTGCAAGCGTACCTGCTGCAGGATGGCATAGCCGATGATGACGTCTCCCTCCGGGACGTCCCACGAGACAGTGGCAGAATTGGCCTTCAGCTGCGTCACGGTCACGTTGACAGGGGACGGGGGACGGTCTGTGCATGCGAGGGGGGAAGAGACAAGACAGAGAGGTCACTCCACTGCCCCCCACACCCAGCCGCCCCCCGGCCAGCTAGCAAAGGTGGAGGCAGCACAGCCCCATGGCCAAGGCCGGGCTCCCCCAGGGCCAGGGCACGAGGCCCCA
Source organism: Crocodylus siamensis (assembly GCF_052110815.1). Classification (NCBI taxonomy): domain Eukaryota; kingdom Metazoa; phylum Chordata; order Crocodylia; family Crocodylidae; genus Crocodylus; species Crocodylus siamensis. The sequence continues at coordinate 427,227,500 of NC_143395.1, read as the reverse complement.
CATGGTCCTAGGGCCCCTCCAGCCCAGATGGGCTCTTTGTTCCCCCAGGGATGCAGCTTTTTCAGAGATGGGCTGGAGGGCTCCAGCAGGACAAGGGGTCCCAGCACCCCTCATCTGAGTATCCCCAACAGGCTGGTGCAGGGACTGCCGTGGCCTGCAAGCACATCTCTGCTCATGCTGCCCGCACTGCACTGGGCCAGCCAAGCTGCCTCCTATTGGGCTGCCTGGGTTCGGGTTCGGGTTCGGAGCAGACAGGAGCCAGCGTGCTTTGGTGTTTCCCTGCCTCACTTTCCCTGCTTTGACCTTGAAATTTTGTGACACGCTGGGAGGAAATGGGTTAACTTCCCCCTGGACCAGGGCAGGGAGAGTCCTGGTTTCCCCAGGTCCTGGGTCTGGGCCAGTGTGGAAAGGGCCATGGGGGTAATTAGGGATAATAAGGAACACCTGAGGGGCAAACACCCAAGCCCCCAGGCTGGAGACAGCACAGGGCCTGGTGCCGGGATTGAGGGTCACAGAAACACAGCATGCCAGAGCCGCGGGGACCTGTGGGGGCACATCCAGTCCAAGCCCTGCCTGAGGCAGGATCAGCCCCATCCAAACCAGCCCACACAAACCCCATGTTCAACCTTGGAGCCGCACAACACTGTCTGCCTGGCGCAGTGCCAGGCATCGCCCCCACCCCCGGGATACAGGGGGGCTGCAGCTGCCAACGTCCTGCTGCTGCCGGTGGGGGTCAAGGATGCTGCAGAAACCCCAGGGTGAGGTCGTGCCCCCACTGCAGAGGGAGGCAAAACCCCCCAGTGTAGACCAGTCTGAGCAGGGGGAAGTCCCCTCCTACCCCCAGTGCAGCGTGGGGCTGAGTCTGAGTGGGGGGCGAGACCCTCCAGCCGGGACCCCATGGGGTTGGTGCCATGGGAAAGTGGAGGCGGTGGGAAAGTGTGGACTCTCCATCACTGGAGGTGTCAAGGAGAGGGTGGACAGCCATAGGGCAGCGATGCTCAAGGCCCAGCGATGCCTGTACTCACTGCAGACATTTCCCAGGCTTCGGGGCTGCCCTGGTTGCCCCTTTCTGCTCCAGGTGTCAGGGGGCTTTTCCCCCTCCCCCAGAGGCACTGGGGATGGGGCTGGGCTGGGCCAGTGCTCCTGCTGCACCAACCCCGCAGGGTCCCAGCAGGAAGGTCTCGCCCCCGCGCTCAGGCTCAGCCCCAGCCCGATGCTGCACTGGGGCAGGAAGGGATTTCCCCCTGCTCAGAGTGGGCGCACTGTGGGGCTTTGCCTCCCTCTGCAGCGGGGCATGGCCTGGGCCTGGACTCTGCAGCGTCTGTTGACATTTCATAGAAGCAGGACACTGCTGCCATGGTTCCCTGTGGCCAGTTCAGTTACAAGGTCTGTATCGTGTCAGGGTCGATGGTCGTCTTACGACGAGCTTACACGATGGTTTGCCCGGGCTGGCTTGGACAGAGCTGATCCTGCCTCAGGCAAGGCTTGGACTAGCTGTGATCTCTGGAGCTCCCTGCCTGCCCTGCGGCTCTGGGACTCGGTGCAATTCAAGCCTGGCCTGCATCAACCCCTCCCAAGGCAGAGGGATGGGAATTCTGAGGGGCCGGAGACCCCCCCATGCCGCAGTGAGCGTGTCTGCTCTCCGCTGGATGTCACTGCCCTTGCCCACGCCTGATTGCTAATATCCCGATACACCGGCACGTGGTTTGGAGGAATTTGCTTTGGCTTCTCTTGTACTTCTCCGGATAAAATAAAAGACCCTAGGGTCATGCTGGGTGTAACGCGATGTGCCAGGTAGCCCCGCGGCTGGTTGGTCTTAGCTGCTAGCGTCTGGGCTGGTTTGTAGGCAATAAACCCGGCTGAGCCCTTGTGACTAAGACCTGCAACCCGCACTCTCTCTCGTAACAATGAGGTCGTGAAGGGCACGGGGTCCCGAGAGCACTCGCAGACCACCTCAAGGGAGCCGATGTGCCTGTAGCATTGCCCCTGAACAAAGGGAAGGTGACAACGTGGACCCACAGACCTGAGAGCCAGGGGACATCCCAGCTGCTGCTCAGCCTGCCTGGGCAATCCCTCCTCTGCACAGGACGGACCCCAGCACCCTGCCCAACTGCCCCTCCTGGGGTAACCGCAGGGTTGATGCCCTGGGGACAGGGACCGACTCCCAGCCCCACCAGAAAGGCAGCGTGCATCTGTGCCACGGGAGGCGCCAGGGACAGCATTGGCTCTCGGGCCCTGCAGACACTGTTGCCGAGCTATTAATGTGCTGAGAGGTTGACGGCAAGGCAGGAGCTGCCTAACAGCCTCCCTGCACCCCGCGCCACAGATGGGGTGTCCTCCCGGCTCCCGTGCATGCTCCGTCCAGAGCCAGCCGAAGCCGCGGTGTTTGGAGGCACTGTCTCACCAAAACCCCCAGGCCGGTGCAGGGGGAGGCAGCCAGCACAGCCCCGCTGCACCCCGATGGCCAGAGCTGCTGCAGGGAGCCACCAGGACCTGGGCGCTGCCCTCGCACCCTGCAGCTTCCCCTGCCCTGACTGGGACGGAGGCACAGACTTGCACCAAGGGGCCCAGATCAGAGAACCAGAGCTGCAGCACAGCCTGGGTGCCGGGGCCTCCACAGCTCATCCATCTGCCTGCCCGAGGCAGGATCAGCCCTGCTCAAACCCTCCTAGACACGTCCTGCCTGCCCTGTTCCCGACACCACCATACCCCAGCCCCGAGCACAGAGGCCCTGCCCCAGGGGATGAGAGGCAGTGCCCTGCTGCTGCCAGGGAGCTTTGATACACTGAGAGACCCCAGGCTGCGGCCATGCCGCGCTGCAGAGGAAGGCAAAACCCTCCAGTGTGCACCAGTCTGAGCAGGGGGGAAATCCCTTGCTGCCCCAGGGCAGTGCGGGGCTAAGCCTGAGCACGGGGACGAGACCCTCCCGCCAGGACCCTGTGGGGTCGGTACCGGCAGAAGCACTGGCCCAGCCAGCCCCATCCCCATCCCCCACAATGTGGGGAAGAAATGACACCCAGCGGGAAGAGGCAGCTCTGCCAGTGCGCAAGGGGCCCAGCTGTGCCTGGACATGGCCAAGTCCAAGGCCAAGAAAAACAAACGCTGGTCAAGCAGCTGCAGATGGGGTCTGGGTCAGGCACAGGGACTGGAGCAGGCACAGCCTGCCTGGCCGCAGGGCAGCAACCGCAGGGGCATTCAGAGGTGCGAGAGAAGGGTGCTCTGGGCCACAGACTCCTGGTCCCCAAAACCCCCAGGCAAGAGGACAGGCTCCCAGATGGGGTAGGAGGATGAACCGCCTGGGAGTCCGGCCCCATGGGGAGCGCACCGCATGGGCTGGGCTGGGCTGGGCTGGGCGGGCTAACGAGGCAGACTCCTGGGGTCAGAGGGCAGCTTGGGGTCACGACAGCTGGTGTCAAGCAGCCCGGCTCCCGCCAGCGTGGCGCAGACCCAGGAGCCAGCCCGGCCTGGGCCCGCTGGGGCTGTCGGCGGTCCCGCCTGGGCAAGCAGTGGGCAGAGGAGGCCTCCCTGTGCCCTGCGGCTGGGGCGGGAGAGGGTACAGGGAGCCTGCCCAGGGTGCCCGAGGCAGAGCGTGCGTGTGGCCAGGCCTCCCGGCTCGGGGCCACCCCTGCCCTCGGGCCCAGCGGAGCCAGGGAGCGCAGCATCGCCTCGCACCCCTGCAGCTTCCTGCGGCCGGAGGGAGGGAGCGGTCTGCCCAGCCCGGGCGAAGGGGGCTGGAGACTCCAGGACAGGGGGAGTCCGCAGAGGCGGCTGCGGCCAGAGCAGGCTGCGGTGCTGGAGGCCGCGGCCTGCTCTGCAGGCTCGGCTCGGCGTGGGGCTGGCATGGGGCTGTGCAAGGCGGCAGGCGGGCCGGGCCGGGCAGCCCGCAGCAGCGGGTGAAGCAGGCTGGAGAAGAGGCCTGTCCAGAACAAACCGTGGCCCCAGGCCCTGGCCTCCCGGCTGCCCCGACAGCAGGCCTCGCGCCCGGCCGCGGCTGGCAAGGGCAGGGGCGCGGGGCTCAGCCTGGCTCCTTCGGGGCGAGCCGGGGCTGGCCGGCGCCGGGGAGCCTCGCCTGGCCTGGCCTCGCCCAGCCGGCGGGACCGCGTGGGGGGCGGCCGCGGCTGCTGCGCGCTCCGTCTCCCGCGAGGGGCCCACGCCAGGACGGGCCCCGGCCCCCGAGCCAGGCCCGGGGCCGCGAGCGGCTCCTCGCCCTGGGCCTGCGCGCCCGCGGGCTCCTGCCTGCGCCGGCCAGACGCGCCCCGCTGCACCCGCACCCGCACCCGCCGGGACGCTGCCGGCGCGGGCGGGGCCGGAGCCCCAGCTCCGGTCCCGGCCCCGCCGCAGGGCGCCCGCCGCGCGCGGCCCGGCCCCGGCCCCGCGCCGCCCGCCCGCACTCACTGGCCCGCGCCAGGCAGAGGTGTCCGGCGAGCAGCAGCAGGGAGGCGCCGCCGAGCGCCATGGCCCCGCCGGGCTCCGCGCCGCACGCAGCTCACGCCCCGCGGGCCGGGGCCGGGGCCGGGGCCCGGGCGGGTGGGGGCGCCGGGGCCCGGGACGGCGGCAGGGCGAGGTCCCCCGGCGCGGCTCCCTGCGCCATGCAGGCGGCTGCGGGGCTCCCGGCGCCGGCTGCGCGCCCCCCTCGCCCGCCGCCGCCGCTCGCGTGGGCTGCGCCGGCTCCGCCCGCCCCGCCCCGCCCCGCCCCGGCCGGTGTCCCCGGGGCCCCCAGCCAGCTCTGGACTACCCCTCCCTCCCCCCGGCCCGTTTTCCACAGGCCGTGTCCATCGCGGGCTGGCGGCGGGGTGAAGTGCAGCCCATGCCGTGGGCTGTCCCGGGGGCCTGGGGAGATTCCTGGCACGCCACGGCTTGCTGACAGGGTGAGGGGACAAGCGCAGCGCGAGTTCTCACGGCTGGGGCTGTGCAGGTCTGTGCATGCGTGTCCATGCGTACATGCATGTTGGCATGTGTGCGTGCATCCTCTGCCTTCTGCTGACAGCAAAGGGATGGGACCACCTGGGTGTCTGGGCTGTCCCTGTCCCACATTTCATCTGTGTGCACGTGTGTGTGTACACATGTGGATGCGTGCCACGAGTGCGTCAATGCACACACATGTGTACGCATTGATTTGCAGGCATGCAAATGTATCCATATGTGAACGTGTGCCCACGTATGTGTGAATATGCATGTATGTGCGGCTCACGCACTCACCTGCCACCTGCCACAGTGGCCCTGTGGTCTGGGGCTGTGACCACTGGGCTTGCTGGTGTCCTGGGGGCAGGTGCAGAGGGCTCTGACAGCCTGGGGTCCTCTCCTGCCCTTCGAACCAGGAGGGCTGGCAGTGCTGCAGGGGCGACCCCAACCACCCCATGGGGCCAGACTGGGACTCTTCTGGCCCCTCCTCTGCCAGCGCCCGCCATCAGCAGGCTCTGTGGCCCCGAGAAGGGCAGCGCCGAGCAGCGCTGGGCACAGGACAGGGCCGCAGGCAGGAGGACCGGCCCCAGCCGGCTCTGGTGACAGGAGCAGGTCCAGCTGCAGCGCGCCCGTGGCTGCTCCGCAGCACTGACGGTGTCGGCTCGTGCCGGGGTCCGGGAGACGGAGCATCCGCGGAGCAGCCTCCTCCTGTGCTCGCTCTGTGTCTTGCTTCCCGTCCAGCTCCATCGTCTGGCCTCAGGGCTCTTGTGCTGCCTTTCGATGCCAGGCTCAAGGCTGGCAAGTGCCCCAGGCCTGTCTTCCTGGAGGGCCTGGTGCGTGGTAGCATGAAGCAGGACCAAAAGCACTCTTCACTCAGGGTCAGGGTGCTGCCCTTGCATTATTTAAACTTCACACTCTTAGGCACTTTCTCTAGTCTAAACTGCACGTTCACAGCTCCTCTCTGCCGCCTCTTCCAGCTTCCTGCATCCTCTAACATACGGATGCAGCCCTTGCCAGTCTGCCAGAACTGTGTGCTGAAGTCACATCCCTGCCCCCATTACTCCCCCGCCCTGGCTATGCAGCTAGGCACCCCATTAGCTCAGGGGGTCTCAACCCAGGAGCTGCGGCACCCTGGGGTGCCCTGAGACCGTTTCAGGGGTGCCGCCAAAGTTAGCTCTGCAAGGTGTGTGAGTAAGCCAGAGATTGCAGAGAGGTGTCCACAGTGCTAAAGCATCTGGACCTCTCGGGTCCGAGCTCTCCGCAGCACAGGAGCTGCTCGAGTCTGGCTAGAAACGCGAGCCGGCGTCTCCCACGGGGCGTCCAGTCCAATGAGCCAAAAATGGTGGCGAACAGCTGCCTCGGGCCTGCCTGCACCCCCAGACGTTTCCAGACGGGTTTTCCTCTTTCACCTCCTTGCTCTCCCCACCTTGGGGCTCGGGACCCCCTGCTCGATGGGAGCCTTGGGAGAGCATGAGGAGCAGAGAGCCAGGGCCGGGTGGCCCCTGGGCCTGTGGGAAGGGGCGTGGGGGGCCCACGGGCTCCGCCAGCCTCCTGTGACGGGCCGGGCGCAGGGGTAGGGGGGCAGGTCCTGCTTGCACCGGGCCCGAGGCCGACCCATGATCGCTGGCTTGGTCTGCACCTGGGCCAATGGGAACCTGAGTCTATTGGTCACGACGGACGGGCATGGACCCTGCCCCTGCTACATGGGCAGCGGAGAAGGGCGGGTGGGGAGAGTTAAAGAGGAACCACACCTCAATTAAGCAATTAGCTGCTGGTTCCCAGGTGGGGAAGGGGCTGGAGAGAGGTAACAGGCGACATGAGCAAACCCCTACCCGAACCCCAGAGTGGGAAGGGGATGGGAGGCTCCAGCCCAGTCACTGCCAGGTCCTGCTGGGCAGCCAACACTGCCCCCACCTTCCCCCCCACCGGCAGAGCTGCCTCCTCATCTGGCCCCTGCCTGCCTGGCCCTTTCCTGGCCATGTCAGCAGGTCTGCATGCTTTACTGATGTACACAGATCTACTTTTATACATTTGAACATGGGACTTCATAAAGCTGCTAGCGGCCTCCTGCCTGCACTGAATGCCCTGCCCCCCACACTGCTGATTTTGCACAACCCTGAAAACTTAAATGGATGCAAATGGAAAGAGAGGTTTAAAAATAAACATCGACTTCAACTGTTCAAATTATTTAAAAAATTAGCGACCCCCAGCCTCCTTGCACCTTCTGCAAGGCTGCATCTGCCCAGCTGCCCCGGTCCCGGGTGCCCAGTCTGTGTCAGCCCATGTCTGGGGCCCATGCGACTGCACCTGGTGCCTGTGTGCTGGTGCCCTGTGGTTTTGCAAGCTGAGATGCTCTCAGGGTCCTTCCAAGCTGTCTCGGTGCAGGGAGACTGTGTTTGCCGTTTGTGGGGGCTATGGGAAGGCATCAGGGGACCATCCACAGAGAAGGGATGGAGCCTGCGTCTGGAGCCCTGCAGCTCTCCTCACCCTGCCAGCTGCTGCATCTGAGCTGGGGGCACCTGCAGACCCCAGACCCAGCATTCCCCAAGTACAGGGGACAGGGCTCACAGCCAAGAGCAATGAGGGCACAAGGCTGTCCGTGCAGTGCGGAGCAGGGCCCTCAGCACTGCTGAGCATCTAGCAAGAGCCTTTGCCTGGGAAGGTCTTTATTCTTCTCTAAGGGAGGCAGTGCCCAGGAGCTGAGAGATGCGCAAAGGCCACATGTGCCAGGGTGGGGACGATGGCCGAGGAGGGCTGCAGCGTGGCTGAGGAGCAAGTGCAATGAGTGAACTGCAGTGCCGTGATCTCCGGCAGCAAACAGGTACATGGTGCTTGACCCTTAGCAGCACCCGCCCTGCAGGGTTGTGGGGCTGGTGGGACCTACTGTGCCACGCCACTACTGGCACTGCTGGCAGCAGGCCTCCCCAGGGACCTCAAAACTTGGGGACCTAGTGCCCTGGAGCAGCGGTGGCCAGGCAGGTTCAGTCTGTACCGGATGTGTCCCTGATCCCCCGTCTAGAGGAAGGAGGACGAGAAAGCTCCTGGCGACAGCTCTGAGAGCAGGGTGAGGACACAACTGGGCCAGCAATTGCTTCTGCCGCTCCTGGAGCACCCAACCCCTGCACTTCAATGCTGGAGGCTGCAAGGGAGAGAGGGGTGGGGGAAACCCTGCTCAGACCGGGTCAGTCTCCCTTCTGGCCTCGGCTTTCTGCCGCCGCGTCACATCGGAGACTGGGCATGGTGGCCTGAGGCTCCAACTCTGTCCACGGCAGCTCTTATGTGCTTCCCTGGTGAGGAAGTCACTGAGTGCAGCTGGCGGCTGCTCCTGTCCTTCCCCCGAAATCTCTAGGCAAATCCAACTTTGGGCCATGGATCATTCATTTATGTAAATAAAAGGTAAAGGAGATGCCTTGGCCAGGACACGCATGGCCATGCCTCCCCCTGCCCTACACATGCTGCCCTGCTGTGCCCTTGGCTGCTGTGCTGCCAGCCTAGATGTGGGACAGCAGGACTCAAACACAGGGGTTTAAACCCACAGGTGCCCATGAACACACCGAGGAGGCCGTTGTCTCGTAGGCCTGTCAGCTCTGCCCCAGCATGCACTCTCCAAGCCCCTGCCACATCCTCCCTGGGCTAATGGATGATGCCAGACCTGGGTGTAAGGGACCAGGGTGTAGGCGGTCTGCCAGGCCAGTGGTGTTAAACTTGGGTGGAGTGGGGATCAAAGAGGCTGCAACTGCCCCAATGCAGCCCCCAGGTCTGCACCTGCATGCAGCCTACGGCGCAGCTGCTGGCCAGACCAGCAGAGCTGGGTCCTGGGAGGCCGGGCAGGGACTGGGCTAGGACCAGGCTTGGCAGCACCAGGTACCAATGCCTCCTGAAGCAGAAGCAGAGGCAGCCCAGGCACGTTAACCTGGGCTCTGTTGGAGGTGCTCAGGAAGGCTGCACATTGTTTATGAATCCAACTGAGAGATTTCATAGATTTCATAGACTTTAGGGCTGGAAGGGACCTTGGGAGATCATCGAGTCCAGCCAAACTGTGGCGACCACAGCACTAAGGACAGACTATTCCTTGCCGAGCTGCTTGTGGTTTTGAAAACTCGATACATGATCTAGCCAACAAGCACACGTTCAAATGGTTATGCTGGGTTTTGCTTTCATCTTCAACTTCATAATATAGCTCTGGGACCCTGGCATCTTATAAGGCTTCTCGTTTCTCTTTATCTGGAGAGAAAGGTGTGTTGTGCTGCATGTGATGGTGTGTTGTGTTGCCACCCCACTTGTACCCCGCTTGCCAAAACCCTGGATCCCACCCCAGTTGCATGCGGACAGGCCTCAGGGCCCTGTCAGACCACCCTGGAGATGCCCATGTTTGATAGTTTCATAGTAGCAAGGGTCAGGAGGGACCTAAACAGATCATCTCGCCTGACCCCCTGCCTCAGGCAGGAATGAATGCTGCGTTCACCAGACCCCAGACAGGTGATCATCCAACCTCCTCTTGAATTTGCCCAAGGTAGGGGTGAGGACCTAACTGTAAAATATTGCTTTCTGATCTCTAACCTAAACCTATTCTCCATCAGCTTATTACCATTGCTCCTCGTCACCCCAGGTGGTGCTGCGGAGAAAAGGGCTTGATCTATTTGCTGTTGATCTCCCCTGAGGAGTTTGTAGGCAGCCACCAGGTCCCTCAGTCTCTCCTCGTAGGGCCTGCCCTGCTGCCCCCTGACCATGCGAGTGGCCTCCTCTGGACCTTCTCCATGCTGTCGACATCCCTCTTGAAGTGCGGCGCCCAGAACTGGACACAGTCCTCCAGCTGTGGCCTGACCAGTGCCGCATACAGGGGGAAGATCACCTCTTTGGACCTGCTCGAGATGCATCTGTGGATGCACGGCAAGGTATGGCTGGCCTTGCTGGCTGCGGTCTGGCATTGGCGGCTCATGTTCATCTTGGAGTCAACGGGTCCAAGACTCCGTTCTGCCTCTGTGCTTTCAAGAGGGAGCCCCCCAGCCTGTGTGTGCTGCGGATTCCTTCTCCCCATGTGCAGCACCCTGCACTTGTCTACGTTGAACCCCGTCCTATTCTCATCTGCCCACTTTTGTAGTCTGTCTAAATCTATTCTCAGCCTCTCTCTCCCTTCAAGTGTGTCCACCTCGCCCCACATCTTAGTGTCATGAGCAAACTTGGACAATGTGCTTTCCACCCCCTCATCCAAGTTGCAATAAGGTGCCAACACCCATGTCTCATTTCCTGGAGATGGAGGCAGACCTGCTCTCCTCCCTGCCTGGGGCCAGTATTACAGGGTGAGCTTGCAAACCAGGCCCCTCGGACTACTATAAAACATCCCGCAGTCTGGGGAGAGGAGGCAGGTTCTCATGCTTGGGGCTGTGTCTGGGCTCAGCTTTGCAGATCACGAGATGTTCAACACCGTTGAGACAGTCAGAAAAGGAGTCCCTGCTCCCTCTGAGACCTCAGTCAGAAGCAAAATTGGAGCAGAGTAAAAGCTTCTAATGATGATGGGTTGTCAGCCTGTGGAGCTGCCTGCCCTGGGGCCACAGGGACCACGACCCCAGCAGGATTCACAAGGGGGTTGGTTGGAGCGAGACACCTGATTTTAGGCCTGAAGCAAGACATTTGAGGCCTATAATGAGGACTTGTGGCCTCTAGTAAGACAGGCTGAAAGAGTCTCCAGTATCAAGTGGAGTGCCCCAGGGCTCGGTTCTTGGTTTGGTTTTATTCACTATCTTCATTAGCTATCTGGAAGATGACACCAAGCTGGGGGGAATAGTAGATATGCTGGAGACTAATGCTAGGGTTCAGAGTGACCTTGACAAATTGGAGGATTGGACCAAAAGAAATCTCACAAGGTTCAACAAGGACAAGTGCAAAGTCCTGCGCTGAGGAGGTTCTATTTATCCTGGAGAAGAGCAGCCCGACGGGACGTGACCTCAGACTGCAGATCCCTGAAGCGAGGGGACAGAGAGGATGGAGCTGGACTTTTCTCTGTGGCCGCAGGGGACAGGCCTGGGAGCAACAGCATCACGCTGCAGCAGGGGAAACTGAGGCTGACTCTGAGAGCAGTCTGGTTTTGGAACAGGCTGCACAATCTCCATCCCTGGAAATTGTCAAGAGCAGGGTGCACAGACTCATGGCTGGGCCGGTTTAGTCAAGGATGGTCCTGCCTTGAGCAGGAGCTGGTCCAGACGTGACCTTGCGAGGTCTGCCCCAGCCCTGCCTTCCTACGATCCCACGTCAGTGGAGAGTGGGAATAGTCCACGGGAGAGCGGTTAATGACACCACAAATACTGGCCGGGAGTCAACCCTCTTGGGTCTGGGCTCCAGACCATCCTTTATCGAGTGCTTTTCCACCTTGCCAGGCTCCAGGGGCCCTTGAGAAATGCCAGCTCTTCACTTCCACTCAGTTTTTGACTACAGAGAAATCCCAGCACAATTCTTCTGTGCCGAAGTCCTTGGCCCGGCCCCACCAGGCAGGAGGGTTTGGACCCCGCGGCATCTCCGGGAGATGTCCCTTTTCTCGTGGGTGCCTCAGAGGCGCTTGCACACCTCAGTGGCACCCGGCGAGGGTCTCGGGGCAGCGGGGGGGCTGCACCCCTGGCTGAGCACTGCGGCTGCCACCATTAGAGCAGGGAGGACGTCTGCCCTGGCCAGCTCTGACCCCGTGGGGCTGTGCCCCTGGTCCAGTGTCCCCGGGGTGCTGAGCGCTGTGCTCCCCCTTTCCCGGGGGGACTGGCTGGTCTGCAGTGCCCCTGGCCCGCTCCAGCGAGGCCGGTGCGGTACCTTTCCTGGCGCTCGCCACACGACGCGGATTCTGCCAGAGCTACATCATCGATTCTGGCCCCGTGCCCGGGCCGTCCCTCGTGCTGACTCTGCACTCGCCTCCGTCAGCCCAGCGCCAGGAGCCAAGGCTGGGCCCGTGCGGGGGAGCACAGCACCGTGGGCTCGGGGGGAGCAGGGGCTTCTGCGACGGGGCGCTGGGTGAGGAGGTGGCTGGTTGCTCTGCCGCGCTCTCCCCAGCTCCCAGCAAGGCGGAGGGGCTGGGCTGCGTGCCACAGACCCGGGGGGCTCCAGCAAGCGTGCTGCCCTTGGGGACAGAGCCTGCCTGCTCCTGGGGCTGGCGTGGGGCCGGCATCGTGGCAGGACACCCTGGCGCTGCTGCTCGCTCTCTCAGCTGGTCCCACGTGGTCACGGCCTCCTCCCAGGTCCAGGGCGCCAGGCCCCATCCCCTCCTGCCGGTCTGCGCCACGTCAGTCTCCCACCCCGGGGTTCAGCACATGACCCCTGCTCCCCACCCCAGGCTGCGTTCTCCCCCACGAGCCCCCTGGGCAGCTGAGTCCAGAGCCCACCAGCTCCTGCAACCCCGTCCCTCGTTGGCATCATGGATTATCACGCTTGCTGCAGCCGTGCCGCAGCCAGGCCGTGAGCTGGGCTCTGCGCACGCATCCCGCACAGGGACACCCTCCCACCACCTGGCCCAGCTGCATGTGCGGCAGCCGGAGGCCTGGGCACAGCCGGACGATGCCAAAGCCGGCCCGCCCGGCTGGACGCGAGCACCACGGGGCAGGGGTGGGCATGGCCAGAGAGGGGGTTAGGAGGAGGTGTTTTACTAGCCGTGTTTGCCAGGCCGCTGCACTTTGCGGATGGGCTCATCGGGCCAGGAGGGAATTCCCCTTCTCCCTGCTCTGCTGCTACACGGCAGGAGGGATTTAAGCCTCCCCCAGAGGTGCTGGGGATGGGGCTGGCCTGGGCCAATGCTCCCACAGGGTCCTGGTGGAGGGTCTTGCCCCGCACTGCACTGGAGCAGGAAGGGATTCCCCCCGGCTCAGACTGGTCCGGACTGGGGGGGTTTGCCTTCCCCTGCAGCGGGGGCATGGCCTGGCCTGGGCTCTCTGCAGCGCCTGCAACCCCCCCGCAGCAGGAAGACGTCAGTGGCCGCAGCCCCCCTGCATTCCCAGGGGCAGGGGAGGGGGCGATGCCTGGGGCTGTGTCAGGGTGACGATGTCGTGCGGCCCCAAGGTTGCACACGGGGTTTGTCCAGGCTGGTTTGGATGGGGCTGATCCTGCCCTAGGCAGGGCTGGGACTATTTGATGTCCTCATGATGTCACGGTGTAGATCGCCAGTCTCTGCGGGTTGCCTGCGGATGGCAGCCGGCGGTGAACATGCACCCCGCGTCCCCAATGGGGTGGGGGGAGGGAACTGATGTTAAAACCACCCCCGGTGGGTGGGTCCCGCTGGTCGGCGTCGTCGGTCGGCGTGTCGCTGCGGTGAGGGATGACCAGCACCAGAAGACATCAACTAAAAACAGTCTGGAAAAGGATAGCTTGTTGGCATCCAGCACTCGATGTCTTCCTGGCGGTTTTCTAAAAGGCTAAAAGCTAAAAGCAGAAAAGCAGAAAAAAGCTAAAAGCCTAAAACCGCCATGGGGCTGCCACTGGGTAGGGCGACCAGCGCCTTAAAAACACCAATAAATTACGGGGGACAACAAAAGAGAAAACAGGGTGTGCCCATGTGGGTCATAGGGCCAAAATGAGAGCTCCCCCGGGGGACACGGAGCAGACACCCCGGACAGCGCCCACCGGCTCGCGAACTGGGGGAGCTCACCGGCGGCTCTGCCCAGCGGTGCTCCGCCTGGGGACACATGCGAAGGACACCAAGGAAACATGCCCCGAGGTCTCTGGGAGCCTTCCTGGCCAGAGCCTCCTGCCTGGACCGCCAGATGACATGCTTGGCGAGTGCCAGGAGGAGGTTGGGCTGGGACTGGATGTAACCTCCAGAGCTCCCTTCCAGCCCTGCGTGTGAGTCTGCGACAGGACCGCCGGCCACGCGCTAGGACACCGCAGGTGAAGCACGGGGCGTCGGGATGGCCTGAGATGCGCAGAGGTTCGTGCTGTCCCTCTGCGCCGCTGCGCGGGGACATGTCCCGGGCAGGGGGAGACGCGGCAGCCCGCGTGCCGGCTGGCCAGAGGGAGGTGAGGGCTGTTGGCTGGTTGAGCACAGGGTCCCTGCTGCCAGCCTGGAGACCGAGGGAGGGAGAGCAACCGACCCGAGATGCTCGGCTCATCTTCCTGCTGGGGAGGACACAGGCACGGGCAGGGGAGCGCCTGAGACCCCTGCCCTGCCTGTCCACGATGCCTCATCCACCTCTGGTGCTGGTCCAGCCCCTGGCTCCGGCTTCCTTCCTCCCTGCCAGCCTGGCTCTGCTCAGCCCAGCCCGGGGCCCTGGAGAGGCGGCGTCAGGCCCAAAGAGGCCTCCCTTGGCCCATGCAAGCTCATTAAATTCCTGGCACACAGCAGGCACTGCACCATGCCTGGCAGCACGGGCCCCTTAGCTAACGAGCCCGTGGTGCTGAGTCAGCGTGGGGCCCGGGGCCACGCTCCGCACCGTGGGCAGCTCCAGCGCAGGTGGCCCCGGCATTAGCCACCAGCCTGGGCACCTTGCCCACGGACTGAGCCCACGGCCATGGAGTCTGACCCGACTGGCAGCTGGGTGGGGGCGGCGGGGTGCAGGCATGTGCTGGTGTCCCCCCTCGCTTCTGCACCTGTGCAGCTCCCGGAAGAGCCCGCGAGTGTCCCTGACGCCACCCTCTTGTTCCAAGATGACCTGGGCGAGGTGGAGGAGCTGGTGGCTCCGGTGAAGGAGAAGACGCCCAACATGCAGGCGCTGTTGCATGCCACGGCGAGCCAGCACCTCCTGGCAAGGAGCAGGACCAGGCTCCTGCAGCACAGCGGGGGATGCAGGGCAGGGCGAGGGGCTTCAACCCAGGGCCGTGCAGGGCTCTGTGCAGTCTCCTCACAGGACCAGAGAGACGCTGATGGCTCAGCTGCAGCAGCAAACCCCAACTCCTCTTCCCAGGCAGAGCAATGTCTAGGGTGCCACAGTCCGGCGGGGGCTGGGCCGGCAGCGCCCCGGGGATGGGCTGCAGGCGCGGGGCTCCTCGTGGTGGAACCGTGGCCACTGCTCCTGTGAGCTGGTTGCTCCGCACCCTGCAGAAGCTCCAGTAGGAGCTCAGCACCAAGTGGATCCTCAGCACCGGGGCCTCGAGGGCAGGATCCTGCGCAACTGTGCCGTGGACTGTGGGTCAGCAACACCAAGCTCTTCTGGCACGCCGTGGCCATCCTGCACATGCCAGTGCCACGGAGCACGGCACCCCCTGCTGGCAGGGCAGGCAACCTCCTGCATTCCTGGTCTGGGGAAGGACCTGGCAAGGCTGGGGCCAAGGTGCCCAAACCCTCGGCATGGCCCCTCCTCTGCCCAGCCCATGCCCAGGGAGGGGACTGCCAGATGATGCCCCGAGGCCACGGTGACAGGGAACCATGCAGGACCTGGAGGCTGCCCCCGTGCTGAGCCCCTGGTGCCACGCTGGAATGGCCCCGGGGCTCCGAGGGCCACACTGTCCCTGCAGCGGTTACAGGCGCTCTCAGACGCAGTGCCTGGAGCGAATGCTGCACATCATCTACAACTGGCATCCGCGGCACAGAGATCTCCCAGCAAGTCGCGGCAGCCACGGAGAAAAGCAAGGTGAGGCTGCCCGTGTCCCGGCCTCGTGGCATGGCCCCTGTGGCACCAGACCAGCCATTGCCAGCGCTGGGCAGGGGCAGGGCACTGGGTTTGGGTTGTGGATGTGGGATGGTCCTGGGGGGACCCCAGTGAGCCAGGTGGGCAAGGGGGGATGCGTCCTGCCGGCTCTGATGCCCCTTCCCCCCTCCCAGGTGGTGCCCACGGCCCCCTGTGCCTGCTGCAGAACTGCCTGGTGCCAGAGGCCCGAGCACGGCTCGGCGACGCCCTGTCCATAAGCGCAGCCATCGAGGCCGAGCCGGCCGCCCCGGGATGCAAGCGGAGCATGGGCAAGGCGGATGCTGCCAGCCAAGGCATGCAGTGGCACAGCAGGATGACACAGGGAAGGGCCTGGCACTGCTGGCTCCATCCTGCTCCTGGTGCCTGGGGATGTGGCAGCCGCACTGTCTTCCAGCCCAGGGAGTGCTGACCCCGGACAAGAGCTGCAATGAGAGCTGGAGCTGGAGCTGGAGCTGGAGCTGGAGCTGGAGCATCGCATCATCACCAGCCGGGCAGCACCCAGCACCCAGGGCTGTCATGGCCAGGCCTTGCCATAGACAAGTGTTTGCAGATGGGGAAAGACACCTCTTCAAAACAGAGAGGGTTTTGCTGTTCCTGCCCTTCCCTGCTGAACTGGTCCAGCCCGGGTGTACTCACAGCCGGGTCCTGCCTGCTACCCAGAGCTGTGCTCCTGCTCCGGCTGTGCTGACATCCGTCCCCGTGCTATATGTCCAGTCCTGCCCCAGCAGCCGAGCCAGCCCTCTCCATGCCTGGCCCAGCATCTCCCAGTGCCCAGTACAGCCCTGCACACATGCACTCGCTGGGACCTTGGGTGCTGGTGCTCATGCACCCCTGCGAACGCCCTGCCAGAGACCCTGCGCTCCTCTGGCCCGGCTCGCGGCTGTGCCGCGTGGCTGCCTCACTGTGCCACCTGCGCTCCCGGCCCCCAGGGCCTGGTGTGAGCTGACACCTCCTCCCCCCTTCTCAGAGGCGCTTTTCCCCCCAAACCAGGTCTAGCAGGCTGCAGGCGATGGCGTCACAGCAAAGCCCCTCAGGGCGCAGGCGGCTCTGCTCGCCCTGGCTGTAGGCGCCACATTCGCTCTTCGCTGACCGCACAGTCCCGCCTCTGATGTGAAGGCCACTTAACACCTGGTGCCAGACCCATGCTGTGGTCACAGGAGTCCCAGAGCTGCGGGCGGGCAGGGCCCTGCTGAGGCCACGTCTAGTTCAACCCGTGCAGGATCCAGCTTGTCTGATCCCGCTCTGACTGGGGCCTCTTCACGGCTGATGGCTAGGGATTTTTAAATAAAACCGTGGTGTGGCCCAGCTGCATGGCCCTGGGTTCAAGCCTGCCCAGGATGTCCTGGGTCACACTCGGCTCTGCTCTGTGGGATCTGACCAGCCGCGGCTGGAATTTCTCTGGCCTGCCTCTGGACGGGCCTGCGGCCAAGAGCAGGGTGCAACCATGCTCGAAAGCATCCTGGGGCAGCCTCTGTGTGTGGCACGACAAACTGTGGGGAGGGACAGGCAGCACAGGGGCAGATGGGGCAGGGAGCAGAAAGCAGAGCAGCAGAGCAGGCGGGGAAGAACAGGGCAGAAAGAGCAGGCAAGGAGCACAGGACAGAGCAGCTGATCTGTCCAGAAGCAGGAAACAGAGCAGCAGGTCAGGCAGGGGGCAGAAAATATAGCAGGGAGCAGAAGGTGGACAAACCGATCAAGCAGGGAGCACGGGGCAGAGAGCAGACAGCAGAGCAGCAGAGGCCGTGCCCCGCTGCAGAGGGAGGGGAAACCCCAGTGCACACCAGTCTGAGCAGGGGCAAAATCCCTTCTGCCCCACCCTGGCCTGGGGCTGAGCCTGAGCACGGGGACAAGACCCAGAGTACACCCTGGGGTGGGGGTGGGGGGTCCCAGCAGCAGTATGGGGGGAGCTCATGCCTATTCATGGACTGATGACAGGGGCGGGGCGAAGGGCAGCCCCTCCCCCATGCGAGGCGGGGGGACCGGTCTCCAGGCGACTGGAGGTGCTGTGGGACGCGGAGCTCCTGCTCCCGCTGCAGGAGTAAGGGGGGGGATGGGACGAGGGGGGAGTCAAGCTGGGAGTGGGGCAGGGTCTGGTGAGCGGGGGGAAGCTGGGGGGGGGTTCAGGTTTGGGGGGAACCTGGGAAGGAGGGGCAGTCGAGCCAATTGGAGGAAGCCAAGGTCGGGGTGGCAGGGTCTGCCAGGGGGGTAAGCCAAGCTGGGGGGTGGGCTCAGGGTCTCTCCAGGGGAGTCAGGTTGGGGGCTGGGAGGAAGGGCAGGATATGGTGGGGGGGAGACCTGGGAGGGTGGGGCAGGGTTTCTCCAGGGGGGCAAGTTAAGCGGGGGGGAGGGGCTGTTCCCAGCAGGGGGGTCGCTGGGTGGGATCGGGGCGCTGGCTGATGCCTTGTGCCAGCCCTGTGGGCGCTCAGGCCCCCTCGGTGCCCCCAGGCCCGATGCCCCCGAAGCAGAGCCAGGTGGCGGTGGTGGCGGTGGAGGAGCGGCTGCGGCAGGAGCTGGCCCGCCGGGGCGCGGAGCTGCAGGGCATGGAGGTGGCGCGAGCGCGGCTTCGGGCCGAGGGAGAGGCCCTGCAGCGCGAGGCCGAGCGGCTGCGGGCCGAGGGCCGGGAGCTGGCGGGCTGGGCGGGCCGCTGGGCCGAGCGCCGCCGCGGCACCATCATCTCGCTCGACGACCAGCGGCGCCAGGCCCTGGCCGAGCTGCGGCGCCAGCGGCAGGAGCTGCAGGCCCGGTACCAGGCGGCCGAGGCGGCGCTGCGGGAGCAGCTGCTGCGCCGCGAGGCCGAGCTGGCGAGGCTGGGCCGGGAGCTCGAGGCGCTGCGGCCGGTGCGGGAGCTGCGGCAGGAGCAGGAGGGCCGCGTGCGGGAGCTGCAGCGGGAGCTGGCGGCAGCGGGGGCGCAGCAGGCCCGGCGGGCAGCGGAGGCTCGGGCCAGCTTCGTGCGGGACCATGCGGCGCTGCAGGAGGTGGCGGCGCGGCGGCGAGACGAGGCGGCGGGGCAGGTGCAGGCCGTGGCGCAGAGGGGCGTGGAGGCCGAGGGTGCCCGGGCGCGGGCCGAGAACCGGGTGCTGCGGCAGGAGCTGGCGGCGCTGCTGGAGCGGGCACGGGCGCTGCGGGAGCACAAGCGGCAGCTGGAGGAGCGGGCGCAGCAGCTGCGGCGGGAGCTGGGCTGCGTGCAGGACCTGGCCCGCGTCCATGCTGTGCAGGCTGGAGAGAAGGCACCATTGCTGCCCCGGCGGCCAGGGCCGGGGGGCGGCAGGGTGGGGGCTGCCCTCTGTAAGCCCCTCGGACATCCACCTTCTTAGCAGCCTGGGACACAAGGGGGACCCCCCATCCCTGTGGCCGTGTGTACCACGCAGCGTGCCTGGCTTTCTCATGTCCCCTGCCCCAGGTCACTGCAGCCCGTCCCACAGCAGGGTCTGGGGAGTGCGGCCCCGGGTCTGTAGTCAGAGATGTGCAGGTTGGGATGGACCAGGGGGGTCGCCTGGCTCTCCCAGTGGGACGGCGGCTCCTCGCCCCCCTGGAAGTCTCCAGAGAACAAGACGTCAGGACTCCTCTAGGCAGCCGGTGCCCTGGCATGCTCTTCACTGTCACGGTGCCAGAAGACCGGCTTGGAAATCAAGAAGTAAACAGGAAAATAAAACCTCTGGATGTTTTGAGCCGACCCTTTGTGAGGATCAGGTCTGCCCAGGGCACTTGCCAGTGCCCAGGCAGTTGACCCATCTGGGAATCACAGGATCCCAGCACCACGGGGCTGGCAGGGAGCTCCAGCTCACGTCTAGTCCAAGCCCAGCCTGAGG
Organism: Crocodylus siamensis; assembly: GCF_052110815.1. Classification (NCBI taxonomy): domain Eukaryota; kingdom Metazoa; phylum Chordata; order Crocodylia; family Crocodylidae; genus Crocodylus; species Crocodylus siamensis. The sequence continues at coordinate 427,208,197 of NC_143395.1, read as the reverse complement.
CAGGATTCATAGGTTCATAGATGTTAGGGTGGGAAGGGACCTCCATAGATCGAGTCTGACCCCCTGCATGGGCAGGAAAGAGTGAGGGGTTCAGATGACCCCAGCCAGATGCCCATCCAACCTCCTCTTGAAGACCCCCAGGGTAGAGGAGAGCACCACCTCCCTTGGGAGCCCAGTCCAGACTTTGGCCGCTGTAACTGTGAAGAACTTCCTCCTAATGTCCAGTCTAAATCTGCTCTCTGCTAGCTTATGGCCATTATTTCTTGTGACCCCTGGGGCGCCTTGGTGAGTAAAGCCTCACCAATTCCCTCTGCGCCCCCATGATGAATTTACAGACAGCCACAAGGTCGCCTCTCAACCTTCTCTTGCGGAGGCTGAAGAGGTCCAGGTGCCCTCATCTCTCCTCGTAGGGTTTGGCCTGCAAGCCCTTAACCATATGAGTGGCCCTTCTCTGGACCCTCTCCATACTGTCCACATCCCTCTTGAAGTGTTGTGCCCAAAACTGGACGCAATACTCCAGCTGCGGCCTGACCAGTGCCCGATAGAGGGGAAGCATCACCTCCCCGGTTCTGTTTGTCAGGTATCTGCTGATGCACGATAAAGTGCCGCTAGCTTTGCTGATGACTTTGTCACGCTGACGACTCGTGTTCGTCTTGGAGTCCACTAGGACTCCGAGATCCCTTTCTGCTTCCGTGCTGCCGAGCAGGTCATTTCCTAGGCAGTAGGTGTGCTGGACATTTTTCCTCCCCAGGTGCAGCACTTTGCATTTCTCCTTGTTAAATCACATTTTGTTGTTTTCTGCCCCTTTGTCCAACCTGTCCAGGTCTGCCTGTAGTTGTTCCCTGCCCTCCGGTGTGTCCACTTCTCCCCACAGTTTTGTATCATCCGCAAACTTGGACAGAGTACACTTCACTCCCTCGTCCAAGCCACTGATGAAGACATTGAAGAGTATCGGTCCAAGGACCGAGCCTGTGGGACCCCACTGCCCACGTCTTTCCAGGTCAACACTGACACATCCACCACCATGCTCTATGACCCTCTAGCCAATCTGCCATCCACCGGACTGTGTAATCATCCAAGTCACAGCCTCCTAACTTGTTCACCAGTACAGGGTGGGATACTGTATCGAAGGCCTTCCCAAAGTCTAAGTAAATGCTATCTACCCCTACTCCTGTGTCCAGGTGTTTTGTAACCTGGTCATAAAAAGAGACTAGATCAGTCAGGCATGATCTACCTGCTACGAACCCGTGCTGGTTTCCCCTCAGCATAATTTTTCCTGCTGGGCTCTCACATATATGAGCCCTAATAATCTTTTCAAAGACTTTGCCAAGGATGGAGATGAGACTGACTGGCCTCTCCCCTTCTTGAAAATAGGGACCACATTGCCCTTTTCCAGTCCTCCAGGACCTGGCCCGTGCACCACGAGTGCTGAAATATTCTTGCCAGTGGCTGTGCATTGACATACGCCAGAGCCTTCAGCACCCTCGGATGGAGCTCGTCTGGGCCTGCCGACTTAAACACATCCAGTCCTTCCAAGTGACTCTGCACCATCTCAGGGTCAGTGCTTGGTGGTCTGGCACCCAGATGCTGCCTCTCTACAATCCCATTGTGAGATTTGTCTTGCCCCTCGTTTAGGAAGACTGAGGCAAAGAACTCATTGAGGAGTTCAGCCTAGTCCCCCCATCTGTCACCACTTGCTGTTGCCCATTCAGTCATGGTCCTATTCCACCCTGGGCCTTCCCTTTACTCCCTATGCATCTGAAAAACACTTTTTTGTTATCCTTAACTTGGGATGCCATCCTTAGCTCCAAGGTAGCTTTGGCCTAACTGCCTCCCTACAACTGCAAGCTGAGGCGGTATACTGAGGATCAGCCCCATCCAAACCAGCCCAGACAACCCCGTGTCCAAGCTCTTCATAAGACCAGTCAACCCTGAGACAGCACAGGCCTAACGCCTGGGAAAGCAGGGGGCCGCAGCCCCAACGACCTGCTTCTGTAAGGTTGCCAACTTCCAGCCGTTGCTCCGCGTCCTCTCTGCAGTGAGAACAGGGGTTTCCTCTCCATTCTTGCAGCCCTTCGGGGATTTGCAGCCTGCTGTCGTGGCCCCTCTTAGGCATTTTCTCTGCAAGCTGACCCTGCCCAGCTCCTCCAGCCTCTCCTTGCAGGACTTGCCTGCCAGGCCGGGATCATCTTTGCTGCTTCTGGACCCTCTCATGTGTTTTAAAATGTGGAGCCCACAACTGCACGCAGCACCCGGGCGAGGCCCCGACCCTCAGCTCTCGGCTGTTGCCTGCGTAGAAGAGCTGCTGCTCTCACTGCGCCACCCCCGAAGGGCAGAGCACCCCATGCCCTGGGCAGGCTCCCGACCCCCAGGGGTGGGCAAAGACTCATCCTCTCCAGCCTCCCTGGGCTCCCAAGTGCACAATGAAGGGAGCCAGGCAGGACTCAGTGCTGGCCAGAGGGTGGTTAGCTCCAGGGGAAGAGGCAATGCAGCCATGGACCAGCCCCCAGATGCTGCAGGCTGCCGCCTGGCCTGTCCCAGCCATGCTGCCTCCCAGGACCCCGCTCTCTGCTCCTCGGGGCTCTGGGCTTTTCCTGTTGCCGGCAGCTCGCTCTGGCCAGGCCAGGTGCACAGGCTGTCCTGGCTGCAGGGGCCTGGGCCAGCTGCTTTTCTGGCTGTGCTCCCATCAGATGCCTCTGCTGCAGTCTGTCATAGCTGCGGTCCTGAGGCCTGGCTGCCTGCTGGCTCCGCATTCCCCAGCAAAGCCCCCTGCAATTCTCCCCGCACTGGGGTAGCACCACAATCGAGCTCTTCCCTGGTTGAGGGATGCTTTCCAGCTGTCCCCTCACCCTGGAATGAGCCCCTCTAGGGACTTCTGGGCTCTCCAATGTCCCATTTCACCCCTCAGATGTGGCTCAAGCAGCTTGCACCTCTGCCTTGCAGAGTGGGTGCTGGGGCCCCGTGGCTGGAGCTGAGCCGAGCAGCCAGCCGCACTCTCGTTGCAAGGCCAGCAGCCTCCCAGGCTGCATTCACAGCTGTGCCACTCACATGTTGAGGGCAGCGACTGCTCAACACTGGGGCCCCGTGTCCTACAAGGACGTGGACAGATGGGAGAGTCCAGCACAGGGCAACAGAACGGATCAGCGGCCTGGGAGATGAGACTGAAGACAGGCTGGGAGAGCCAGGGGTATTTGGCTTGGACAAGAGAAGCTCAAAGGGGACATGATCTCAGCTTGCAGAGCCCTCTAAGGCGATGAGAGGGGACAGAGAGGCGCTTTTCTCAGTGGGTGCAGGGGGCAGGACTGGAAGCAACAGCCTCAAGCTGCAGCAGAGGAAACTGAGGCTGGAGATGAAGAGCTGCCTGACACCAAGGGTGACCTGGCACTGGAATAGGCCGTCCCGTCTAGAGGCTGCAAAATCCCCATGCCTGGAAACTGCAGAGCAGGGTATGCAAACCCATGGGTGGGCAGGTTTAGCTGGGGGTGGTCCTGCCTCGAGCAGGGGTCGGATTATGCGGCCATGCGAGGTCCCTTCCAGCCCTGCTCACCGACGAGCCTGTGACCCAGGAGTGGGCAGACGCACGCCCTGGAGCAGCACCTCCCTGCATGCCTGGGGCAGATTAGGGGAGAGCAGCACCTGTTCCCTCCCTTGGGAGCTGCTCTCAGCAGGTTTTGGGCTACATTCCTGCTGCCTAATACACGCTAGTGCTACGCACAGGGGAGCACCCAGCTCTGCCTCGCTGCCCAGCAGCCTCCAACCCTCCGAGCCGGCTGCTGCCCGGCCTGGGACATGGGGCTTCTGCTGCTAAGTCTAAGAGCAGGACACTGGGTCCAGCTGCACCTCTAGTGCCCATTGCAGCCACGCTGCGATGCAGGCTCCCAGGACAGCCTCAGTAAGGAGCTAAGGATCCAGAGCAAAAGGAAGCACTGCAAGGGAGACGCGCAGCTACGTGAGCCATGGTGCCCAGTGGGTAGTCTGCAATGGCCATGTCCAGGTGGGGTTCTCCGGGGCTCTGTCCTGCCCCCAGGCCTGTTTAATATCTCCACTAATGATTTGGATGATAGGCAAGTGCAATGCATAGGTGGCACCGGCATTGCAGACTCTGGCAGGCAGGGCTGGGATCCAGTGACCTGAACAGACTGGGGGAAGGGTCCATCCATGAGATGGGACTCAGGGGAATGTTAGTTGAAAGCTAAGGCAAGGCTGTTCTTGTCCCCCAGGGTGGCACTGAATTGTGGGGCTCATGGCCACCAGACACGGTGGGAGCTGACTTCAGCCAGATTCACAAGGGCCCCCGGCACCACCCACCACACACAGCCCCTGCAGGCTGCCCCTGGGGACACTAACTCACCAGGCTCTGCCCCTGCCGCTGTGCACCCAACTCCCATTTCTTCTGGGTGGGGAAGCCCAGACCCTGGTGGTGTTAACCCAGGGGCACCCAGCAGGGCTCAGGGTGCAGTCAGATGAGCGCAGGGCCCCTCGGCTGTGCCCTGCCACCCCCAGGGGCCTCACCCCTCGCACCCATGGCTCCTACTAATGAGCCAGGGCAGAGGGCACTGGTGACCAGCCTGCAGCTGCCCAGCAGGACAGAGGTGCAGGAGCACTGGGCTCTGGCTGCTCTGCTGCTGCCGGGACCAAAGTAAGCCTCTCCCAGGTCAAGCACGACTGCTCACTGACAGCCACCTGCTCTCAGCCTGCAGCACCTGCACCAGGAGGGGAGCCTCTGCTGCTCTCTGGGAAGCTGGGCTCAAGGAGATGTGGGTGCGGGAGCAGGAGGCCCGAGCGTGGCAGCAGCCAGAGCTTCTGCACGTGCACCAGAGCTTCTGCACGACCCCAGAGGCTCCTCCAGAGCCCACGTGGCTTGAGGGGCGGGCAGCTCTGCCCTCACTGACCCGAGGATGACAATGACAAGACAGAGCACAGCAATGTTGGAAAGCACTAAACAAGCATGACGGGCCCCAGGCCCATGCTACACTAGGTACATGGCCGGTGCACTGGCTAGGGCACTGCAGCAGCAGGGAAGCTTTGTGCACCTGCCCTCTGTGCTCTACTTCCTGCCCCGGCGGTGGGCGGCTTTGGGCGTAGCTGCTTGAGGGGTGGCTGCTTGGGGGGTAGGCAGGGGCTTCTCCTCCTCCTTGCTGCTCTTGCTCTCATCAGTGTTCGGGGGGTGGCCCCTCAGGCTCCTCCGCAGGCCCCTCTCAGCCCTGCTGCTGGGTGACTTCTCAGCGCTGGGCGGCTTCTCGGCCCCAGCGCTGGGCGGCTTCTCGGACTTAGGTGGCTTCTTGGCGCTGTGTGGCTTCTTGGCCCCAGACAGCTTCTCAGCCCCAGCACCGGGAGGTGTCTCGGCCTCTGGTGGTGTCTCGGCCATGGCACTGGGCGGCTTCTTGGCAGATGCGGGTCCATGCCTCTTCTTCCGGCCCCGGGCTGACAGACACTTCTTCCGTGGCTCCTCCCCACCCCGCTGGGTTTTCATCAGCTTCTCAAAGCTTTTGGTGGTCTTCATGTCCATGTCAAACCAGTCCTGGGGGCACAGGAGGGAGAGAGGGGTTAGTATCAACTGGGGAGACTGATCGCAGCCGCCTCCCTTCTCCACCCATGGACAGTTTGCACCGGCTGAAGGGTGGGTGGCATGTGCCCGGTGAAGTTTGCAATGGGCTGGCGAAGGCTGCTGGGCACAGAAGGGGTTGAGGATGCTGCAGCATGGGGCCTGTAGTGCTGGGGCTGGGGGGGCAGGGGCAGGACAGGATGTGGTGCCCACTCCCCAACACTTGCTCACCTCACTGTGCTGGACATTGATGTGGTACTTGACCCCGCTCTCCGAGATGAACTCCTTGTCACACAGGAGACACTTGTATTTCCCAGCCACAAAGTCTCCCTGGCACCAAAACATAGGACAGGTCACAACTGGCCACCTCTCCACCCAGGGAGGGGGCTGAGTGGCCCGGCCCAGCCCCACCCCAAGGCCATGTGCAATCCCACGAGGAGACCCCAAGGGCTCTGCTCAGCCCAGGAGCACATATGCTCTGGCCACAGACACGGACACAGCTGGCAGGGAGGGAGGGGAGGGGAGAGAGGAGAGGGGAAGGGAAGGGAAGGGAGGCGAGAACTCGCTCTCTGTTTCTGCTCGATCTCAGCTATTGCTGGAAGTGAGCTGTGTCCCTGTCTGCAGAGCCTGCTGGGGAAGGCCCACCAGGCTGCAAGTAGGGCTGTGACAGATGCATCCAAGGGAAATGACCTCAGAGATGATACTCAAGGGCAACCAGCACGGTTTCATTAGGGGCAGGTCATGTTAGACCAACCTGATTGCCTTTTATGATCAGGTCACAAAAGCCTTGGATGCAGGTGTTGCCGTGGACGTAGTCTTTCTGGACTTCAGCAAGGCCTCTGACACCATCTCCCACCCCATCCTCATTAAGAAATTGGGTGACTGTGGCACTGATGCCTACACAGTCAGATGGATTGCAGATTGGCTGAAGGGTCACACTCAGAGGGTGGTGGTGGATGGGTCATATTCAACCTGGGGGGAAGTGGGCAGCGGAGTCCCCCAAGGCTTGGTCCTTGGGCCTGCACTGTTCAATCTCTTTATCAGTGATTTGGACAACGGGGTGAAAAGCACCCTGTTTAAATTTGCTGATGATACCAAAATTTGGGGTGAGGTGAGCACGCTAGTAGGGAGGGAAAGACTGTAGCAAGACCTGGATAGGTCACAGGGGTGGGCTAGCAAAAACAGGATGCGCTTCAACACTGACAAGTGCAGGGTGCTGCACTTGGGCAGTACTAACCAGCAGCACACTTATAAGATGGGAAACTCCCTTCTTGAGAGCACAGAGGCAGAAAGGGATCTTGGAGTCATTATTGACTCCAAGATGAACATGGGCCGACAATGCGAGGTCACGGTTGGCAAGGCTAACCAGACCTTGTCGTGTATCCACAGATGCATCTCAAGTAGGGCCAAGGAGGTGATCCTCCCCCTCTATGCGGCACTGATCAGGCCGCAGCTGGAGTACTGCATCCAGTTCTGGGCACCGCACTTCAGGAGGGATGTGGACAGCATTGAGAGGGTCCAGAGGAGGCCACCCACATGATCCAGGGACTACAGGGCAGACCCTACAATGAGAGACTGCGGGACCTGAACCTGTTCAGCCTTCACAAGAGAAGGCTGAAGGGGGACCTGGTGACCATCCATAAACTCACTGGGAGGAACCAGACGGGTCTGGGAGAGACCTTGTTTCCCCTCGCACCCCCCCGCATAACAAGGAATAATGGTCACAAGTTGTTGGAGAGGAGGGTTAGATTAGATATCCGTAAGAACTACTTCACTGTCAGGGCGGTTAGGATCTGGAACCAACTTCCAAGGGAAGTGGTGCTGGCTCCTACCTTGGGGGTCTTTAAGAGCAGGCCTGATGCCTACCTAGCTGGGATCACTTGAGCCCAGTTTTTTCTCCTGTCCTGGCAGGGGGTTGGATTTGAAGCTCTATAAGGTCCCTTCCAACCCAACTTCTATGATTCTATGAAATGACACCTGCCTGCATCCCAGACCCCCAGCACAAGAGGAGATGCCTGGCAGAGTCTAGGCAGGCTGGGAGCACAGGGGTGGCACCAGGGAGGGGGCTGCACACAGCAGACTGACTCCAGAAGGGTACAAACCAGGGTGCAGGTGGTGAGATGAACCTTGAGCCCCGCAACGGTGCCATACACTGACTCGCAGCCCTGCGGTGGGAAAAGATAACAGCTATCAGCAGCGCATGGCACAGGCCAGGCAGACACCCAACTTAGCATGCCTGGATGAGCCCTCCCCTCTGCCAGAGGATGGAGCTGTGGCAGGGAGCAGCCCATATGGGAGCACATGCCCAAGTTCAAAGCCAACAGAAAGCCATGAGCTGCCTGGTGAGCAGAGAAACACTCACTCTCAACCAGAAGGCTGAGCTTCTCCAGGTCTACAGGGCAATCCCATGACCCCAGCCTCTGGTGTGCCAGTGCCTTTGGGGACGTGGCAGCTTGCTCCCACTCAAGACCCTGTGGCCAAGCAGCAGGGACCCAAAGGGCAATGGAACCGTGCGCTGTCAGCGGCTCTGCCTGCCTTCCCCTCCCACCTGCTCTCAAACATGCTGTCTCCAGGATACTGGTGTGAGGGGCTGGAGCAGCAAAGGGAGGCAGAGACACCTACCCCCTACACAGTCCTGGCAAGCCCATAGCCACAACCATGCAATGACTGGCTGATTTCCTGTGTGGAACTGGCTTAGATGCCATCATCCACCACAGTTGGGCTGTGACCGACCTCACCCAGGCCTGGGATCCACCCCTGGGGAGCTCTGGCTGCAGCTCCGCAGCCTTCTCCCCACCCTTCCTGAGTCTGGCTCTGGACTTGACCCAACTGTCTCACAGCTCCCTGCAAGGGGTGGAACCCAGCAACTGCCTCATGCCTGCTTGTATGTGGGTGCTGGAGTCTGCACTCAGTGCCTACAGAAAGGCCCCGAGCTCAGGGCCACACTAAGACTGCCTTGGGGTCAGGAAAGATTTCCCGCCCTGCTCAGACTGGTCTGGACTTTGCGTGGGGGGGGGGGTTGTTTTCCTCTGCAGCAGGGGCCCAGCCTCAGCCTGGCCTCTCTGGAGACTTTATTAACCCCCTTTGCAGTAGTAGGACGGTGGTGGCTGCAACTCCCCTGCTTTCTCAGGTGCAAGGGTGGAGGCGATGCCTAGGACGACTGTGTTGTGTGGCTTCAAGGTTGGACACAAGGTTTGTCTGGGCTGGTTTGGACAGGGCTGACCCTACCTCAGGCAGGGGTTGGACTAAATGTGACCTCTGGAGCTCCCTGCCAGCCCCATCGCTCTCCAATCCCCTCCCCACATGACAGCACAATGGTGCAAGCTGCCACCTGCTTTCACATGCAGCAGTGGCCTCCACTGCTGCTGAAGTTCAGGTGTGTCCCTGTGGGTGCCACTGGAAGGGGGCTGCATACCTTATTGGGACAATGGACCCTTCTGTGCACCTTGATGTCCGACTTCCACTTGCCCAGCATGTCCTGACTGAAGGTAGGCAGCCCTGGGCGGGTGTACTTCAGCTGGGGGCAGAGAGGGGCAGGCTCTGAGGCTGGAGGGCTAAAATGGTGATGTGCGTACTGGTGGCAGGACATCAGGACTACCTCCACACCCCCTGCCTGGACTAACCCCCCTCCCCCAGCCAGCCCTGCAAGATGATGCCCCACCTCCATCCCAGAAACCAACCTTCCCTCCAGGCCCAGACAACAGGAGCTCCCCATTCCCCACCCAGGAAAGCACCTTCTCTCTTGCTGCAGAGAGGAGGACGTGGACCAATGGCCTGAAGTTGCAGCAAAATAAGTTTAGATTGGAGATCAGGGAAAACTTCTTCCATCAGAGCAGGGTGGCCATGGGAGATGCCAGGGAACTGGGGGACTCTCCATCGCTGGAGGTGTCAAGGTGAGGCTGGATGGGCACTGGGCATGGAGGATGTAGGCGCAGTGATGCCTGTGCTCTGCTGTGGGGATTTCCCAGGCTTCTGGCCTGTGCTGGTTGCCTCCCCTTCCACGCCCCGCCCCATACTCTTTATGCTCCATATGTCAGGGTTTTAAGTTTCCCCCAGAGATGCTGGCTGCAGCCCAGGCTGGGGATGGGGACTGGGCTGTGCCAATGCTCCTGCTGGGACCCACCCTGCAGGGAAGGGATTTCCCCCCTGTTCAGACTGGTCCGGACTAGGGGGTTCTTCTTTCCTCTGCAGCGGGGCACAGCCTCAGCCTGGGCTCTCTGGAGTGTCTATTAACTCACTTTGGACATTGTTGGTCGCAACCCCCCTGCTTTCCCAGGGGCAGGGGCAGGGGCAGGGGATGATGCCTGGGGTTGTCAGGGGCAGCTGTCATGTGGCTCTGAGGATGGACACAGAGTTTGTCTAGACTGGTTTGGACTGGGCTGGATGTGACCCCACAGCTCCAAGACCCTAGGATTGACTCCACGCCCAGAGCACAGCAGGGCCCCACCCCTCCTGCTCACCAGACCAATGCTTGCTCCCAGGTTCTGCCTGCAGCCATCAGGTACCGCTCGCCCACTATAGGGAGCCCGGAGCCCCTGCGGGCCCCAGGCCTTGGTGCACGTGACAGACCCCCCCGCCCCCCGTGTGGTGCAACCTGTCCCGAGCCCTAGTACCTTCCGATCGTCGGGGATCAGGTCCTCCCGCACCTTCCTCTTGGGCCACTCCTTGGCCAGCTCTGTGCTGGCCAGCTCGTGCAGGTAGTAGATAGCCATCTTAGCTGATTTCCTCTGGACCCTGCGGGCCTTGCTGGACTCCAGATTCATCTCCTTCAGCCTCTCTGGTCTCTCCTCCTCACAGTGGAGCTGAGACCTCCTCATCTGCTCTTCCTGAATGCCCAGAACAGACTGTCAGTTGCCTGACCCCAGCTCCCTCCTCCCCAGTCCTGCATGATCCTGCCACACCTGCACTGCCACTGCCTTTGGGGAACACCCCAGGCCACTGGCACTGGGTCTTATGGGTCACCCCAGGCCGCTTCCTGCCCTGGCCTAGCACTGGGTCTTATGAACCCAAAGGAAACAGAGGAAGGGAAGCTCAGAGAGGGGGCATGCATGTTACTGCCCACTGCCATGGAGCAGGACAAGCACAGGGCCAGGGCCTGCTGCCTGACCTGCCAGAAGCCAAATAGGCAGCTCCATCTTGCACTCTCTCAGAGCGAGTTGTACACCCCTCCTAAGACCAACCCTGCAGAATCCTTGTTGGAGGGTCTTGCCCCTGCACTCAGGCTCAGCCAAGTCTGCACTAGGAAGGGATTTCCCCCCTGCTCAGACAGCGGGGGTTGCCTTCCTCCGCAGTGGGAGCATGGCCTTTGCCTGGGGTCTCTGGAGTGTCCACGACCTCCCCCCTTTCCTCCCCCCGGCTGCAGCAGGACGTTGGCAGCCATGGCCCCCCTGCTTTCCCTGGGGCTGTGTCAGGGGCAACTGTATCATGTTGCTCTGAGGTCAGACATAGTTTATCTGGGATGGTTTGGATAGGGCTGATCCTGCCTGAGGCAGGGACCTTTGGGGGTTTCTTTCAGCTCCAATCAAAGGGGCTGCAAAAGGCATTGGACCAGAGGCAGGAGACCAGGGCTTGTTAACCCCTCCACACAAGCACACAGAGGGCACTGTCCTGTCCTGTGGGGATATAGTTACCAGGTGCCTGCCATATACAAGCAATGAGGTGGTCTGGAGAGTGGGCTGGAGGGGCATGCGACATCCAGCTTGTGCTTACCGTCCCATGCTCAGATCGGAGGTGGTAGGCAAGCCCTGCCTTGGACTTGTAGGCCTTGCTGCAGTGATGGCACTTCAGGGCCATCTTCTCCAGCTCAGCAGCAGCCTTCCCGCACTTCTGGATGTGGTACAGGTAGCCCATGATGCTGGTGAAGCTGCCCGTGCAGCCCTGCCGCAAAAGTGGGGAGCATGGGACCAGCTCCAACACACAAAGCCTCCCTTTGGGGCTGGAGTAGGCACTTCTCTCCCTCCCCACAAAGTAAGCAGCATGCATCCTAAGGCAGGAGGTGGCATCAGTCCTGCTCCTTGCTTTTGTTTGCTGCAGATACCATGTGGCTAAAAACATGGAGCTTCGCAGCCACCTCAGCTGTGGGGAACATGATGGGCTCAGAAGGGCTGGAAGCTCCTCATGGACAGTGATGGCAGAGCTACCTTGGGAGGACAGGTGCATTCCACCCCACTGCCACAGGGGCATCCTTCACTGCGCCTTGCGTTCAACTGTCCCACAGACCATAGCCAAAGCCTGTCAGGTGCCTGCCTGGGATCCCCCATGTTTGGGGGAGGGTCTGGCTTTGGACCAGATGCAGGCCTTGAAATGTGAAGGGACAGAGGCAAATGAGCCAGGGGCCCAGACCCTACTGCACTTCCCAAGACTCTCAGGCTATCAGGGCTGGATGCAGAGTTTCCTAAAGGGAGTGGAGGAGCAGCAACCGCCATGGCAGGGGGGCTGCACCCCCTGCTCTCAGTCTCTTCTGCCGCCTCCCCCCCCCCCCGCCCCGTGTGGGTACATGACCCTCTGGAGCCTCCAGGCACTTCTTTTAAGTCCTTAAGCAGGTGAAAATGCTACCCCTGCACTCTTCTGATCTTCTTCTCCCTCGACCACCTGTTGCCCAGTGTCTCAGGGGCAGGGGAAGCGCCAGGGCAGACAGGAAGAGCATAGGTGCTTCCTCTGCCCCGGCACTACAATGGAAGCAACAATGGCAGGCAGGTAGGCAGGTACGGGGGATTTTCCCCTCCTTCAAGGGCTTAAAAAAAGTCCCCCAAAGCTTGCCTGAGGGCCTCTGACAGGACCCACCCCCTGGGGGCTGACGGGAGCAGGGTGTGTTCCAATCAGACGCCTGCACGTGGGGACATGCATGTTCACAAACACTGGGCATTGAGGACAGGGCTGTGCTGCTCTGCTTTGCAAACCCTTCTGTGCTACGTGAAGAGTTTGGGTGGGTGCTGAAATGGCCCTGGCAGCCCTCACACAGCCCATGGTCCATGGTCCACATGCTTGGGGTCATTCTGTTCCTGCTCAAGTGCTTGTTTTCACTTCCTGGTCTCTAAGCTTGTCCGTATCCATTCTTCCTACCACTGCCAATCCTGTCCAGCTCCCAACTCACCTTGGGTGTGTCTGGAGCCTTTCAAGTGTCCCCTGGACTAAAATCTGTGGCCAGGGCAGTGGTGCAGTACTTGGCCGGCTGTCAGGACCTCTGATTAATCTGGCCCATCTGGGCTGAGGTCTTGCACCTGCCCCAATCCCTGGCTAATACAATGCCCTAGGATGAGGCATGCTTTGACACAGCTTCAGTCTGCTCCAGCAGCCTCCCCCAAGGCTCTCTCTGGCTCTCCCAACTTGGCTTTGGGTCCACCTGCCCCATCTTGGATCTCCCCTGGAACTTGGCACCAGCTCCCTATCCTCTGGCTTCTGATCTCGGTTCACTTTTGGGACTATGTCTCCTGGATTTCCCTTCTCAGCTCTCCTGGAACATGGTCTCAGTATTTCCAGCCCCTCTGACCCCAACCTGACTCTGGTTACCTGCATTTCTGCCTTCCTGAACTTTGTGATGCTCCTAGTGGCCTACTGCAGGCCTGGCTGCCTACGCCTCAGCTGTACCCTCACACCAAGCATGCCCAGGGCTCAGGCAGCACCCTGCACAGCTGCAGAGGACACTGATCTGTGAGGGCTGCGCAAGGCGCCAGCTCACCTCCCTTGTGCACTTGAGCTTGCCCATGCGCTTCAGCACCTTCCGCAGCTGGTCTCGCTCGTGCTGCTCATCTGACTCACTCCCCTCCTTCGCAGCTGGCTGGAAGCAAAGCAAAGGGAGGGAGGGACAGCGAGTGCTGGCTTAGGTGTGGGGCGGCTTCATGCCAGGGAATCCTCTCATCCTCCAGTGCCACCATCCCCAGGAGGGTTCCTCTGGCCACGCAGGAAGTCTCCCAAAAGCACTGGACAATTCCAAGGGGAGGGAACCACCTTGTACTTCACGGCCAAGGACCTTAAGCACCAGCCCAAGGTTCACACCCTCCAGAGCCAAACACTGGCAAGCTCCCAGGTGCTGAGCAGACTCCTTTAAGTGCTGCCCCTGGACTCTGCTTGGGGGCTCTAGCTCTTGGGGAGCTCCCCAGGAGCTGCTCAGCCCATCTCCTGGAGAGGTACAGCTGCTCCCACCCTTCCCCCCGCAAGGGGTAGGGCAGACTCCACTCCTGGCATGCCTGCAAACCCCCTCCCTCCCTCTCTTGTGCCCCAAGTTCCCCCTTCTTCATGGATAGCTAGTGCTGCCTCAGCTGCTGGTCACACTCAGGCATCGGAATGACTCAGACACTATTCCTCCGAGCACACTGCCAACCACAGGGCTCCACATTGGCCGGGCAATACACACAGTCTCATTGGCAAAACTCAGCAGCAGAAGCACAGGACCTGCCTGCCAGCTCTGATGTTCCTGCTTGTTCTCGGAGGGAATGCAAAGATCCTGGGTGGGGGTGGAGATTTGTCCAGCTGAGGGGCTCTTTCCCACGCTCCCAAGCAAACTCTGCCCAAGTCCCCACAAGGTGGAAAACACTTTAGGGACCACAATTAAGGTTCAACATATTGTTACATACTGGAGACACGAGCAAATGCCTGGACAAAATTCAGCTGAGACAAGATCAGGTGCTGCCCTCAGGGGAGAAAGACCCAATGCAAACGTGCAGACTGGGAGATAAACTGTTGGGCCCAGCCTGTCCACCTCACATGTGGCATGGGTCACCAGGGCGTTGGCCTGCAAGCTCTGGTGCCAAGGTAAAGTGGTACAGGAGTTATGACAGTAGCTGGGGAGGGGACAGGGCTCAATGCCGGCTTAATGTTTTGTCTTCAAGAGAGCTGCTGCTACACCCTGGTGGTGATGGGATTTGGATGCAGCTGTCTCATACTTTGGATGTAACATGGGGCAAGCCTGCCACAAAGCCTGGCCAGAGCTGGATTAGGCAGCCACATGGCATGAAGGACCTGGGATCACAGACTCCAAGTCAGCAACATGGGACAGTCGCCAAAAAACAGTTTAGAGCTGCACTGATGGGGTCAGCATATGAGCCGGGAGGTGGCAGCACAGCTCTTCTGGATGCTAGCTGGCCCTCACCTAGAGTGCAGCAGACAGCTCTGGGCTCTGTGTTTAAACAGGATGATGCACAGGACGCAGAGAAAAAACAAAGGCAAGCAACTGAAATGATTAGGGGTTGGAAGGCAGTCACATGAGAGGCCAAGAGCAGTGGGTGTGCTTCGTTTGGAGGAAAGGAGATTATGGGAGAGATGGGAGGAGACATGAGAGCAGCTTTCACATAGTTGAAAGGGTGCCAGAAAGAAGAGGAAGAACAACTGTTCTGTATCACAGAGGGCAGGACCCTTGGCACTGGGGCTTTGCTGCAGTTCAACAAAGGTAGACTAAATAGCACAGAAAACTTTCTAACAGCAACAGCGGCAGGACAGAGGAGCCAGCTGCCTGGGGAAGGTTTCCGAGCAGAGACTGGATGGGTGCCTGGCTGGAAGAACATGGGAACAGCCTGCCCTGCAGCCGTGCAGTGGGGGAAATGAGGTGACCAAAGAGGTTCCTTCCCACAGGGCTTTGTACAGGTTGGGTTCTTCACTGCCTGCCCTGGAAACGCTGGCTTCTGACTGCCAGCCAGGGAAGAACAGGTTGCAGGGGGAGCTGAAAGACACCTTCTGTTTGCTTATCACTTCCCAAATAACAGGAGCTCCTACAAGCTCTGCCCTACACCGGAAGGGACTGGCTCGGTTCTGCCAGCTGCTCCAAACTCTGTGCAAAGCAGAGCTGAGCGCCAGGCTCTTTATTCCACCTGCCGATGGGCTTTGTGACTTGCGTCTTAACAAGCACATGCCAGCGTGTTCCAATGCGAACAGCAAACCCAGTCCCTCTCTCAGGCATCACTTGCTTAATACCTCTGAGCTTATAACACTACTACTTTTTCATGTGTTCAGTCTTCCGGTAAAAACTGAGTAGGCAAGACCTGCACTTCTGAAAGGAGAAACAAGTCTGAAAACCAAGGGTAATCCCAGTCTTTGTGCCATGCTGGGTTCTCTGGCCTGCAGGGACAGGTCTTCTGAGGTGCCCCACTGCTACGTTACCAGGTTGTTGTGATCCGCCATGACGTGGTATTTCATTCCTGCTGCCGACTTGAGCTGCTTCTCACAGTGATCACACGAGAACATTTCCTGCAAACACCCAAGAGCCGAGGATGTCAGCACCCATCCCAGCCCTGGGCACAGCCCGCTTCTCGGGGGCATGTCCTTCCACCTGCTTTCTCAAACCAGGACTGTGAAAGAACTCCATTCCAGCCTCCTCCTTTCCTAATTGTTTTTTTCCCCCTTTTTCCTTTCTCTTTGTCCTCTCACCTGTCTGTCAACCTGGTTGCCCCAGATTACTGTGTATGTGCAGGTACAAGGGAAGGAACTTGACCCCCTATGGTTTGAGCTCTGACCTCATGACCTGGGGGCAAGGGCTTGAGTCTTGGTCAAGGAGTGATGCTTTTCAAATTGGTTGGTTGGCATAAAACAACACCTGGCTTTGACTGGAGCTAGCAGGCAAGGTCACGGGGAGTGCTATTTAAGAGAGAGGCTCTCGAGGAGGAATAGAGCCATGCTGGGACTTTCACACAGCAAACTGAACCTCTGCAATCCTCACCCACTTCTGGCATGCTAAGTAAATTACCAGAAACCTAACTAGAAAGGTAGTTTATAGTAATTTAGAAGCATTTTAAATGGCTATCAGGCAGTTCTGTTTGCTCTGGGTATTCTTTTGATACTTCTCTGACTTCTACCCTTCCCCAAGCCTACCCTCTCTACCCAATAAAGCTATCCGCTATAACAAGTTTTGTGGTACATGTTTGAAAGGGAATAGACACCTCTGTATCCCCTTGACTCAGCTGACTAAGGGAGGCTACTTTCTGTGTTTCAGGTTAAAAGAAGCACTCCAAGATCTTGCAGGGGGTCAAGCACCCTTCAGGTCTACAAGGCCTGTGCACCCCAGGGGGCACAGGGCCTGGGCAAGAACCAGACCCCAGGCGGTGGAAGTAGTTACCCCAGGCTTGCGGGTGTACCCCAGGAAGGGGGTTGGCCAATCAAAGGCACCCCAAGGAAGACACTCGAAGCTTGGTAGGTGGGTGAGCGCAGTGAGGTGGATGGCTCAGCACTGAAGCACTCCCAGCTGGCTCACCACACAGTGTTAGAGGTGGGATTCCACAGCCTGTTGTCTGGAAGGCACAAATTTGGGGAAAGAAAGTAGAGTTACTGAAAACCCTTGAGCAAACAAATCTTTAATTTGGCATCAGGTCAACTGGATAGAGTAACTAGTTAGGATGGCCGACAATTATGACACCCTGTCCATGGACGAACTAGTGAAGAAACTGGAGGAGAAAAACCTCCCCATAATACAGGAGCGAAAGAAAAAGGACCCGATTAAAGTCCTGTGGAACTATGATCATGGCAAGGAATCTCCACCTAATGTTCTCCCAGCAAACGAGAACCCCACAGAGCTAGAAATGCTCTGAGAGCAGATCTGACTCCAGAAAAGGAGGTAGCCGAGAAGGAGGCCCAATGCAAGCTTGAGGAATGCAAGCTCGCGCCTGAAGAACTAAAGCTTGAGAATGAGCAACACAAGCTGGAGCTAGAAGGCAGAGAGGCCCAGTTCAAGCATGAAGAAAGGGAGGCACAGTGCAAGCATGAGAAGGAACAGTGTGAAGCAGAGCAGCATCAACGCGAGCACGAGGCTAACAAGGCTCAGCTCAGGTGTAAGGTCAAACAGTGCCAACACGAGCACGAGGCTAACGAGGCATAGCTCAAGCACAGGCGTGAGCTCCAACTATGCCAGAGGTGGCAAGATGAGGGAGCCCTGGCCAACCCACCCCATCCAATGCTGACTGCACCCCCCAGAGTGAACACCCCATTCTTCACCCAGTTCAAAGATGAAGACGATCCAGAGGTGTTTCTGAATAATTCTGAAAAACAAGCGCATTGATGGAACTTGGAAGGAGAGAACATGAGATGTATTGCTGGGCTGGTAACAGGCAACATAGCTGTTATCCTGAACAGCCTGGCCTCCCCTCCCCCAAGTCAGTGAATGACTATGTCGCCTTTAAAGATGCTGCATTTCAAAGGTATAGTTTGGGGCCAGATCATTTCTGGAAAAAGTTCCATAATAATACCCTGCTGCCAGGACAATCGTTAAACGAGTTTGCAGCTCAGTTGGAGGATTTCTCTCACAAATTGAAGGAGGGAGCCAAAGTTAACACCATGGCGGGCGGGGGTGGATGCACTCATGGTGCTGGATCAACTCTATTTCAGGTGCCCCAGAGAGATTAAACACTTAGTCGAGGGCCAGAACCCCCAAACCACCAAAGCAGCTGCTGACATTGCTGAGCAGTTGTTGCTAAAATGAGAGGTGCTGGACAGGCCTCCCCACTTCGGGAAGGAACAGAGAGGGTTCCAAAAAGGGGGGAGGGGAGGGCCAGTCCCAAAATTGGAGGGCGAGCTTCCCCCTGCAGAGTGCAGGGCGGTCCCAGATTCAGAGAGTCACCCAATTCAGAGAGGAAGGGTTGCTTCAGCTGTGGACAGCCTGGCCACTTCAAGTCCAACTGCCCAAAGCAAAACCACACCAATAAGCCTGTCAACCGAGCAAAAGCTGTAAGCAGTAAGGAGGGAGTCCTGAGCTACTCTGAGAAGTGTACCTGTTGGTACAGGATTACAAACCCAGAGGAGGCAACGGCCACCCATTGGACTGAGATAATGGTAAATGAGCAAATCATCATCAGGGAACAGGACATAGGGGCCAGTGTGTCATTAATTAATGCCAAACTTGTTTTGCCCTTGGATATAGTCCAGGATAGAACGCTTACTACAGAAAGGGTGTAGCGCCATCCATTTGAGGTACCAGTATCCCGCCTTCCCATTGAGTGGAGAGGCTGAGGGAAGTGCCTGGAGACAGAAATATTGAGACAGGTTCCTGTCCCTATATTGGTGGGGAGAGATATTATAGCATTTAAGCATCCGAAAGGGGTGTGGAGAAGTTTCACAGAACCCCACCACGTTGTGATGATTCACCAACAGAGCAGGAAGGCTAAGGCGAGAGGTGGGGATACCTCCCAAGTCCAGGTAACCCTGCTGGCTGCAGAGGCATGGGGGGCCTCCAGGTTGTGACCGTCTGCCAGCTGCTGAAGAAACTGGTGACCCCAGGGTTAAGTAATAGCCCCGAGGAGGAACCTGATCAGTCCATGGCAGAGGGGGCAAAGACTCTTGGGGAGCAATTACAGAACACCCCCGAGGGGGAGGATGTACCACAGAAGCACTGTCACTGGAACTCCCCGCTGATTGCCTAGCTGGGCAGAAGGAGTTCAAATGGACTCCAGCTTGGAGAAACTCTGACAGGTGGCCCAGGAGCAGGAGACCAAGTTCACGTCAGACAAGAGGGAACTGGTGGTCTGAGATAAGGGACTCCTGTATCAGTTATGGGTGCCTAGGAACTATGCTGAGTCCTGGGAGCCCTATCTCCAGCTCGTACTACCTCTTAAGTTCAGGAAACAATTACTTTCTATGGCTCATGATTTATCTTGTACTGGTCACATCGGGTTCTGTGTGAACTACAGGAAGCTGGATGCTATTACTACCCCCGACACTTATCCCATACCCAGGATGGACTCTTTGCTTGATACTGTGGGCCAAACCAAGCTCATCTCTACCCTTGATCTCTCCAAAGGGTTCTGGCAGATGGCACTGGCCCAGGCTGCTATACCCAAGCCTGCCTTTACCACGCTGTTAGGACTGAATGAGTTCACTATCTAGCTTTTGATATGTGCAATTCTCTCACTTCTTTTCGGAGACTGATTAATAACTGCTACAAAGATGTGAGCAGTTTCCAGTGGCCTACATCGATGACATCGCCATCTTTGGTCAAGACCTTGAATCACACCTGATTCATCTAACCACTGTGTTAGATAGGGTCAAGCAGGCTGGACTTACTGTGAAGGCAAAGAAATGCCAATTGACATGCTCTGAAGTGGTGTATTTGGGACATCGTGTGGGTGGGAGCACGATCGCTTCCATATGGGACAAGATTGAGGGCATTAGAGACTGGCTGCCCCCACAAACTAAAAAGCAGGTCAAAGCCTTCCTTGGTCTAGGTGGATATTACAGAAAGTTTGTCTCTGGCTTTGGGGCAACTGCCGCTCCCTTACATGGGCTGACAGAAAAGGACAACTCCAATCAAGTAGTCTGGACGCAGGAATGTCAACTGACGTTTGACAGCTTAAAGGCTGCCCTGATCAAACAGCCAATTCTGAGGGCACTGGACTATAAGCCCTTCTGTGTAGCCACCGATGCCTTGGACACTGGACTTGGAGCTGTGCTCCTGCAGGAGCACAAAAGGACATGACACCCTGTGGCTTACTTCAGCTGAAAGTTGATTCCCTGCAAACAGCATCTGTCATCTACACAGAAGAAGTGTTTGGCAATCGTTTGGGCACTGAACAAACTGAAGCCCTATCGACGAGGACAGCAGTTCACAGACCATGCCCCACTCCAATGGCTACAAACAAAGCAAAACACCAATGCCAAGCTACAAAGATGGGCCTGGCAGCTTCAGTTCAACTTCACCAAACACATCAAGGAAAGCCAGAATGTAGTAGAGGATGCTTTGTCACGAAAAGATTCTGGGTAACAGGTCAGAGAGACACAGGCCTACCCCAGAGCACCTTGGCACTTGGACGCCCCAACCTTTTCAGATGCTTTGTGTGTATGGTTGTAATAGCCAGTGTGTTGTTGTATGGTTTCTCTTTGGGTATTGAAGTGAACCTTTCCAGACAAAAACACGCCCATACCCACAGCTGTGTAAAACTATGGGTCCGGGCTTTCGGGGGGGGTGGGGGGGAGGGAGGAAGGTGTGAAAGAACTCCATCCCAGCCTCCTCTTTTTCTGTTTTTTTCCCTTCCTTCTTCCTTTCTCTTTGTCCTCTCACCCGTCTGTCAATCTGGTTGACCTGGGTTACTGCATATATGCAGGTACAAAGGAGGGCACTTGACCCCCTATGGTTTGAGCTCTGACCTCATGACCTGGGGCAGGGGTTTGAGTCTTGGTCAAGGAGTGATGCTTTTCAAATTGGTTGGTCAGCATAAAACAACCACAGGCCTTGACGGGAGCTAGCAGGTGAGGTCAAGGAGAGTGCTATTTAAGAGAGACGATCTTGAGGAGGAGTAGAGACATGTCGGGACTTTTACACAGCAAACTGAACATCTCCAATCCTCACTCGCTTCTGGCATGCTGAAGTGAGTAAATTACCAAAAACTGGTAATTTTGCTCTGGGTATTCTTTTGATACTTCTCTGACTCCTACCCCTCCCAAAGCCTACTCTCGCTACCCAATAAGACTATCTGCTATAACAAGCTTTGTGGTATGCTTGAGACGGAATGGGCATGCCTTTGTATCCCCTTGGCTCAGCTGACTAAGGGAGGCTACTTTCTGTGCTTCAGGTTAAAGGAAGCACTCCAAGATCTTGCAGGGGGTCAAGCACACTCCAGGTCTACAAGGTCTGTGCACCCCTGGGGGCACAGGGCCCAGGCAAGAACCAGACCCCAGGTGGTGTTGGCAGTTACTCCAGACTTGCAGGTGTGCCCCAGGAAGGGGGTCGGCCAGTCGTAGGCGCCACAGGGGAGACTCTTGGAGCTTGGTATGTGGTCAGGCGCATTAAGGTGCGTGGCTCAGCACAGAAGAGCCCCCTGCTGGCCCGCCACAAGGACCTCCCCTTAATGAAGAGACCTTGCTCCTGGTGATGCAACACAGACAGAGCACGGTACCAGGAAGGCTCTGGCTCGTGAACCCCCTCCTCCTACAGATAATTCAGCTACGAATCTGGGAAAAAAAAGAATGGAGAACGATGCTGGTCTCCCTCTCACCTGGCTGCAATTTGCCATGTGCTTCTTCAGCCCCTCCACAGTCTTCCTCACCACAACTTTGCAGGTCGGGCAGGTGATACGGCCCTTATCGAGGATCTCCAGGTGCCACTGGTCCTCCCTGCTTCCTGCCAGGGCACAGAATTACAGGCAGCCAATGCTGTCGCTTCAGGCTGCAGAACGAGCCCAGGCAGAGACTTCTGTCCCCAAGCCTGCACCTGACTGGCGGGACTTTTCTACTTGTTTGGCTAAAAAGTTTTCTCTCTCTCCGGGGCTGTTCTTACACTTGTTAAAGGTGCAGCCATGCTATTGCAGGGCCCACTCCCCATCCTACTGCCTGCATCTTTGGGGTTTCACTGCAAGTAAATCAGGAGCTGCTCTAGCAGCCTGCATGCCTCGCAAGCAGAGAACCCCCAGGGTCCACTGAACACACAGAAATCTCAGCTGCAGAGAGGTCAAGAGCCTGAGGTGGGTTCAGAGAACAAAAGCACTTCAGCAGGTGAAGCAGCTCTGGCTGCAGTCTGCCCAAAAGGTGTAATGAACAGGCAGGAGCTCTAGCAGAGCTGTTTCCAAGGAACCCTTCATTAAACCAGAGGCCCTTTGGAGAGGGGCTGGGAGACGAGTATCTGCTGCATGCCTGGCATTTGCACTGGTGCTCCACTGCCCATACCAAAGCTGACTGCCACATGCGCCCACATCCTACAGGGCTGGCATTCCTCTTGGGATAGGGAAAGGAGGGGCTGCTTGACCCTGTACCAGGCTGTGGGAAGAGGTGAACTCGCCTATGCAGCAGAATAGTTTCTGACCGACTTCTGGACTGAACCCAGCTGGGTGGATTTCACCCACCCAAGGGACAACTCCCTCCTGGGACACCATCACAGACACAGGAGCAGTGCCAAGTTGTTCCTTCTGGTCCTCTGCGTGCTAGAAAGGGGATGGTGACAAGAGGAAGCAGTGCAGCACACCACAGTACTAGCAAGCACTAGGAGGTCAGCATGCGGTGCCAGGCTCCCAGAGACACGAGCTTCCCTCTCCGCCCAACAACAAAGGGAACAAGGGCATCAGTGGGGGAATTTGTGGCTCCTTCTCGTCCCATGGGCTGTCTGTAAGTTGCTCTGACCTCTCCGGGTAACAGCAGCAACAATGGAAATGCTGAGGGGGCTTCCTGGTACCCAGGAGCAAGTCCAGAGAACTGCCATCACCTCTTACCTGTCGCAAATGCCCCATGCAGCTGCTGCGCCACCTTACCTGCCTCGTAGCTCGGGGGATCTTTCTGTACATAGCGCCCTTTCGCTTTTGGAGTCTGCTGTGCCCAAGTTCGATGCTTCTTCCTGGCTATAAGGGAAACAAGAAAAGGTGTGAGACTGGATTCTGCAGGCCTCCAGGCACAGGAAGCCAAGTTCAAAAGAAGGGGTTGCCCTCAAAGGGGAAGGACCACAAGAACGAGCTTCTCTACTGGGAAGACAGAAGTTTATTCAGAGCCCTAAAATGGTCACCCACTAGCTCAGCTAATCAGAAACGGTGCAGGGTGCTGAGAACACAAATGGTCTAGAAAGCCCTGCTGCCCTGAAGGGCCTCTAGCACGTGACACAAGACATGGAGTACAATGGCAGAGAGATTCCTCTAAATCTTCTGTTTTCAGTTCCTCCAGGTCAGAGCCAGGAACACACAGGCAGTGCAGCCCGAGACCACAGCCCCTGGGATGGGACATGCAATCTCTCAGGCACCTGAGTCTAAATCCACCCCGCCCTTCAGACCAGCACTCTGAACTGCCCCCAGCAGCAAGCAGGGAGCTGCCCCACAGCCCGGATGATCACAAAAGATTCCTTTACTCAAGAACTGATACAACACCTGGAGAAACTGCCCTGGGCAGCCCCAAACAGATCACAGTGCTGTAATTGCGAGCTTCAGAATCATAGAGAAGTGAGGCCAGAAGGGACCCCAGAAGTCACCTCCAGTACAACCCTTCCCTGAGGCAAGATCAGCCCTGTCCAAACCAGCCTAGACAAACCCTGTGTCTGACCTTGGAGCAACATGACACAGTCACCCTTGACACAGCCCCAGGCATCATCCCTGCCCCTGCAAAACAGGGGAGCTACAGCCACCAACATACTGCTGCTGCCAGGAGGGGCGTTCATGAATGCTCCAGAGACCCCAGCCAGAGGCCGTGCCCCTGCTGCAGATGAATGCAAATCCCCCCAGTCTGCACCAGTCTAAGCAGGGGGGAAATCCTTTCTTTCCCCCAACGCAATGTTGGTCTAAGCCTGAGTGCAGGGGCAAAATCCTCTAGCCAGGACCCTGTGGGGTTGGTGCCAATGCTTTTGCTGGGACAACCCAGTCCCCATCCCCATCCTGGGCTGCAGCCAGCACCCAGCGCCTCTGGGGGAGGCTTAAAAACACTGACGTGTAGCAAAAAAAAAACACCCCCCCCCCCAAAAAAAAAAAAACTCCTCAGGGTGGAGAAGAATCAGAGGGGAACTGCTCTGGCAGTAACGTAATTCAATTTGTCCAGTTCAGAAAAGTGCCTGCACTGAACATGCAGGTATCTGGCATGCATCCACTGATGCATCTCAAGCAAAACCATGGACATCATCCTCCTACTTTACTCAGCATTAGTGAAGCCGTAGCTGGAATACCGCATCCAGTTTTGGGCCCCCCACTTCAGGAGGGATGTGGATAAGCTTGAGAGTCCAAAGGAGAGCCAACCATTTAGCACAAGCTAAATCTATTCCAACACGAAGGAAAGGCAGCAAGAAGGCACAGCAGCCCTCCTGGCTCTCCAGGGACCTAGCGGACCTCCTGCGGCTAAAAAGGAAAGCCTACAAAGGATGGAGGACGGGATTCACCTCCAAGGAGGATTACTCCGCGCTGGTCCGGTCCTGCAGGGACCAAACCAGGAAAGCCAAGGCTGCAACTGAACTCCAACTAGCTTCAGGCATCAAGGACAACAAAAAGTCCTTTTTCAGATATGTGGGGAGCCGGAGGAAAAGCAAGGGCAATGTTGGACCCCTGCTAAAACAGATGGGGCAACTGACAACTGACGCCCAGGAAAAAGCCAACCTATTAAATAGGTACTTTGCGTCAGTCTTTCATCAGTCACACGGGACGCCCATGCCTGCTATGGGACAGGGAAATCTGGGTGAGGGGGATCCCCTACCCTCCATCAATGTTGACCTCGTGAAGGAACATCTTGAGAAGCTGGATACCTTCCAGTCAGCTGGCCCTGACAACCTGCACCCCAGGGTACTCAAGGAGCTGGCGAGCGTCATAGCCCAGCCCCTGGCACAGGTCTTTGAAAACTCCTGGCGCTCTGGTGTCGTGCCCGAAGACTGGAAGAAGGCCAATGTGGTGCCGATCTTCAAGAAAGGGAGGAGAGTGGATCCGGCTAACTACAGGCCCATTAGCGTGACTTCTATCCTGGGGAAGATCTTAGAAAAGTTTATTAAGGAGGCCATCCTTGAGGGACTGGCCCAGGCTAACATCCTAAGGGATAGCCAGCACGGGTTTGTTGCAGGTAGGTCTTGTTTGACCAATCTCATTTCCTTCTATGACCAGGTG
The DNA here is from genome assembly GCF_052110815.1 of Crocodylus siamensis. NCBI lineage: Eukaryota > Metazoa > Chordata > Crocodylia > Crocodylidae > Crocodylus > Crocodylus siamensis. The sequence continues at coordinate 427,183,192 of NC_143395.1, read as the reverse complement.
ACCTATCACCTGGACGAGGGAGAAGAGATTGATGTCATATATCTTGACTTCAAAAAAGCTTTTGATCTCGTATCCCATGATCACCTCTTGGCCAAACTGCCCAGTTGTGGCCTTGGCTCCACCACTATCTGCTGGCTGGGAAATTGGCTTCGTGGTCGGACCCAGAGGGTTGTGATTGATGGCAGTCACTCATCGTGGTGCCCTGTGACCAGTGGGGTCCCTCAAGGCTCTGTCCTGGGACCCATACTGTTCAACATCTTCATTAACGATGTGGACGTTGGAGTCAGGAGTGGACTGGCCAAGTTCGCCGATGACACCAAACTCTGGGGCAAAGCATCCATGCCAGAAGATAGGTGGGTGATCCAGGCTGACCTGGACAAGCTCAGCAAATGGGCAGACGAGAACCTCATGGTGTTTAACACCGATAAATGCAAGGTTCTCCACCTTGGGAGGAAAAACCTGCAGCATCCTTATAGGCTCGGCAGTGCTACGTTGGTTAGCACTACAGAAGAAAGAGACTTGGGGGTCATCATTGACCACAAGATGAACATGAGCCTGCAATGCGATGCTGCAGCTAGTAAAGCGACCAAAATGCTGGCGTGCATCCATAGATGCTTCTCGAGCAAATCCCGGGATGTCATTCTCCCCTTGTACTCAGCCTTGGTGAGGCCGCAGCTGGAGTACTGCGTCCAGTTTTGGGCTCCACAATTCAAAAAGGATGTGGAGAAGCTTGAGAGAGTCCAGAGGAGAGCCACGCGCATGATCAGAGGTCAGGAAAACAGACCTTACGATGACAGGCTGAGAGCCATGGGACTCTTTAGCCTGGAAAAGCGCAGGCTCAGGGGTGATCTGATGGCCACCTATAAGTTTATCAGGGGTGACCACCAGGATCTGGGGGAACGTCTGTTCACCAGAGCGCCCCAAGGGATGACGAGGTCGAACGGTCACAAACTCCTGCAAGACCGTTTCAGGCTGGACATAAGGAAGAATTTCTTTACTGTCCGAGCCCCCAAGGTCTGGAACAGTCTGCCAGCGGAGGTGGTTCAAGCACCTCCATTGAACACCTTCAAGAGCAAATTGGATGCTTATCTTGCTGGGATCCTATGACCCCAGCTGACTTCCTGCCCTTTGGGCAGGGGGCTGGACTTGATGATCTCCCGAGGTCCCTTCCAGCCCTGATGTCTATGAAATCTGTGAAATCTGATTAAAGGCCAAAAGAGCAAGCCTTACCAGGAGAGGCTGAGGGACATGGAACTCTGCAGCCTGGCAAAGAGAACGCTCAGAGGGACTTGGTGGCTGCCTATAAGTATATAAGGGGGCATCAGGATAGTTTCATAGTTTGTAGGGTCAGAAGGGGCCCGAGTAGTTCATCAACTCCGACCCCCTGCCATGGCAGGAAAGATTACTGGGGTCTAATGACACCAGCAAGGTGTTCATCTAACCTCCTCTTAAAGACCCCCAGGGTAGGAGCCTGCACCACTTCGCTTGGAAGTTGGTTCCAGATCCTAGCCACCCTGACCGTGAAGTAGCGCCTCCTGATATCTAACCTGAATCTATCCTCTGCCAGCTTGCGACTGTTATTTCTTGTCACTCCTGGGAGTGCTTGGGGGAACAGGGACTCCCCCAGTGCCTGCTGGTACCCCTTGACTAGTCTGTAAATGGCCACTAGATAACCCCTCAGCCTTCTCTTGTGGAAGCTGAACAGGTTCAGGTCCCATAACCTCTCCTCGTAGGGCCTGGTCTGTTGTCCCCTGACCATGCGAGTGGCCCTCCTCTGGACCCTCTCCATGCTGTCCACATCCCTCCTGAAGTGGGGCGCACAGAACTGGATGCAGTACTCCAGCTGCGGCCTGACCAGTGCTGCATAGAGGGGGAGGATCACCTCCTTGGACCTGCTTGAGATGCATCTTTGGATGTATGACAAGGTGCGGTTGGCCTTCCTGACCGCGTCCCCACACTGTCGGCCCATGTTCATTTTGGCATCAATGACTTCAAGATCCTTTTCTGCCTTTGCACTGACAAGAAGTGAGTTACCCAGCATGTAGGATCTGGGAGGATAGTTGTTCACCAGGGCTCCCCAAGAGATACTAGGTCTAATTGCCACAAATTTCTAGAAGGCTGATTCAGACTCATAGTTTCATAGTAGCTAGGGTCAGGAGGGACCTGAACAGATCATCTTGCCTGACCCCCTGCCACAGGCAGGAATGAATGCTGGGTTCACAAGACTCCAGACAGGTGATCATCCAACCTCCTCTTGAATTTGCCCTAGGTAGGAGCGAGGACCACTTCTCTGGGAAACTGGTTCCAGATTTTGGACACCCTAACTGTAAAATATAGCCTTCTAATCTCTAACCTAAACCTGTTCTCCATCAACTTATTACCATTGTTCCTCGTCACCCCAGGCGGTGCTGGGGAGAAAAGGGCTCTACCTGTTTGCTGTTGATCTCCCCTGAGGAGTTTGTAGGCAGCAACCAGGTCCTCCCTCAGCCTCCTCTTGCTGAAGCTGAACAGGTTCAGGTCCCTCAGTCTCTTCTCGTAGGGCCTGTCCTGCTGCCCTCTCACCAAGCAGGTGACCCTCCTCTGAAACCTCTCCAGGCTGGCCACATCCCTCTTGAAGTGCAGTGCCCAGTACTGGACGCAGTACGCTAACTGCAGCCTGACCAAAGTTGCATAGAGGGGGAGTATCACCTCTCTGGACTGGCTTGAGATGCATCTTTGGATGCATGACAAGTTATGGCTGGCCTTGCTGGCTGCAGTCTGGCATTGGCAGCTCATGTTCATCCTGGAGTCAATAATGAGTCCAAGATCCCTTTCTGCCTCCGTGCATTCAAGAGGGGGGCTCCCCAGCCTGTATGTATGCTATGGATTCCTTCTCCCAAGGTGCAGCACCCTGCATTTGTCTATGTTGAACCACATCCTATTCTCATCTGCCCACTTTTGTAGTCTGTCTAAATCTATTTGCAGCCTCTCTCTCCCTTCAAGTGTGTCCACCTCGCCCCACATCTTAGTGTCATCAGCAAACTTGGACAGCTGCTTTCCACCCCCTCGTCCAAGTCACTGATGAAGATGTTAAACAGTGCAGACCTGAGGACTGAGCCCTGGGTACCCCACCGCTCACATCTTGTCAGGTTAAGTACAACCAGTCCACCACTACTCTCTGGGTGCACCCCATCAGCCAATTTTTTACCCATCCAGCTGTGTAGGCATCAATGCCACAGTCGCTTACTTTATTGATGAGGATGGGGTAAGAGACAGTGTCAAAGGCCTTCTTAAAGTCTAGAAAGACTACATCCACAGGGACACCATCATCCAAGGATTTAGTCACCTGGTCATAAAAGGCAACCAGGTTGGTCAGGCAGGACCTGCCTTTGATGAACCCATGCTGGTTGCCCCTGAGCATGATCTCCCCTGCTGCCCCCCACAGATGTGATCCTTGATGATTCTCTCCAAGATCTTCCCGAGCACTGAGGTGAGGCTCACAGGCCTATAGTTACCTGGGTCCTCCCTTTCTTGAAAATTAGGATCACATTAGGATCACAGTTTCCAATCCCCCGACACCTGGCCAGATGACCACAAATCCTCATACAGCCAGGCCAAAGGCTCCACAATGACCCCTGCCAGGTCCCTCAACACCCTTGGGTGGAGGGCATCTGGACCCACAGATTTAAAAATGTCTAGCCCTTCCAGAAGACCCCTAACTACATCTGCACTGACTGAAGGCCTGACAGAGCTATCCCCAAGATTGTTCCGATTGACTCGATAGAAGAAAAAACTTCTTCACAGTTCGAGTGCCCAAGGTCTAGAACAGAATCCCCGCAAGGTGGTGCAAGCACCTACCCTGGACTCATTCAAAAGGCATTTGAATGTTTATCCTGCTGGCATCATTTGATCCCTGCAGACTTCCTGCCTCTGGCAGGGGGGCTGGACTCAATCTCACAAGGTCCCTTCCAGCACCTAATGTCTATGAAATCTTCAAGAGATGGGATTCCTAGCTGGGGCTGGATTCCAAGACTACAAAAACAAGCACCCCTTTCAGTGTAGAACCAGAGCAGAGCACAACAAAAGCTCTGTCCCAGCTCCATGGGCAGCTGGGACAAGGCCCTGAATGAATATTTCCTGCGGTCACTTACTGGGCAGCGCACGAGAGCAGCTGTCACTCAGCACTTGGGAGAAATGCTAGTTTCTTACAAAATTCTATCTCCCAGAAAACAGGCTGGCCTAGGAAAATACCAACCAGGTTGGGAATGTGTAGACCAAGTTTTAGCTCCCCTCTTCCTTTCAAATAGACACATGCTAGCACAAAGCCACATGCCCCTGCCTGGGGAGACAGGCAAGAGCTTGGGCATGAGGCCAGTGCTTGATGCTGAAAACAGAGTCTGGGTGGCTGCTCAGGAAGCCTGTGGTTGACTCAAGCCAGAAGCCAGGTCCTGGCCCAGTGCCTCAGCCTCCCAGTCCAACAGGCTCGGTTTCAACTGCACAGGAAACAGTGGTTTAGAGCCATTTACAGCACCCCTCCCCACTCCACACCATGCCTCAGAGAACAGGCAGCTGCATCCAGTGCCTAGCTTGGAGTCAGGAAGCTCAGCGGGGCCACTAGGGCACCAAAGGGGGCTGCAGGCACCTGTTCGGCCCTGGCAGGCAGCAAGACAGCAGCGCACACAGGCCCAGAGCTGGGCATTGTGATGGGGCTTCAATTACCAGGAACTTTCTGCTTCTTCCTGGGAGCTCCTTCAGAGTCCTCATCCTCATCTTCCTCGTGCTCCGGTTTCCTCTTCTCTTTAGAGGGGGTTTCTCCAGGCTCTGGTTTCCTCTTCTCTTTAGAGAGGGTTTCTCCATCTGGCGAGAGCGAATGAAGACAGGGATGAAGACAGCACACCTTCCTGGTGCCGCCTGGGGTCCAGCTGCTGCCTCAGCTTCTCCTCTCCAGTGCTTCACAAGGAGCTAGCCACCAGCACCCAACGTCAACTCCCCACCCCTGTCCCCAAAGTCCCTGGCCAGGCCCAGGCTACTCCTGCTCCTGCTCCTAACTCCATGTTTACAACAGTCCATAGAAGCCCCTGCTCACCCTGGCATTTCCTGGCTGCTGCTCCTGCCGCTGGCAGTTATGCTAACCCCAGTGCCTGCTTCACACTCTGCCTGCTGTACTCGGGCACCATGAAGACAGCAGCTGCCTTTTGTACACTGCAATGTGGGGCCTTCAATGCAGTCTAGGTCAAATGATCTGTGCAAAGCACTGTCCTGAAACCCCTTAAACAGATCACTCCATCCCACCACAAAGCAGGGCCAGCCACAGGGCCACTGATTCTAAAAACTGATCATCCATCCAAACCTGCCCAAAGCAGGTGACAATTCTCCTCATCAGCTTCTTCCATGGAGGGGCTTCTCTCTCCCCAGTACCCAAACTGTGTTACTGTGCCCAGTCTGCACCTGCCCCTGAGAGCCAAGCCTGCTGGGCAGGCAAAACCCTGCAAGGAAGCGCCGCTTTGCCCAGCATCCCAAAAGCCAGGTACCTTTCTTCTCAGAGGACTTGTTACCAGCTATTTTTATCCTTCTCATTTCCACCCAGCAAGTGGATCTGGGAACAGGCTCCTTGGTCCCTGGCTCCGAGTCCCCATTCACTTGCCCCTTGGAAGAAGTGGAGGAAGAGTCACTGCAGGGCTCATCGTAGTTACTGTTTGACTCTAGGACGCTGGCTTCAAACTCCTCCAACTGCTTGGACCTAGAAAAGAACAGAGCATCCTAGAGACACTGGCCAAAACTGCTCCAGACCCTGGGAACAGGTCCCCAGCAGAGAGCAGTGCTCTCATCTTCCCTAAGGCAGCCACGGCTCTGTCCGCCCTTTGCGGGCAGGCATGCAGGGCAGCCACACAAGGGCAACAAAAAGAAATCCCAGACAGTCTCAGCCTTTAAGCAATCCAATCAGGAGCAGACTTCACAGTTTGCTGCAGCTCAAAGCTCTTCAGAGCACAAGATTCAGCTAAGTCTGGTTCTCAGTGCAGAACACAAGGCTCCTCTGGGGTCCCATAGTGCACAATGGACATGCTTTCCAACCAGCACTAGGCTGATGTCCCTTCAAACCCCCAGGTCCAGATTCAGAACTGATTCAGCAGCAACCCTGCTGGGTACTCCTGCCAGAGACCACTGCATGGCAGGGCTCTAGAGAGCATGTTATAACCAGAAGGGCTCCCCCACATAACCAGCCAGCCTGATGATTCAGCACGGCCACCAATGCCAAGAGGAGCATGAAGGGAAGACTTGCTGCTTGGGGGTTTAATCTAAAAAACGTCACTTAGAAACTATCAGAGGATCACAGAGAAGTCGAGCTGGGGGCCACCTCAAGTCCAGCCCCTGCTCAAGGCAAGACCATCCATGTCTAAACCAGCCCAGCCATGTATCGTCTAACTGCTCTTGGCAATTTCCAAGGGCAAAGATTCTGAGGCCTCTCTAGGCAGCCTGTCCCAGTGTTGAACCCCTATCACAGTGAGAGAATTTGCCCTCATCTCCAAACTAAATTTCCCTGGATGCAGTTGGAGACATTGCTTCTGGCTCTGTCCTCTACTGGCATAAGGAAGGACAGGCTGTCTTTAGAGAAATGAAAGCTTGCACTTCGCAGAGTCGCACAAAGCAGTGCTGGTGTGGTCTGGTGAGTCCCTGTGAACTGGCTCAGATCTGACTCCAGGGAAACCATGGAAAATGTTCATGGCCTCAGAGATGAGGCCATCACAGAGAGGCCTGGACAGAACTCACTAGCAAGAATGCCTCAACTTGCTCCTGGTTTTTAGTCAGACTATACAAGAAACGTTCACTTACTTTTTGTTTCCCAGCGTTCTTTTGCTCTTCTGTTGCCTGTGCGGCATCGGTCTGCTCCTCTGGGAAAGCAGAGATGGAACAGGTCAGGGGAGCACCCTAAAGACTGGTTTTGTCCAACATAGTTTTCTCCCCTCCACCCCTGGCAGTTCACAGAATAAACTGCACTTTGCTAATTGCCGTCTTATCACTTGGAAGGGAAAACGTTGTCCTCTGCAATGACGATGTGAAGCTGAGCCCTCTGCCCAGAAAATCGTGGCAGGGATCAGCCTTTGCCCCTTGAAAACCCCCACCCTCCTTGCAGTGGCACATGCACCAAGAATCACTCATGTTGCCCTGCTTCAAACATTTTTCTACTAGTCTTGACAGCCATCTCCTGTTATCACCATCAGAGTCCCTTGCATGCCCGCACCCCAATCCCTACTAGGCCTCTCAATCTCCAGGTCTCTGGCTGTCTGTTCCTCCCTGAGTCACGCATCCCTAGTATGAAACATAGGAGCTTCCCAGGAAACCATCCTGGGCAGGCCAGGTGCTACACGTTCCCGAGGCAGAATCATGATCCTATTTGCTCATCCCGTTGACATCACCCAGAGAATCACTTATCACCTTCCTCCCCACAGAAAACCATTTATCGCCATCTCTCTCGCACTACCCAGACTGACTTCAAATCCACAGGGTCTTCCTCCAGGTTCTGGGCCTGCAGACCCCATATGGGCCATCCTAAGCCAGCGAGACAGCTGCTCCCTTGAGGCAGTCCAATGCTGAAGATGAGGCTGGTACAGTGGCGTGAAATGCTGCATCAAGCGCCCCCCCAAATCTAGCACCTAGAGAAGGGAGGGCAGGCCCAGGAGACAGAACAGCTAAGGCCCAGGATGAGACAAAAAGGTCTGCTGGGGACTAGAAACTGGCCAATAAAACAACAGGAGGGATAAAGGGTCTGACTTAATTGCAAAAGATTAAAAGCAGGTGCCAGAAAGCACCTTTGCCAGGACAGGGCCTAGTTAGGGCATTATGTGGGAGACTCAGCTGAGAGATGGCAACATTTGCAGGTGACAAGCATTTAGACAGCTCAGAGCTGGAGGAGATGCTAAGAAACTTCTGAGGACCCAACAACACTAAAGGGCAAAAGCAAGGAAATATACGTTCACAAAGAATCCTCACTCGTAACATGGCACCAGCTTTTACACTGACCATAAAACTCAGGAGTTCAGGGCACACAGACCAGCATCAGTCAAAACAGCAAGCAAAATGAAGCCACATCTGGAGTCCTGTGTCCAGTTGTGGCCCCCCACTACACAAAGGATGTGGACATCTCATTAAGAAACTAGGGGGCTGTGGTGTAGACACCCACACAGTCAAATGGGTCGCCAACTGGCTGGAGGGCCGCACCCAGAGGGTGGTGGTGGATGGGTCCTTCTCAACCTGGAAGGACGTGGGCAGTGGGGTCCCGCAGGGCTTGGTCCTCGGGCCCGCACTGTTCAACATCTTCATCAGTGATTTGGATGAGGGGGTAAAAAGCACCCTGTTCAAATTTGCTGATGACACTAAGATGGCGGGGGATGTGGGCACACTAGAAGGAAGCAACAGGCTACAATCAGACCTAGACAGGTTACATGGGTGGGCGGATGAGAATAGGATGGGATTCAGCACAGACAAGTGCAAGGTGATGCACCTGGGGAGGAACAACCGGCACCATACCTACAGGTTAGGGAACTCCCCTCTTGTTAGCACGGAGGCGGAAAAGGATCTTGGAGTCATAACTGACTACAAGATGAACATGGGCCGGCAGTGTGGGAAGGCAGTTAGGAAGGCCAACCGCACCTTGGCATGCATCCACAGATGCATCTGGAGCAGGTCCAAAGAGGTGATCCTCCCCCTCTATGTGACACTGGTCAGGCCGCAGTTGGAGTACTGCATCCAGTTCTGGGTGCCACACTTCAAGAGGGATGTGGACAGCATGGAGAGGGTCCAGAGGAGGCCACTCGCATGAGCAGGGGGCAGCAGGGCAGGCCCTATGAGGAGAGGTTACGGGACCTGAACCTGTTCAGCCTCCACAAGAGAAGGCTGAGGGGCGATCTAGTGGCCTGTTATAAACTAGTCAGGGGGGATAAGCAGGCATTGGGGGAGTCACTGTTCCCCCGAGCACCGCCAGGAGTGACCAGGAATAACGGTCACAAGCTGGCAGAGGGGAGGTTTAGGGTAGATATCAGGAGGCGCTACTTCACGGTCAGGGCGGCTAGGGTCTGGAACCAGCTTCCAAGAGAAGTGGTGCAGGCTCCTACCCTGGGGGTTAAGAGGAGGTTAGATGAACACATTGCTGGGGTCGTTTGACCCCAGTACTCTTTCCTGCCATGGCAGGGGGTCGGACTAGATGATCTGCTCAGGTCCCTTCTGACCCTCTACTTCTAAGTTGGCGGACCTCCTCCGGCGGGCTTTAAACTAGGCTCGTCGGGGGAAGGGGAAGATGAGGGCGGAGGAAACATCAGACTGCCAGACCAAACAGCACCCACAACTACAGCCCAGCCCAGACCAACGAGCAAAGCGAACAAGCAGGTAAGAGAGAGGGGCCAGGGTAACGCTGGGACTAGGGGGTCAGTACACACACCCACAGGAGGCCTCAAATGCCTCTACACAAACGCTCGGAGTATGGGCAACAAGCAGGAGGAACTCACCCTCCTGCTAGCTGACACCAGCCCGGACATAGTGGGAATTACGGAAACGTGGTGGGATGAAACGCATGACTGGGCGGTCAATGTCAAGGGCTATAGGCTGTACAGGAGGGACAGGATAGGAAAGAGACGTGGGGGCATGGCGCTCTATATTAAGGAGGAATACACATCCCCGTTAATTAGCAAGGAGCCAGGAGAGGGGCACTCTGAAGTGCTCTGGGTTAGAGTACAAGGCAGTCGAGGGGAAAGGGACTTAATGGTGGGAGTCTACTACAGACCTCCCAACCAGGGAGAGGAGCTTGACCAGGAATTCTTGGGTCAGCTCACAGAGGTAGTGAAGGCTAAGGATGTGGTAGTCATGGGGGACCTGAATTTCCCGGACATCTGCTGGGAAGAACAGTCAGCCCGGTCTGACCGCTCACGTCGGTTCTTGGCCAGAGTGCAGGACCTCCATCTAACCCAGGATGCGCGCAGCCCCACCGGGGGGACGCCTTGTTGGACCTAGTGCTGGCCACGGCTGATGACCTGGTGAGGGGGCTGCGGGTGCTTGACCACCTGGGGACAGTGATCATCGCCTGCTGAGATTCACCATCCAGCGCAAGGTGGCAAAGGCATGCAGTAAGGCAGCGGCCCTAGATTTTACGAGGGCAGACTTCAACGAGCTAAGGAGGATAGTTGGAGAAGCGCTGAGGTCCTGGAGGGGAGGGGAGCCGAGCCAGGTGTCCAAGGAGAGTGGTCGCTCCTTAAGGAGATGATCCTCCAAGCCCAAAGGAAGGTAATCCCAACAAGGATCAAAGGGATTAGGAGAGCACACAAGCCTCCGTGGCTCACCAAAAGCATCCGGGAATGTCTCCTTGCTAAAAACGAGGCTTACACCCAATGGAAGGAAGGGGTCATCACCAGGGAGGACTATTCTGTAGTTGCTCGGGGATGTAGGGGGGGTAGTTAGGAAGGCCAAGGCAGAGATGGAACTGGGGCTAGCTTCCCAGATTAAGGACAATAAGAAGTCCTTTTTTAAATACATAGGGGGTAAAAAGAAGGTCCCGGGTAATGTGGGGCCCTTGCAGGACGCCATGGGAAACTTGGTCTTCACACCAGATGGCAAAGCTAACATGTTTAATGATTTCTTTGCCTCCGTCTTCCTAAGTAGGGACCAGAACAGCCACCTCCCTGCTGGGCCCCCCCTCGGGCCCCAGGGGAGGCACACCTGGGCCACGGGTTAGCGAGGATTTAGTTAGGGAGCTTCTGGAGGGGTTGGACGTATTCAAGTCAGCCGGCCCGGATGATCTCCACCCTAGAGTTCTAAAGGAACTGGCCGAGGTCATTGCAAGTCCCCTGGCACAACTTTACGAGCACTCGTGGTGCTCTGGTGAGGTACTGGGGGACTGGAAGAGGGCTAACGTGGTCCCCACCTTCAAAAAAGGCAGGAAGGAGGACCCGGGAAACTATAGGCCGGTTAGTCTTACCTCGATCCTAGGCAAGCTGTTTGAGAAAATTATGCTGGCACACATCCAGGAGGGGCCAGCAGGGGACTGCATGCTTAGGGGCAACCAACATGGGTTCATCAGTGGCAGGTCCTGTCAGACCAACCTGGTGGCCTTTTACGATCAGATCACCAGATCATTAGATGCAGGGGTAGCAATGGACATCGTCTTCCTGGACTTCCGGAAGGCTTTTGACACTGTCTCTCACCCCATTCTCATTAAGAAACTGGGGGACTGTGGTGTAGACACCCACACAGTCAAATGGGTCGCCAACTGGCTGGTGGGCCGCACCCAGAGGGTGGTGGTGGATGGGTCCTTCTCAACCTGGAAGGACGTGGGCAGTGGGGGTCCCCAGGGCTCGGTACTTGGGCCCGCACTGTTCAACATCTTCATCAGCGATTTGGATGTGGGGGTAAAAAGCACCCTGTTCAAATTTGTTGACGACACTAAGATGTGGGGGGACATGGGCACACTGGAAGGATGCAACAGGCTACAATCAGACCTCGACAGGTTACAAGGGCGGGCGGACAAGAATAGGATGGGTTTCAACACAGACAAGTGCAAGGTGATGCACCTCGGGAGGAACAACCGGCACCATACCTACAGGTTAGGGAATTCCCCTCTTGTCAGCACGGAGGCGGAAAGGGATCAGGGGGTCATCACTGACTCCAAGATGAACATGGGCCGGCAGTGTGGGGAGGCAGTTAGGAAGGCCAACCGCACCTTGGCATGCATCCACAGATGCATCTCGAGCAGGTCCGAAGAGGTGATCCTCCCCCTCTATGCGGCACTGGTCAGGCCGCAGTTGGAGTACTGCATCCAGTTCTGGGTGCCACACTTCAAGAGGGATGTGGACAGCATGGAGAGGGTCCAGAGGAGGCCACTCGCATGGCCAGGGGACAGCAGGGCAGGCCCTATGAGGAGAGGCTGCGGGACCTGAACCTGTTCAGCCTCCACAAGAGAAGGCTGAGGGGGGATCTTGTGGCCTGTTATAAACTAGTCAGGGGGGGATCAGCAGGTATTGGGGGAGTCACTGTTCCCCCGAGCACCGCCAGGAGTGACCAGGAATAACGGTCACAAGCTGGCAGAGGGTAGGTTTAGGTTAGCTATCAGGAGGCGCTACTTCACAGTCAGGGCGGCTAGGGTCTGGAACCAGCTTCCAAGAGAAGTGGTGCAGGCTCCTACCCTGGGGGTGTTTAAGAGGAGGTTAGATTAACATCTTGCTGGGGTCATTTGACCCCAGTATTCTTTCTTGCCATGGCAGGGGATCAGACTAGATGATCTGCTCAGGTCCCTTCCGACCCCAGAAACTATGAAACATTGGAGAGAGTCCAGTAGAGGGCAACCAAAATGGCTGGCGAGCTGGGAGACATGACTTCTGAGGAGAGGCTGAGGGAACTGGGTTGATTTAGTATGGAGAAGAAAAGACTATGGAACTATTTGATAGCAGCCTCCAGCTCCCTGCAGGCAGGTTGTAAAGAGGATGGAGCTGGCTGTTCTCAGTGGGGGCATATGACAGGACAAGGAAGAATGGGCTCAAGCTACAGCAAGGGAGGTTTAGGTTGGATATTAGGAAAAACTCTCTCACAAGGAGTGTAGTAAAGCATAGGAACAGGCTGCCCAGAGAGGTGATGGGATCTCCATCCTTGGAGGTTTTTAAGACCTGGCTAGTCAAAGCTTGGGCTGGGATGATGTAGTTTGGGCTGGTCCCGCTTTGAGCAAGGGGTTGAACTAGATGTGACCTCCTGAGATCCTTCTTAGCCCTCATTGTCTGTGATTCCATGAAAATGCTGGGTTGCAGAAGGAACAGAGCAATGAACAATTAGAAGGCCTTTCTCTATGCCTGTGGTCCCTGCTCCTTGGAAATACACTGGTCTGTTCAGCAGAAGGGCTGAAACGTTGTTATAGCTACGAGGGTCCAGGAAATAGCAAGAAGCAGTGTTTCTTCTGGCAGTCTCTTATTTAAACAACAGTATAGTTGGGAGAGATGTTGGACAAACTGTCAGGCACCAAGCACCCTTCTCCACCCAGGTCTGGGAAAGAAGCAGACAGTCTAAGATAAATACTAGCTAAAACAATGGCTTGTGTGTAGCTCCACATATAAAGGAAGTCTACATTTCTGCTCCTTTCCCAGGCCTAACAAAGAGCACTTTGTGTCTGAAAGCATCTCCAACATCTCTCCAAATTGCACAGTTGGCTCAACAAAAGATATTATCACCACCAAAAAAAAGAAATCCTTGCTTCTTGCACGTTCTGTTCAGGTCATCCCGTCTCCAGAGAAGACGGCCAAGACCAGCAGGGGTTCAGAACTGGAAGACAGAAAGGAGCCTGGAAGAACTTCATTGTGAGAAGAGACTGACAACACCCAGGCTGTTTAGATCAGCAAAGCAGCAAGAGCAGCTCCGTGACATGACAGAAGATGCTGGCATGGGAGCCCACTCTCCTGAGCAATGTCATTGGCACCCGGTCCAGTTTTGGGGCTTTTTTGTGGACCTAACTGTGAGTGTCTCATACAGAATCTGGCCAATATATATTGGCCTGTGAGTCACAAGTCAGATCCACCAGATTCTTCTAGCCTTAATTTCCAGTGTCTGCAGACACAAAATGGAGAACAGCCCAGAGCAGGGATGCTCCAGCCCAGCTTGGGGAGATCACTACAGGTCTGGAAATCTGACAGCAGGGAGTGGCGACAACGTTGACTGCTGCACCCCCATGGGTCTCAGGGTAACCCTGTGCATTAGCAGGATCCGGGCATGCAGAGCTGGGCTGAGTGCCAGATCACATCTGTAGACCAACTTCACCAGGCTGGATCGCACCTGCAGACCAACCTCAGGCAGCCCGTGAGACCAGAGGCTCGGTTTAGAGCAGGAGGCTCAAGCTGCAGTCTGTGGACCCATGGTATCTGGCTCACAGAGCTTCCTACGGCCAGGGAAAATTGGCAGTGGGGGAGCAGTAACAATTCATACGGACACCCCCCGCTGCCAAACGCCCAAACCTCATGCATTGGGTTCACATCCCCTTCCTCCCCCTTGCCCCTAGATCGGGGCCAGACTGTATCCCCTCCCCCACACAAAGCCAGGTTTGGGCTGTGCCAAGCGCCCTCCCCCCACAGCCACACAGGGCCCTGCCACAATGACCCCAGGCCCTGAACTGGGACCACTGGCCAGATCTGGCCTGCGCAGACCCAGAACTGCCCCCTGCCCCAGTAGGCAAAAAGGCTGAGCACCGCTGGAGCGTTCAGAGACTTTATTTATAATAAACCTTTTCATCAAGGCAAGGAGACACCTACTGAGATTCAAACCTGAAAAAATTTGCCTTTCCAGGCTTGCCCGTGCCTGCCCCAACCTGCAGCGCCTGCTGGTGCCTGGGTCGAGCCCGGGAGCTCCCCCAACAGGAGAGAAAACTAGAGCATCCTGCTTGCTTCTGAAAGGACAAGGAGCGCCCCCGGGGGGACCAGGGGGGCACCCCGCTGAGGAGCCCCTGGAGGGGGGAGGGGCACACTGCTCAGGAACCCTGGGGGGGAGGGGGGAACTCCGAGGAGGGGGGGAAGAGGCACCCCGCTCAGGAGCCCCACGGGGGGGGAGGGGGCACCAGGCTCAGAAGTCCCATGGGGGGCACCCGCAGGAGGGGAGGGGAGGGGAGGGGAGGGGCACTCCGCTGAAGAGCCCCCCAGGGGCGATGGGGGGCCCCCGCTGAAGATCCCAGGAGGCCCGGCACGCTCCGCCCCCGTTCCCGCCCCTGCCCCAGCCCGGAGCCGCCGCGGGGGGGGCGGGCCGGGGGGGAACTCAGGGACTCACCGAGCGTCGCCTCTTCATGGCGCCCGCGTCCGCGCTGCCACGTCATCACCCCGCGACGAGCACCAAAAAAAAAAAAAAGGCGCGCAAGAGGCCCGGCGCGCGGCGCACGTCATCGCGCGGCACCACCCCCCGCCACCACAAAGACGCCGGGATGGCGTCAGACAAGTCACTTCCGACAGGACCATAGAGATTGGCCCGCCGCTTCCTACAGCGGCCGCCGAGGATTGGCTCCCGGGATTCGTGACGCGACTACACGGCGCCAGCACTGGGCGGGCCCAGGAGACTTCCTGTTTTTTCTTTGCAGGCAGCACAGCTCCCCGGAAGCGCTCTGTCACCCGGAAGCAGAGGTGGCTGGCAAGATGGCGACGGCAGCAGCAGTAGAGGAAGCAGGGGCAGGTGGCCTGGAGCCCCCGGTGTGCGTCCTGGTGCTCGGCATGGCCGGCTCCGGCAAGACCACGCTCGTGCAGGTGGGGCCGCACCCGCCTGGAGTAGAGAGAGCCCAGCTGGGTCGGGAGTTCCTGCCTGCCGGGCTGGGCTGGGGTGGGGGTTCCTGCCTGGCTGGGCTGGGGCGGGGTGTGCTTTTTGTCCGTCTGTCCCATCCCCGTCTCGTGCCATCTCGCTCCAGCGGCTTGTCGCGCACCTGCACGGCCAAGGTGCCCCACCCTACGTCATCAACCTGGACCCTGCTGTGCACGAACTGCCCTTCCCTGCCAACATCGGTGAGTTGCGCCAGGGGAGGGGAGGGACTGCGTGGGGTGTTCCTATGGGACATGTGCCAGGGTCGGCAGAAACGGGCATCTCCATAGAGCAGCACCCCGAATCACGGAGCAGGTGGGCCATCCCAGCCGCAGCTCGCAGCATCCCCAGGTGTGCAGCCCCAGCATGGAGGCGCTTCCCATGTTGAGGAACCCGTGGTAGTGGAGAGAGCCAAGACACACAGGTGCCTGTCTGGGTGCACCTCATAGGTTGAGGGAGACTCAGGAATTGTGTGCTCTTTGCTACCATTTGAAACTTGGGCATGTGGCTCTCTTTGCCTGATAATCCCCAAATCCTCCTGTTCTGTCAGTAGGGGAGAGGCAGTCGTGAGGCAGTGCACTGGATCATTTTCTCTAGCATCAAAAAGGGTTGGGTGCTAGTACAATGCTGCTACGGAAACAACTCTGCTTCTGAGCCTTGGGTTCACCCCCTCTTAGGTTTTTATCCGTTATCTGCCTCAGGGTGGAGATGAGACATCCACACTCAGGGGTGGGGCTTACAGTCACTTCAGCAGGTCGGATTTGGGCTCAGACCCTCTCTGTGGTGATCCGTCAGCACATAGCTCCCTGAAATAAAAGTGTCACCTATTTCACTTGCTTAAGAAAAAAAAGCATTTTGGAGAAAGCAAAGGTTGGAAATCATAAAAGACCTTACATGTATCTCACTCTTCCTCATGGAGCTGGAGAGGCCCAGTGCTTTTAGGTGTCTCCCCAGAGCTGAGCCTCTATCAGCCTGTCTTCCTTGGCAGTAAGGGTGGGAGTGGGGTAGCAAACAAATTTGTAGTGCTGGGTGAGGGGTAGGAGGAAAGGATTTTGCAGCAAAATGAACAGGAAAAGTAATGGAAGATAATTATTGCTTGACTGGGCTCCGTAGTGCTGGCCCCTATGAGGCAAATAACTGCCTTTTTTACCATTATATTTAGCCTTAACTGTCCAAAAAGCAAGTCTGCTCCAAGGGTAGATTAGTAGGTATGGCAATTTGGAAGTCTTTTCTGCACAGTGGGGTGGGTTTTACAAGTGTACTGGGACAGGTAACATAGACGAACTGACATAGTCTGCCATGAGACTCCTGTCACTGCTGCTAGGTCCCTGCGCTGAGTCAGGGCGGGGGCAATTGAATCTTTCCAATTTCTGTTGTAACAAGAACTTATTCAGTAGAGTGGTAATTCGCATCACTTTCTTTCTCTAGATATCAGAGATACAGTAAAATATAAAGAAGTCATGAAACAGTATCCTTTTTTTGGTCTAAGGCTACATTTTGAGCTTCTCTCCTGGGTGGACTTGAGGCCTGAGGGTTGGGGTTGATCAAAGGATTTGAGCTGGTTTGAAGAGAGAGAGAGAACTTTGCTTTGGCTGGTTGTATGTTTGTCTGTACCTTCTCCAAGAAAAACACATGTGTAGTAGGAGCTGCTACCCAGGAGCCTTCTGTAACTGTTACATAAGCACAATTCTCTACCCCATAAATGAGCTAAGTTGTCATAAGCAGGGATCCTGGTTTTCTCTATTTAAAAATGGCAAATTCTCTTATTAACACCCCCCTGTGTGCTTTTTTTTTTTTTTTGCAATTAAAATGAAATGCCACTATATAGAGAGGTATCAGTTGAACACAATGGTTATTATAGATATATTTACAATTTTAAAGCAGTCTGGAAGCCTACCAGTGCCTCAGTCATTATAATAAAATAGATTCTAAATACCTACATATTTTGGCATTTGATTTTGCATTTTTTGTCATGGAAAATCAGAGTTTGTCCTGCCCTCCTTGCTCTCTAGGGCACTGCCCCCCCCCCCCGGTGCTGATTAGCTCTGCTATGCCAGTGCCCCTCACTAAACCCACAGCCCCCTGGTCCTGCTAATGCCCCTGTCTCCCCACCCACCCAACCCTGCCAAAGGGGGTCCCCACGTGCCAGGGTTATAGGGCCAGGGACATGGGTCCACAGCCCCCTATCTTTCCCCCATCAGTGGACAAGCCTCAGCTGCCATGGGAGGTAGCAGGCAGGGCAGAGCAGAGCAGAGCATGGAGCCCAGCTCCCCCTTCCCCACAGGCAGCATTGCCAAAGCAGAGCCCATGGGGTAGGGAGGGGGGCTGATGGGCTGCCAGCACAGCAGGGCGGGGAAATGCAGTGCTGCCACCAGGAGCCCTGCGTCACCGTGGCAAAGCGCCCCCTGCCCATCCAGCAGCAGGCAGCACAACTCCGTGCTGCCACCCCGGCTGCTGCCAGGTGGGCAGGAGGCGCCTCCCCCTGGTGGCATAGGGCCCCCGACAGTGGCACCTAGTCTCCTTCCCTGCCCTACCATGCTGGGTCCTGCCCACTGGCTCACCGAGACCCCAGGCAGACTGCACCTGCCCCCACCCCATGCAAAAACTGGGGGACGTGCCCCCCCTCATTCCCCACCCCAGCAGTGTGTGCAGTGGCAGGGAACCAGCCCACCCCCCAAGACAAGCTGCCCATGGTTTCACAGATTTCATAGAGATCAGGGCTGGAAGGGACCTCGGGAGATCATCGAGTCCAGCCCCCTGCCCAAAGGGCAGGAAGTCAGCTGGGGTCAGAGGATCCAATTTACTCTTGAAGGTGTTCAATGTAGGTGCTTGAACCACCTCCGCTGGCAGACTGTTCCAGACCTTGGGGGCTCAGACAGTAAAGAAATTCTTCCTTATGTCCAGCCTGAAACGGTCTTGCAGGAGTTTGTGACCGTTGGACCTAGTCATCCCTTGGGGCGCTCTGGTGAACAAACGCTCCCCCAGATCCTGGTGGTCACCCCGATAAACTTATAGGTGGCCATCAGATCACCCCTGAGCCTATGCTTTTCCAGGCTAAAGAGTCCCATGTCTCTCAGCCTATTATCATAAAACCTGTTTTCCTGACCTCTGATCATGTGCGTGGCTCTCCTCTGGACTCTCTCAAGCTTCTCCACATCCTTTTTGAATTGTGGAGCCCAAAACTGGACGCAGTACTCCAGCTGCGGCCTCACCAAGGCCGAGTACAAGGGGAGAATGACGTCCCGGGATTTGCTCGAGAAGCATCTATGGATGCACGCCAGCATTTTGGTCACTTTACTAGCCGCAGCATCGCATTGCAGGCTCATGTTCATCTTGTGGTCAATGATGACCCCCAAGTCTCTTTCTTCTGTAGTGCTATCCAACGTAGCACTGCCGAGCCTATAAGGATGCTGCAGGTTTTTCCTCCCAAGGTGGAGACCCTTGCATTTTTTGGTGTTAAACACCATGAGGTTCTCGTCTGCCCATTTGCTGAGCTTGTCCAGGTCAGCCTGGATCACCCGCCTATCTTCTGGCGTGGATGCTTTGCTCCAAAGTTTGGTGTCATCAGCAAACTTGGCCAGTCCACTCCTGACTCCAACGTCCACATCGTTAATGAAGATGTTGAACAGTATGGGTCCAAGGACAGAGCCTTTAGGGACCCCACTGGTCACAGGGCACCATGATCAGTGACTGCCATCAATCACAACCCTCTGGGTCCGACCACGGAGCCAATTTCCCAGCCAGTAGATCGTGGTGGAGCCAAGGCCACAACTGGGCAGTTTGGCCAAGAGGTGATCATGGGATACGAGATCAAAAGCTTTTTTGAAGTCAAGATATATGACATCAATCTTATCTCCCTCGTCCAGGTGATAGGTCACCTGGTCGTAGAAGGAAATGAGATTGGTCAAACAAGACCTACCCGCAACAAACCCGTGCTGGCTGTCCCTTAGGATGTTAGCCTGGTCCAGTCCCTCAAGGATGGCCTCCTTAATAAACTTTTCTAAGATCTTCCCCAGGATAGAAGTCAGGCTAATGGGCCTGTAGTTAGCCGGATCCACTCTCCTCCCTTTCTTGAAGATCGGCACCACATTGGCCTTCTTCCAGTCTTCGGGCACGACACCAGAGCGCCAGGAGTTTTCAAAGATCCGCGCCAGGGGCTGGGCTATGAGGCTCGCTAGCTCCTTGAGTACCCTGGGGTGCAGATTGTCAGGGCCGGCTGACTTGAAGGTATCCAGCTTCTCAAGATGTTCCTTCATGAGGTCAGCATTTATGGAGGGTAGGGGATCCCCATCACCCGGATCTCCCTGTCCCATAGCAGGCATGGGCGTCCCGTGGAACTGATGAAAGACTGACGCAAAGTACCTATTTAATAGGTTGGCTTTTTCCTGGGCGTCAGTTGTCAGTTGCCCCATCTGTTTTTTGCAGGGGTCCAACGCTGCCCTTGCTTTTCCTCCGGCTCCCCACATATCTGAAAAAGGACTTTTTGTTGTCCTTGATGCCTGAAGCTAGTTGGAGTTCAGTTGCAGCCTTGGCTTTCCTGGTTTGGTCCCTGCAGGACCGGACCAGCGCGGAGTAATCCTCCTTGGAGGTGAATCCCGTCCTCCATCCTTTGTAGGCTTTCCTTTTTAGCCGCAGGAGGTCCGCTAGGTCCCTGGAGAGCCAGGAGGGCTGCTGTGCCTTCTTGCTGCCTTTCCTCCGTGCTGGGATAGATTTAGCTTGTGCATTGAGGATCGCTTCCTTGAGAAGCAACCACTCTTCTTGAACTCCCATCTCCCTGGGGTCATGGTCCCTAAGGGCCTGACCGACAAGCCTCTTGAGCTTGTCAAAGTCGGCTTTTCTGAAGTCAAGGACTTCTGTGTTGCCGGCTGATTTGCCAGCTTTACGGTGGATAGTGAAGGTGATAAGCTCGTGGTCGCTGTCACCCAGCTTCCCATCGATCGCCTATTAGGTCGTCCCCCGTAGCCAGTACCAGGTCGAGCAGTGCTTTGCCTCTCGTTGGCCCATAGACTTCTTGAGTCAGGTAGAGGTCATCCACGCATGAGAGAGAGCTTTGAGACCGCTCGGATTCCATCCTGCTCCCCAACTGGGCCCTGCAGTCACATGTTGCAGGCCTCTCACACAGCTCCAGCTGGGCAGCACCCCAGTTCTGCCCAACTCCTTTTCTCCCTCCCTCCCTCATTGTGTGGGAAGCATGTAGTGCAATGCCCCTGTTCTCATCTGGTATGGGCATGAGGTCACATGGTCGCCCTGTCCCTTTACATTGGTGGCTTTGCATCACTAAGGACCTAGGCTGCCAGGTCTCCAAGGCAGGGAGGCTTTGTCTTGTCCAAGAACTTACAAGTTTGGAAACCAAGCCTATTAACATCTACAACCATCTTCTTCCTTAACAGAGTGTACAGATATGGACTGGGCCCAAACGGTGGAATAGTGACCTCTCTCAATCTCTTTGCCACAAGATTTGATCAGGTACTGAGCTCTTCATTTGAGGCCAGGCTGCTTGTTACTATGAGGCAGCATGGCTTTTACCAGTCGGTCCCATTATTTTCCATGTGTAGAAGTCAGAGGGCAATTCCCTCCTGGGGGATTAGGAGTTGCCATAAAGAGAGGAATATGGGACTGGGGCCTCTGAGGAATCTGTTCCTGTCCCCTGATTTTGCAGGTAAGTAACCATTTCTCCAGAGTCCTCAAACTTGTCTGCTCAAATCTGTCACAAATCACAGCCTTGAAGCATCTAGTGAAAACTAAACTCACCCTGGACAGGTAAAAAGCAAGGCAGATGCAGGTGCTGCCAGTGCCCTGCCACTGTTGGAGCAGGGAACTTATTAGTTCAAGCTCAGATCTTCCTAGGAAGAGAAATGAGCTCTGTTCTGAGGCTGAGTGAGTGTAGCGTGCAGTACCAAACCACGTTACTGTGAACAATGTGAAAAGCTCATCACTAGGGACCTAAGCTAGAACTGAGAGCAAAACCCTGAGGAATGTGTGCTGGAAAGGTATAAACCAGTAGAACCCAACTGAGCTCTGCTTGGAACATGGAGCTACTGTGGTATCCTGGCTTAAGCAGGAGGGAGAACTTTACCCAGGAAACAGATTGCTGGGATTGCTGTCAGGTTGTGCTAGGACTTCTTTAAAAGAGTGAAAGCAGTTTTTCAATAGCTGTTAAGTTTGGTTAAGAATGATAGTTAAAGGACATTTCTAGAAATTTTCCTTAAGGTCCCTCCAGCCAAAATAACCCATGAAACCTGAATTCTTAAAGTCATGCAGATCAATATTTTTTATGTTGAGCTTTTCTGGTAATGAATGCTTAAAGATTACCAGGAATATTCATTTTATGCACATATGTAGTTACATGATTTTAATTTATAGTTAGCATAGTTTATCTGTTAGTAAAGAGTTACTTTGCCTTTTACCAAAGACCTCTTATAGATTTCTTTTTTTTTCCTTTTCTGACCAGGTAATGAAGTTTATTGAAAAACGACAGAACACATCCAAGTAAGTAAATTGTGAAAAAGCAAGCTATCCTGATGCCCCATGAGGGAAAGCTATTGGAAGAGTTCCCACATAGGAGCTTTCTGCGAGCAGAGTTCTGCGCTTCGGAAGTGATTTGGGCATATTTAGATGCAGGCACTATTTGTTACTTAGGTGTGTGAATACTACAAGAGTTACAGGTTGAAGCGTAGTCACAAGTTTCAGTTCATCAAAAGGGAATAATTCGGAGTCTCGTTCTCCTGGGAACACTCACTGCGTACCTGAGAGAATTCAGTAGCAGTCTGAAGCGTGAGCAGACATTGTGCTAAATGCCAGTTGGCTTTCTATGTGCTCTCAGTGTTAGTTATACATGTAACGGAGGATTTGATGAGCAGTTAAACCAGCATTCTGGTTTATTTCTAACACCTGTGTGCAGAAGGATGGTGGGGGAGTGGAGTTCTAATTAAATCTGGTGTTGCCTTGGTTCACTTTTATTACACCTTCATCCTTATAGCTGTTGTGTAAGTACACAGTTCAGTTCCTGTGCTGAAGAGCTTACGGTCTTAGCTCTGGTAGACTGTGAGCAATGGCTTTGGCTTTTATACAAATCCATAGAAAATAATGAGTACCTTTTGCTAACACCTTCAGAACCTTCCCATATATCAGAACTCCTCTGTGGATCTGTAGCAACATTGTTTGTGATCTCACTGTTCTAACCTCCCTGGCGGGACCTGATGCTCTCCACTAATTCTTCCTTTGTTTTGGGGGGTTGCCATATTCCCAGGTATGTCCTTATTGATACACCAGGGCAGATAGAGGTGTTCACTTGGTCAGCCTCTGGCACCATCATCACTGAGGCACTGGTAAGTGCACTGTGCACAGCCTGAGAGTGAGTGTGCTTGGGCATGGAGTTGTGAGATGGCATGCCCTGCTGAACCAGAACTTGTTTTGTCCTTTGCCCTCAGGCTTCCTCCTTCCCTTCAGTTGTCGTTTATGTGATGGACACATCGCGCAGTACCAGCCCAATCACTTTCATGTCCAACATGCTGTATGCATGCAGGTAAGAGACTGGGGTCCTGGCAACACAGCACACATCGGCTCAAAACTTTGTCTCTTCCACACCACTGCCATCTGCCAAGAAGTGAGGGAGCATGCATGTCTTGGTCAAGTTTAGTGTATTCTTGCCCCAATCCATCAGAGTTGCTCTGAATATCTTCCCCAAAAAATGATGCAATGCCAACACTATCTGTCATCCTTTTCACCCTGGTTCTTTCAGATAAAACCTGTACAAGGGCAAACTACCCCACATCTGCTACTCCAGGGTTCTTGCACCCCTGAAGTCCCCAATTTGGTTGTTGTTAGACTTGATCCAGGGTCAGGGTTTTCTGCTGGCCTGACCCAGTGCAGCAGGTTCTGTCCTCCCAAGTGAGAACCGACCTGTCCCAGTATTTTCTATCTGAAATAATCCATGGATTGAAAAACAGGTGCAGTTGGTCTGTAGGTCTCTTGAGTGGCTGGAAATCACAGCTCATTCCACAGATGCCACCACAGCCTAACTGAGGTCCAAGTCTAAATGACTTATAAAAAAAATGCAAACTAGCGAAAAGTCAGCACTGAAATCACAGGAAAGTACTAATCAACCTCAGTCATGTGTGCAGAGGGAGGGCTCTGTTCTGCAGACACATGCTTAAAATGTGCCTTTCTACATTTTCGTGCTCAGCAGTTCAACTTTGAGCTGTGTTTTTGATACGCAGTCTGGTTGAAAGAGATCTGTTTCTTTAGTTGAGTCAGAAAGGATCCTTCGGAAATCATTGTTCCAGGGCTGTGTTTTGTGTGCAGGTCTGCCTGCCTTGCACTTAACACTGCGCCTAAATCTGTAGCTCGATTTGTAGCTCAATGGCTTTTGACATGTTTTTCCTCTCCTTTCAGTATCCTGTACAAAACTAAACTGCCTTTTATTGTGGCTATGAACAAGGTAGGTAGAACCTCTGTCTTGTCTGTGCTCTAGCTGGAAAAGATTCTGACTCTGCTTGTTTTACAGCACTACCTTAATCTTTCAGCAGGGATCCTATTGCATGGGGGAATGAATACTGGGTACTAAAGGGATCTTAATCCAGCAGAGAAGCAGAGCAAGAACAAGTGCCTGGAACACCAGGCAGATCTGAGTTAGAAATTAGATTTTGAACAATATGAGTGGATTTATCTGTTGGAACACTTCACCAGCTGTTGGGTGTAATCTCATGTGGTTGATATTTTCACATCTTGGTTTGATGCCTTTTTGGAAGATTTGCTTTTATGGGTGGCATGTGTTATTTGGGAGGCCAGATCTCATGGTTCCTTCTGTCCTTGGGGCCTTTGAATAGGAGGCTTATTTCTGATGAGGAAAATTCAAGGTGTGGGGACTGTGCATTCCTAGGCCTATAATCTGATTATACAGGCAGAGCAGTGTTGGGGCACTACACAAGCATAGGAGTGCTCCCACATGGGTCAGGTGGTGGGTTTTGTCAGTCCTACTCCCTTGATCTCTGAATGTGCCTTGAAATGGGGTGTATTGGGCTTCTCTGATCTTCCTTGAATTCAAAGAGGACGAACAGAGCACAGGAAACCTGCCTTCAGAGCACTGACTGTTGTGGGTGGATGTGAGCGCTTGATAACTGGGGTGTAATAAGAAAAGCCTTTATTTGAGTATTCTGTGTGAATGTTCAGGTTCTGCAAAGTGTCCAAGCTAATCCACCTCTGAAACTTCTCTTTACTCCTTCCAGACGGATATCATTGATCACAGTTTTGCAGTAGAGTGGATGCAAGATTTTGAGACCTTCCAGGATGCCCTGAATCAAGAGACCACATATGTCAGTAACCTGACGCGTTCCATGAGTCTGGTGTTGGATGAGTTTTACAGCTCGCTCAAGGTAAGCATCCTTCCTCTCACTGTCCCCACAGAGAGGTCTCTTCACTGCTCTCATCTCTGAATCCCTTGGTTGAGCGCTGGATAATGAGTTATGGAGGGGGCCAGCTTCTCTGTGCCATTCTTCAGAAAGCAAAGGGAAGGTACTTATTCAAGGTTACTTTATTCTAGCCACGGCAGGGTGCTGGAGGGTATGATGGCAGATGGAGCAATTTTTAAAATTATGGGAATAAATCACCAAAAGAAAAGAAAGGGTGAAATAAATTAGACTTTAAGAAAGCAGCGTAACAGGAGAAAAAGATGTCTTTGGGGGCTGTTTTTAAATGCCTTTTATCCTAACAGGTTCAGTCAATTCTGTACAGTTTGCTGGAGTAGATGAGTTTGGGAACAGGCTTAAAGAATAACAAATCCCATACACCTGTTATCCAAAGAAGATCCCTTCCTGTCTCTTTGGAAATCAATCCAAGCTTAGCAACACAAGGAATGAGTATCCTGCTTATCAGGAAATGCCCATGATCTTGTAGCTATAAGGCAGGGGTTGGGAGCCTATAGCCCTCAGGCTAGATCCAGTCTGCAAAGCAGTGGCAGAAGGATTTTGCCCATATCACACCCATGGGTGGGGGGTTGGAGGGGAGCAGGATTTGAGAGCTGCCCTCTAGCCCTGTCCTCTACAGCCACAGAAAATAGTCTGTCTCCCTCCTTTTTATCAGACAAGCCAGTCATTTGGGGCAGGGATGGGGGCCATACTGTACACTTCCCTAGTGCTTATAATCAGGCAGAATTGGTGGGTGTGACAAGCAGCAGTGGTTCACAGGGAAGAGAGGGAATAGGTAACAGCAGCATTGCTGAGTCAAACTGTGTAGTGATGTGTCTGGGGCCTTGACATGTTGGTGTTAGTGACATTGGTATTGGCAGGCACTCCCTAATTATGTTTCCCCTTGCAGCTGTAAGTGAGGGTTGGAAATGGTAGTTTGGGGCTTCCTTTACTTACTGAGTGCCACTGTAAACACACACAGCACTGGACCTGGCTTGGTTAGCCCTGTCCACTCCTGTTGTTTCTGCGGTTTCTGACAGGGATCTCCAGATTTATCTCCTCTCCAAGGTTCTGTGCAACTCAGTATGACCTGTGGGAGTCTCCTTGTGTTTCCTGCAGGTGGTGGGTGTTTCTGCCATGCTGGGAACGGGCCTGGATGAATTTTTCGTGCAAGTCTCCAAAGCTGTGGAGGAATACGAGAGGTAAGGAAGCAATCTCCCATGGGATATCTTGGGGCCCAGAATACTGCTGCATTACTGATTCATATATTGGCTCCTTTGATTTGAAGGGATGCTGACCCTTTGCTGTCCAGCTGGATTCAGATATTTGTCATATCAGATAAATTCAGCCCACCTCTTCCACTGGTACCACAGGGTAAACTAGTTTTGCATCATGCCTAGAAGGCTCATAGGGCTGGTCTGTGACAGACAGGGGGGACCATGTTCTCCAGTCCCATCCCCTGTGCTGATTGTAGCTGTTCCACTGTCAGGCTGCCATGGTGTTGGAATAGACCGAAAAGGTCACCTGATACAACCACATGCAGGAAGGCTGTTCCTCAGTTATCCCTACCCAGTGCTGATCCAGCCTCCTTTCAAAACCTCTAGCAAAGGAGATTCACCACTGCCCTGGGCATTCCTCTCCACTGGAATGGATTTTTTGGCAGCTTTCTGGGTTAAACCCAGGCCCTGGCTCTCTCTCTGGAAGTCTGCAAGGCACTAGGATGTATCATGGTGTGTTGAAACGCTAATAAACTGGTAGCCAACCACTTTCCACAGCAGCTTTGGCTTCCAAATAGTCCCAAAGTGTCATGCCACAAAACCTGCTTGTGTTTGCTAGTCTTGCCATTATATCAGCTGAAAACTATTAAGGCCAAAGCCAATAGGCCGGTCTGTGTCTAATTGCAACAGAGTGCAAATATGAAGCATCTCAAGATCATACAAAGCTGGGAATTTGCATGCTTGTGCTGCTATTGCTCCAACATGAATTGCTAACAAGCAAAGAATCCTTCTCTCTGAAAGCCCCCCCCACTCCCCTTTATCTCCCTAGATATCTAATGATGTCACTTCTTTTATGGGCACCTGCCTTCCAGTGAATGGTTAAAACCAGCCTGCAGGTGGTTGTCCTTCATTAGGGGACACTGTGCTCACCTTTCCAAGATGCATCGTTATACCCCATGTTCCTTTCTTTTTCTCCTTCAAGGCCTCTTGCTTTTCCAACCTATTGCAGGACCCATCCAGATCTCCTTGTTCTTCGCCTTTGTTGGGCAGTCTAAGACTTAGTGGCACCTGAGGCGCCAAAAATCAGTCTCTCCCTCCGTTCTCCACCTTTTTCCAGGACATTTCACTCTGCCAAGATCCAGAGAGTCATTAGCATCTTCACCCTTTTCCTTTCAGTGTTTGCTATATTGCTCTTTGCAAGTTCCAAATTGTGTTTTTGCATAATCAACAAACCATGCCCCATGGCACAAACCATATTGAATTTTCTTCAATTGCTTAACAGCAAATATGGTTTGCATACAATTAATTGGATGCTAATTCTTTCACAAATGTAAAGTAGCTTAATGCCCAGGCAATACAGGCCTTAAATAGTAAGCTATTACTAGCCTGCTATCTCCTGCTTCACCATTCCAGCATGTTTCTTTTAACACCTCCCTTGAGCAGGACACGTTGCGATGCCTGTTTCCTCACTCATTAGAAGGGTCTTATAGATAACTGATAATTTACCCTATCTGCATCTATGATGTGAAGTATTATTTAAACACTGCATTACTAGAAATGTTTCCAGCAGGTTTGGTAGCAGTTATTTGAGTAAATGCATGAAATGTTTCTCCTTTCAGGGAATATCGTCCAGAATATGAGCGCCTGAGGAAAAAGCTGGTAAAGATTTGTCCATATTCACTGTTTTATGCTGTAATTGAAGCACCACCTCACCCATTCCATCCCTTTCCTAAAACTTCAGTTTCTTAGAGCAAACTGGGATGTTCTTAAAGGGCCTCAGACTAGCTGTGAATTCACAGGCACCCACCTTGCCATTCACTGCTGGGGTACCTGTTTAACCTACTAATCCTTGGGGTAAAAACCCTTTCCTGGGACCCACTTTCTGCCTCTCCCTGCCTGGGTTTTGTCTGGTATGTGTTCACTTTGTACTCTGCCTTTGCACTTCCAGATGGTGCAGTGCTAGGAATTGCTGGCAGAAGGGCTTGGACAGAGTGTCTTGGAGTTATTCATAAGGCAGAGGCAAGACATATTTGCAATGCCTTTTCGTGGACCAGCTGTATAGTTGGGAGCACTGTTGAAAAGTCATTCTAGGGAGGTGGCACCTGGAGTTCTAGTCGCTGAGGCCCAAGGAGGGAGGGAAACTGTTTGCAGCTTTCCATAGTGACTGGCTAGAGCTTCTGGTGGGTCTCTGCACAGCAGCTCAGCGTACTCAAGGGGTTAGTAAAGGCAACAGCCGAGATGGAGCACTTAGGCCTGAGACCTGCGTAATGGAGATGGAAACACCTGCCCATCTCTTGTGGCACGTGCAGAGTTTGCTCTCTAGCCTGAGCCTGTGGGGTTCCACAGCTGCCTCTTCCTCCAAGCTGCCTGCTTCTGCTTGTGCTCCTTGAGTGCCTCCTTGTACTGTGTAGGGCTGTGTGCAGGGACTGATTGCCAGGCAGGTAGGGGGTCACCTGCCCCATTAACCATAACATTGGGCCATAACAAAACCAGATTGCGTGCTCCCTGAGGGAATCCACTGCCTCAGAGTAGCTGGTCTCTCTGGCTTGCCTTTCTCCACCTGCCTTACGGAGCACAGTGCACTCAGATGCCCCTGAGCATAAGATGATATTTGTGACCCTGCAGCATCCTCTGGCTGCTCTCCAAACCCAGGATTGGCCACCAGCTTGTGGCAGGCCTGGCTTCTCTTGGTCTGTTTTCTGGTACCATGTAAAGCAGGACGGCCTGTTCCATGGTCAGCTTGTTGGTGATCCCACCTAGTCTAGCCTGGGTGATGGGGGTGTGTGGACACCCAGCAGGACTAAAGACAAGACCTGTCAAAGGGTGGATGAGCTTCCTGCAAGCCAACAACCAACCATACTTGGAAAGGAAATGGATGCCATCAGGTTATTCTGCTCAAAGAATCACCAATGATACAAAGCAACTCAGCTCATAGTGAATGAGGGGTGTTACAGCATCTGAGGTGCCCCAGTGGTCACAACAGCCTCAGGACTAACTTGACTTGACTTGTGGCAGGAGGGAATTGCAGGCAATTCAAGTGTTCCAAGTACCATGAGCCTAACTCTACTTCTTTTGGTCCCAGAGGGACTTGGTGAAGTTGCTCTGCTCTGTTGACATGGAATAGATTGTCCCTCTTTATGCTTTGGGTCCTGGCCACCCAAGAGACACCTTTTTCCAGGTACTGTGCATTGCTCCCTCCAGCTGTATTCAGCTGGGGGGAGAAGGATGGGAATTCCTCAGTCTGGAAGTGGCAGGTAACCTTCAGTCAGGGCATAAGGCCTTCCTGTAGAACTAGAATCATAGGACTGGAAGGGACCCTGAAGGATCATCAGGTCCAGACCCCTACGTGAGTAGGAAAGACATCTGGAGTCAGGTGATCCCAGCCAGGTGACCATCCAGTCTTCTCTTGAAAGACCTCTAGGGTTTATAGAATCATAGAAGTAGGGTCAGAAGGGACCTTGTAGATCTTCAAGTCCGACCCCCACCTGGGCGGGAGGAAAGACTGGACTCATTTGAGTCCAGCCAGGTAGTCATCAAGCCTCTTAAAGATCCCCACAGGGTAGGAGCCAGTACCACTTCCCTAGGAAGTTGGTTCCAGCTCCTAGCCGCCCTAACTGTGAAGTAGTTCTTGCGGATGTCTAATCTAAACCTACTCTCTAATAATTTGTGTCCATTGTTCCTTGTCATGCCAGGGGGCGCGAGGGGAAACAGTGTCTCCCCCAAACCCTTCTGGTCCCCCCTAGCGAGTTTATAGACAGTCACCAGGTCCCCCCTCAGCCTTCTCTTGTGAAGGCTGAACAGGTTTAGGTCCCGCAGTCTTTCAATGTAGGGTCTGACCTGTAGTCCCCGGATCATGCAGGTGACCTTCCTCTGGAGCTTTTCAATGTTGTTCACATCCCTCCTGAAATGTGGTGCACAGAACTGGATGCAGTACTCCAGCTGTGGCCTGACCAGCATCGCATAGAGGGGGAGGATCACCTCCCTGGCTGTACTTGAGATTTTTTTGACCATTAGGGTCTTTTCTTGAAGACCTGGGCTTTTCCCTAAGGAGAGTGACAGGAGGGAACTCCTTGAGCATGGGATGGTGTTTTGCTTGTGTGTTAGAGGCATTGTGAGACCTATGGTGGGTGTTTGCATTAATCACACTACATTGGTTCTATGCACGTAGGAGAAGGCCCAGAACAAGCAGCAGAAGGAGCAGCTGGAACGTTTGCGAAAAGACATAGGCCCAGTGGCAGTGGAGAGCACTTCACTCGCAGGTACAGGAAGGGCTTGGAGGCTGATTGGTGTCACCTGGGTGGGGAGCATCTGGTGAAAATGCTCTGGGAATCTCTCTGCAACACGCATGGAAAAGCAGCTTCATCTCGGGTTAGGGTGGGTGGGATCCACGCCCCCATGGAGCAGGCCAGGCTCATGTCTGGCATGTCAGCCCTACTAAGAGGCTGGGGAAGAGGAAGGGTTGGTGTCTAGATAAGAACTGCCACTCACTGGGTCAGACCTAGGTCCATCTTGCCCAGTCACATGGCGACAGAGCATAGAGGCTGGAAGGGACAGTGATCTGGGTCTGAGCAGGGTTTTTTTCCCCACTTCCTCTCTCACTTGCAGCCTCCAGTATTTAAGGTCTAAAAGGTCTAATTCAGAGGCTGTGCCCCTCACTCCCATGCTAGATAGAAATGAATGACCCTTTCCTCCAAAAATTGACCCAATCCCATTTTTCATAGTTTCATAGTTCTAGGGTTGGAAGGGACCTGAGCAGATCATCGAGTCTGACCCCCTGCCATGGCAGGAAAGAGTACTGGGGTCAAACGACCCCAGCAAGGTGATTGTCTAGCCTTGTCTTAAAGTCCCCCTAGACAGGTTACAAGGGTGAGTGGATGAGAATAGGATGGGTTTCAACGCAGACAAGTGCAAGGTGATGCACCTCAGGAGGAACAACCGGCACCATACCTACAGGTTAGGGAACTCCCCTCTTGTCAGCACAGAGGCGGAAAAGGATCTGGGGGTCATCGTTGACTCCAAGATGAACATGGGCTGGCAGTGTGGGGAGGGAGTCAGGAAGGCCAACCGCACCTTGTCGTGCCTCCACAGATGCA
This sequence comes from Crocodylus siamensis, assembly GCF_052110815.1. Lineage (NCBI taxonomy): Eukaryota > Metazoa > Chordata > Crocodylia > Crocodylidae > Crocodylus > Crocodylus siamensis. Next base: position 427,152,205 of record NC_143395.1, on the reverse strand, counting down.
TCTTGAGCAAGTCCAAGGAGGTGATCCTCCCCCTCTATACGGCACTGGTCAGGCCGCAGCTGGAGTCCTGCATCCAGTTCTGGGGGCCCCACTTCAGGAGGGATGTGGACAGCATGGAGAGGGTCCAGAGGAGGCCACTCGCATGGTCAGAGGACAACAGGGCGGGCCCTATGAGGAGAGGCTACGGGACCTGAACCTGTTCAGCCTCCACAAGAGAAGGCTGAAGGGGGATCTAGTGGCCTGTTATAAACTAGTCAGAGGGGATCAGCAGGCATTGGGGGAGTCACTGTTCCCCCTAGGACCACCAGGAGTGACCAGGAATAACGGTCACAAGCTGGCAGAGGGTAGGTTTAGGTTAGATATCAGGAGGCGCTACTTCACAGTCAGGGTGGCTAGGGTCTGGAACCAACTTCCAGGAGAGGTGGTACAGGCTCCTACCCTGGGGGTTTTTAAGAGGAGGTTAGATGAACACCTTGCTGGGGTCGTTTGACCCCACTATTCTTTCCTGCCATGGCAGGGGGTCGGACTAGATGATCTGCTCAGGTCCCTTCCGACCCTAGAAACTATGAAACTCTGTAGGGGCCAGCACCACTTCGCTTGGAAGTTGGTTCCAGATCCTAGCCACCCTGACAGTGAAGTCGCGCCTCCTGATGTCTAGTCTGAATCTACCCTCTGCCAGCTTGTGACCATTATTTCTAGTCACTCCTGGCAGTGCTCAGGGGAACAGGGACTCCCCCAATGCCTGCTGATCCCCTCTGACTAGTTTGTAACAGGCCACTAGATCCCCCCTCAACCTTCTCTTGTGGAGGCTGAACAGGTTCAGGTCTTGTAGCCTCTCCTTGTAGGGCCTGCCCTGCTGCCCCTTGATCATGCAAGTCTGGCTGTCAGCTTCTACACTTCAAAAAGGATGTGGAGAAGTCAGAGAGGGGCCAGAAGAGGCAACAAAGATAATCCAGGGCTTGGAGTGCAAGTCCTGGAGGAGTGGCTGAAGGAGCTGGGCTTGTTCAGCTTGTGAAAAAGGTGCATAAGATGGACCGTGACAGTAGTCTGAAAATCCCCAAAGGGCTGCCAGGGAGAAGAGGGAAAGCCCTTGTTCTCTCACTGCAGAGAGGAGGACACGGAGCAAGAGCTGGAAGTTGCAGCAAACTAGGTTTTAGTTGGAGATCAGGGAAGACTCCTCACTGAGCTGTGAGGCAGTAGAACAGATGCCAGGGAAGCAGGGACTCTCCATCACTGGAGGTTGGAGGAGAGGTTGGACAGCCACTTTAATTCCATGCTGCATAAAAAAGAACTTCCTTTGTTACTACCTGCTAGTTGCACATTACAGCCCTTAGCTCACATATTGAGAGAGAATCAGTAATAAATCCCTGCTGACTCTTTGCCATTTACTATTTTGGAAAACCTTATCATGATCCCCCCCATATCATCTAAACTGACCAGGCCTCTTTAGTCTCTGTGTGTGTGGAAGCCTCTCTGTGCCACTGATCACCCTCTCTGCCCTTCCCTGCACCTTCTCTAGTTCTTCCATCTCCTGAGGTGTGGGGACCAGACCTGGGCACCATCTGCAAGGTTTGGGTCTATAAAGGGCTATTTATGAGAGTGTGGCTATACTAGAGAGCCATGCCCTGGAAGGTTTTGGGGAGGGTGAAATTTATATCGCCGATGTTGCTCTTCCTTGGTGCCTGGGATGACAGTGTATTGCAGACTTCCCCATCTAAGCACCTGCCCCTGGTGACAGAGGCTGGAGCTCACAGGCAGATCTGAAGGAAGTGGCTCCTGCTCAGCATGAGTGGTTCAGCTGAAGCCGCTTCTGTTGATCTGCAGGTCCCGCTGACGCATCTGCGATGGGCCCCTCCGACTTGATCCTGACGAGGGGAACGTTGGATGAGGAAGATGAAGAGGAGGACAGCGATACCGATGACATCGACCATCAGGGTAAGGGAGGCTTGGAGCTGGGGGCGAGCAATGAAGCTGCTTGTGGACGGGCGTTGCACAGGGCTGCCCCCATAGATTCTGTCTTGAGCAGGGGGCTAGATTAGATGATCTGGTTAGGACCCTGCCAGCCCAGCTTTGCTGCAGACCTTGAGGAGCCCTTGCAGCAGAGGAGAGAGATGTAAGCTAGGGCTGCAGGGCAAAGCGAGGTGAGGAGCTGAGGTTCAGAGCATCAGTCTAGTCGAGAGGGTGGTTGGACAAAGGAGAGGCAGGGACAAGAGGGAGGCAGACAGGGTTGTCTGCAGCAGATCAGCATCAGATTGGACCATTCAGCCACGTTTCTGTGGGAATGATGTAAGTGGTAGGTGTGAGAAGGAAGGGAAGGGGGCTTGTGTCTGCAGGTCTGGTCAAGGTGGGTCTTAAAATGAGCAGCCTGGCAGATCACAGCGAAATCGGGGGCTGAGGCACAGTGCCGCTTGGCTGTTTGCTGGTGGACCAGGCTCCTTTCAGTCCGTCCTGGTGTCCATGTCAATCTGAGGATCCAGAAAGGGGCAATAAGCAAGCTAGCTAGTCCTCTTTGCATGTAGGCCTAATCTCCAGAACATCTGTTTTGGGCAGTGAATTCCCAGTCTGGGTGATCCTAACTCAGTCCCCATTGGGTGTCAGGACTCTTCTCCTGTGCCTCATTTAGCCTGCATCTGCTGGCTTTTATGTGATGAGCTGAGTGTGGGGCACAAGGATGCTGCCAGGTTTAAAGCCAGCCAGAGGATGGATGTTCTTGGGCAGCCTGCAGTTAACCTATGGAACTCCTTGCTGCAGGCGGCTGTAGAGGCAGAGCACAGCCAGGTCCCAAAGGGATTGGACGGGTTCCTTGAAGATGGGCCCATGGGAGCTGTTGAACAGAGCAGTCAGGGTTGTGGCATCCCTTATTGAATGCTGGTGCTGGGATGGATTACTAGAGACATGTCCTGGTTGCGTGCTGCTCTTGTGTGCAGAGCCCTGATCTGAGCCACTGTGGCACTGTTGGGTTCTTTCGTCTTTGAACAACCTGTGAGGTCTTCCCGTTTCTGCTGTCTTCTCAGATAGCTCATAAATCTGCCTTTACCCTTCCTCTTTTCACTTTTCTCTGGCCTCCTGGGCTTGAATGGTCTGAAAAGATTTGCCAGGAGGAGTCTGGTGTGAATGTTTCCCACACTGCTCTGATCCATGCCCAGCACCATAATTGCAGGCACTGAAGCCACATGGGAGCTGGAATGAATTGTGACCTTTTCCTTTTCTCCCTAGTCACTGAAGAGCGCCACGAAGAGCCAGCCTTCAAGAACTTCCTGCAGGAGACGAGGATGAAGTACCACGAAAAGTGCACTCGGGTAGTGGGAGACATCCAGAAGTAGGAGCCTGGAGTCCTTGAGTTGGAGAGAGGACCCAGGGGAGGGGCCTGGGCAAACCCAAGCTCAGTGCTGAGCCCAGTGTCTGCAGACCACTTCCCTGCTGTTCCTCTGTCTGCTGGAGCTCTGCCCTTGGTACTGCCAAGTACTGCCAGGACTTTTACACCCCAGCAGGGCTGGACTTCACCTTTATCGGCTTGTGGCCAAGCTCCATCTGCTGGGGGCTGGCATTTCCAGAGGGCTCAGAATGGTCATCTGTAGTCTTGATCTGTTGCCAGGTCAGCACCTTCGGGCCAACCAGAGCGTGTGGTTTCCCTTGGGCGCAGAGAACAGGCAAGGCCCCTGTTGGAGCCCTCCTGCGGTCCTGTCCCCAAGTCAGCGTGACGGGGCGAGACTCAGTTTTAAATACCCCGAAGCTGCAGGGTCTGTTGGTGGAAGGGCTCAGCATTGCATCTTCCCCAGAGTGTGTCGGCATCTCTGAGTGAACCCGCTGTAGCTTGTGCCGCTGCAGGCCTGTGCCCCACACCCTATTTTGTAATTGAAAGTATTTTTTCTATAGTGGAGCTGATGGAGTGGGGCTTGTTGTGGAGGGAGTCACCTCGGGGTGTTGGCCTTCAGGCTGGAAGCAAGCTGCCAGCCAGAGTGGAGTGGGTGTGTACACATGCTTTTAGCCTGCTCCTTTCCTGGTGTGCAGCAGCTGCTGCCACCAGACACTGCTTCTCCCAGTCCACAGCGCTGTCTGGTAGGTGACTGGGTGTGGGCTGTGCTGCTGGCCCGGGGCAGGGGGTCCTGCAGTACTGGAGGGAGTTCCAGCAGCAGCAGCAGTTTGGTACAGGGTAGTGCCAGCCTTGGGCTTCGACCAGACACTAATTGGCTCTAGATGGGATTCCCCAGAGCCAGTGCTGAAGCCTCTTGGTATCTCCTGGAAGGCACTGTGTTCATGGGGCAGTGGGTTCCTTGGAGCCCATGCTCCCCAGAGAGGTCCCATGCCCTGTGAAAGGCTCCTCTCCTGGTTGAGGTTGCCTGCTCCTCTCCCAGACCCTCATCTCACTCAGGTGTCCCTCCTGCCCCTTTGCATCCCTCAGTCTTCCCTCAGACTCAGTAGTTGTTCCATGGGGGGGTCCCTATCGCTGCAGTGACAGCAGGGCACTGATGCTCCCTCCCCTGCCAGCAGGGGCTGGATTCTCCACTTCTCCCGCAGGATCTCAGCCTTTGCATAACACAGTTGGGGGATGGTGCCCAGAGCGGAGACGTGGCCCTTAGATTTCTTGGGTGCTAGTCACACCCAAGAATTCCTGGGAGGAGCTCCATGCTCACCTGCCACAGCCTGACTATAAATGGGTCCTCCCCACAGGGGGCTGAGCAGCCCCTTGCCTGCCACCTCCGCGCTGGGCACAATGGCTGAGGGTGCAGGCCACTAGCGGTGGGCATGGGATGCTCTCTGGGGCATCAACTCACAGACTAATTGCAAGCCCCTGGCACATGGCTATATGGTGGGGTGGGGGGTATGTGCTCCCAAGCTGCCCCAGCTCAGGGGGCTGATGGACCCTGCACCTATGGCCTTCCCTTAAGCTCAGCTGCTCCCAGCTATGCCATCTCCAAGCCTCAGCTCCTGCATTGCACGTGGCTTCACCCCCTGCCTTTTGCCACATCTTCGTTGGCATCCCTGGCATCAGGACACTCCAGCCCTGCTCCTCAGAGCAGCTGGACACAAAGCTGCGTGCAGATCCCGTGCAGACAGACCCAGGACGACAGCAGGAAATTCAAGGTGCTGTAAGTGTTCCAACCTCCCGCCTACCCTGGTGACCCCTGCCCTGATGCTGCCTCTGCCGCTGAAGACTAGGTTGGGCCCTGCCATGGCTGGAGGAGGGAGACCTGGAATCAGGCTGAGCTCACACCTAGTCTAGCTGTGCTGAGCAGTGTCACCCCTCCCACCTTGCACTTGATGCTTCTGTACCCCCCCCTCCCAAAAACCCATCTCCTGCCATTCCCTACTCCCAGCAGATCTGCATATGGCCTCAGGTGCTGCCTACCTCTTGCTTGACCAATCTTATTTCCTTTTATGACCAGGTGACCTATCACCTGGACAAGGGAGAAGAGATTGATGTCATGTATCTTAACTTTAAAAAAGCCTTCAATCTGATATCCCATGATCACCTCTTGGCAAAACTGGCCAACTGTGGCCAATGCTTCACTACGATCCACTGGTTGGGGAATTGGCTCTGTGGTGAGACCCAGAGGGTGGTGGTTGATGGAAGTCAATCATCGTGGTGCCGTCACCAGTGGGGTCCCTCAAGGCTCTGTCCTAGGGCCCATACTGTTCAACATCTTCATCAATGATGTGGACATTGGTGTCAGAAGCAGACTGGCCAAGCTCGCCGATGACACCAAACTTCGGAGCAGAGCATCCACACCGGAGGACAATCCAGGCAGAACTTGACAGGCTCAGGAATTGGGTGGACGAGAACCTGATGGTGTTCAACACTGAAAAATGCCACGTTCTCCACCTTGGGAGGAAAGATCTGCAGCATCCTTATAGGCTTGGTAGTGCTATGCTGGCTAGGACTATGGAAGGGACTTGGGGGGTTATAGTTTCTAGGGTCGGAAGGGACCTGAGCAGATCATCTAGTCTGACCCCCTGCCATGGCAGGAAAGAGTACTGGGGTCAAACGACCCCAGCAAGATGTGCATCTAACCTCCTCTTAAACACCCCCAGGGTAGGAGCCTGCACTGCTTCTCTTGGAAGTTGTTTCCAGACCCTAGCTGCCCTGACTGTGAAGTAGCGCCTCCTGATATCTAGCCTAAACCTACCCCCTGCCAGCTTGTGACTGTTATTCCTGGTCACTCCTGGTGGTGCGCAAGGGAATAGTGACTCCCCCAATGCCTGCTGATCCCCCCTGACTAGTTTATAACGGGCCACAAAATCCCCCCTCAGCCTTCTCTTGTGGAGGCTGAACAGGTTCAGGTCCCGTCGCCTCTCCTCATAGGGCCTGCCCTGTTGTCCCCTGCTCATACGAGTGGCCTCCTCTGGACCCTCTCCATGCTGTCCACATCCCTCTTGAAGTGCGGCGCCCAGAACTGGACGCAGACTCCAGCTGCGGCCTGCCCAGTGCCGCATAGAGGGGGAGGATCACCTCCCTGGCCCTGCTCGAGATGCATCTGTGGATGCACGACAAGGAGCGGTTGGCCTTCCTGACTGCCTCCCCACACTGCCGGCCCGCGTCCATCTTGGCATCAATGATGACCCCCAGATCCCTTTCCGCCTCCGTGCTGACAATAGGGGAATTCCCTAACCTGTAGGTATGGTGCCGGTTGTTCTTCCCGTGGTGCATCACCTTGCACTTGTCTGTGTTGAAACCCTTCCTATTCTCGTCCGCCAACCCCTGTAACCTGTCTAGGTCTGATTGTAGCCTGTTGCATCCTTCCAATGTACCCACGTCCCCCCACATCTTAGTGTCATCAGCAAATTTGAACAGGGTGCTTTTTACCCCCACATCCAAATTACGGATGAAGATGTTGAACAGTGCGGGCCCGAGGACCGAGCCCTGCAGAGCCCCACTGCCCATGTCTTTCCAGGTTGAGAAGGACCCATCCACTACCACCGTCTGGGTGCGGCCCTCCAGCTGGTTGGCGACCCATTTGACTGTGTCGGTGTTGACCCCACAGCCCCCCAGTTTCTTGATGAGAATGGGGTGAGAGACGGTGTCATATGCCTTCCGGAAGTCCAGGAAGACGATGTCCATTGCTACCCCTGCATCTAATGATCTGGTGATCTGATCGTAAAAGGCCACCAGGTTGGTCTGACAGGACCTGCCACTGATGAACCCATGTTGGTTGCCCCTAAGCATGCAGTCCCCTGCTGGCCCCTCCTGGATGTGTGCCAGCATAATTTTCTCAAACAGCTTGCCTAGGATCGAGGTAAGACTAACCGGCCTATAGTTTCCCGGGTCCTCCTTCCTGCCTTTTTTGAAGGTGGGGACCACGTTAGCCCTCTTCCAGTCCCCCAGTACCTCACCAGAGCACCACGAGTGCTCGTAAAGTTGTGCCAGGGGACTTGCAATGACCTCGGCCAGTTCCTTTAGAACTCTAGGGTGGAGATCATCCGGGCCGGCTGACTTGAATACGTCCAACCCCTCCAGAAGCTCCCTAACTAAATCCTCGCTAACCCGTGGCCCAGGTGTGCCTCCCCTGGGGCCCGAGGGGGGGCCCAGCAGGGAGGTGGCTGTTCTGGTCCCTACTTAGGAAGACGGAGGCAAAGAAATCATTAAACATGTTAGCTTTGCCATCTGGTGTGAAGACCAAGTTTCCCATGGCGTCCTGCAAGGGCCCCACATTACCCGGGACCTTCTTTTTACCCCCTATGTATTTAAAAAAGGACTTCTTATTGTCCTTAATCTGGGAAGCTAGCCCCAGTTCCATCTCTGCCTTGGCCTTCCTAACTACATCCCCGAGCAACTACAGAATAGTCCTCCCGGTGATGACCCCTTCCTTCCATTGGGTGTAAGCCTCGTTTTTAGCAAGGAGACATTCCCGGATGCTTTTGGTGAGCCACGGAGGCTTGTGCGCTCTCCTGCTCCCTTTGATACTCATTGGGATTACCTTCCTTTGGGCTTGGAGGATTGTTTCCTTAAGATGATCGACCGCAAGATGAACATAAACCTGCAATGCAATACTGCAGCTAGTAAAGGGACCAAAATACTGGCTTGCATCCATAGATGCTTCTCAAGCAAATCCCAGGACATCACTCTCCCCATGTACTTGGCCTTGGTGAGGCCACAGCTGGAGTACTGCGTCCAGTTTTGGGCCTTGCAATTCAAGGATGTGGCGAAGCTTGAGAGAGTGCAGAGGAGAGCCACGCGCATGATCAGAGGGGAGGAAAACAGACCTTATGACAACAGGCTGAGAGCCATGGGGCGCTTTAGCCTGGAAAAGCGCAGGCTCAGGGTGATCTGGTGGCCACCTATATGCTTATCAGGGTGACAACTAGGATCTGGGGGAGCATTTGCTCACCAGAGCGGCCCAAGGGATGACAAGGCCAAATGGTCACAAGCTCCGCTGCAACTGAGTCTGGCTGGACATAAGGAACAACTTCTTCACTGTCTAAGACCCCAAGGTCTGGAGCAGGAAGTGGTTCAAGCACCTACTTCGAACTCCTTCAAGAGGAATGTGGATGCTTTATCTTGCTGGGATCCTATGGCCCCTGTTGACTTCCTGCCACTTGGGCAGGGGGCTGGACTCAAAGATCTTCTGTAGTCCCTTGCAGCCCTAATGTCTATGAACTGTACCCCCCCACCTTGTCATGCAGGACCAAGTACCACACCAGAATGCACAAAAACATTTATTGAGGAGGGAAACTGGGGGTTGAGGATGGCAGCAGGGGTGGGTAAGTCTACTGGGGCCAGGCTGGTGGCCCAGGGGTAGGAGAGTGTGCTTCATGGCAACCAGCTCCCCCTTCTGACTGGCTCCTGGGCATATGTGTGCACCCATATATCTGGGTGGGCAAAAGCCCAACTCCATCTTTGGTCCTAACTCTGTAGTGAGTGCAGAGGCTCGCAGTGTTTGGTGGGACTCTTGTGAAGCCCTGGCTACTGCAGACCCTGGCCCGGGAGCCCCCAGGGGGATGGAACAGATAGAGCCCAGGCCTGTTGGTCTGGGGCTAAGGCTGAGGCCTGGCTTGCATCCAGGCAGTGGCCTCCTGCCCCAATGGGTCTAGGCAGGGAAGGCTGCGCCAGCCCCTCTGCAGCTCGCACAGCTGAGCTCAGAACGATGTCTCCTGTACCACGCAGGTGGGAACAGCGTCTGCACGGGCAAAGCCTTCACCCTCCTCACAGCTAGCAACACCGCCCACAGGCCCGTTGATGAGTCCATTGCTGGTCTTCTCTGCAGTAAGGCCAGCTGGCTCCATGCTGCTCATGTCCTGGGCAGAGGAGAGGTACATGAAGGGGGGGAACATGCCTCTTTCCGGACCATCCCCAGCATGGCTGAGGCCCTGGGGCTGGCAGAGACCTGCTGGCCCCGGCCCATGACACCTCAGTGCCTGAGGACAGAGTGCCTAGAGCAGGACCCAGTGAAGCTGAGGGCTCCAGCACCGGATGAAGCCATGGCAGTGGGGGGGGGCAGGCCAAGGAAGCCAGCCCAGTGCTTACCTGCATGGAGCTGCCCACCCCACAGCTCAGCTGGGCCCGGTATCTATGGGGCAGGCAGTGGCACAGCTTGACCAGGACAGGGTAGATGGTGCGCGGGTCCACATCCTCTCCCCGCATGGGGCCTGCAGGGTGGAGGGTGTCACATTGAGCTAGATCTGCCCCCTGCCACCCAGGCAGATCATTCCCCCAGTGCCAATACAGCAGGGCCAGGCCTGGCTCCCTTCCTCCTGGCGAGAGCGCCATGTCATCCCTGGCCACCCGTGCACAGCAGTCGATCCCCTTGAGTCCCCTGGAGGGAGGGCAGCCCCAGCCCCTGGGCTGGGCATACCGGTGAGGAAGGAGATGAGCAGCCCCACGACGATGACGGTGGTGGAGTTGTGGGCACTGTACCACAGGTAGGACAGGCTGTAGAACTTGGGGAGCCCCGTGCGGCTGTGGGGGGACAGCAGCACCATGAGGAGCAGCAGGGACCCTGACCCTGCTGCACTCCTTCCCCTGGAGCTGCCAAGGCAGGGTTGGCAGCAGGGTCTGGCCTCAGCCAGGCCAATTCCCCCCACAAGCCAGATGGATGCTCCTGCCCGCACCTCGAGGCCCCAGTCCCATCCCCAACCTCCTCCCCCCGCACACATTTTTTGCAGCTCAGACCTAGACAGACCCCCACCGTCCCTCACCTTGCGGGGGCAGTGGTGGAGGTCAGCAGGGTCATCATGACAGCTGTTGTCAGGTTGCCGGTTGGGGGGAAGTGGGTACTGTTGGATGCCGGGGGGGCCGCAGGCGACGCCATCTTATTGAACACGAAGCTCCCGATGCCGACCCAGAAGGCCATGGCCAGCCCTGCAGCCAGGCCCACAATCGCGCCCTGCGCAGCACTGCCATCAGCACTAGGGCACTGGGACCCATCGCCCTGCCCCCAGCTGGATGCACTGCTCCTGATCAGTCCCAGGGCTGAGCGAGCCATGACGGAGCCAGCTGGGGATGTATGTGCATGCCCTGCCCCTGGTGGCAGCTTTCCAAAAGCTGCCTCCAGCCCCGCTGCAGTTTTCTGGGCCCCAGGAGCCATCGCAGCGCCAGCTACAGTTAGTGCAGCAGGGCATAACTCCAGCTCCAGCTCCACCAGTGCCCTTCACCCTTGCCCTTGGTGTGAGGGGCCCCTGCTGGTGCACAGCGGGATGGGGGGCACTCACCAGGGAATTGGCACATGGGAAGAACATCCCAAGGCAGAAGACGCCGAGCAGTGGGCCACCCACCATGCCAAAGATGCTGATCGCAGCCTGCAAGAAGGGCACTGGAGAGTGAGTGCAGCACAGGGCACAGAGCCCAGGGACAGAAGGATGCAGGCAGCTCTTACCTGCAGCACTGAGCCCATCATGGAGGAGATGTATGCCATTCCCAGGCACAGCAGGCCATAGCTGAAAGCTGGGAATGTGGAGATGGAAAGGTTGAAGTCTGCCCCTTTGCTCAGGCTCAGACTGGGGATTTCCCCCTGCTCAGACAGGTGTGGACTGGGGGGTTTTGCCTTCCTTTGCAGCAGGGGCACAGCCTCATCCTGGGGTCTTGGTGCATTGAACTCCCCTGGCAGCAGCAGGGCACTGCCACCCTCATCCCCCGTCCTCCCCTGGGCAATGGGGTGCATGGCAGTCTGCAGGGCCAGGATGTGGTGTCAGAAACAGCTCAGGTCCAGACAGGACTGATCCTGCCTGGAGCAGGGGCTGGATGAGCTGGGACCTCTCCCGCTTGGCTCTGCTGTGATATGAGGCAGAGTCTGGCACTGGATTCAGTATCTCCCCCACCCCGACCTGGTCCAACTGAGAGGCTCTGTGCAGAGCTGGGGCTGTGGGACTCACCCAGCAGCTTGGAGAGCAACGTAGCTTGGGACTCGCGGATGCTGGGGAAGTAGGGACGGATCAGGTCCTCCATGGTCACCGTCGCCAGGGAATTAAAGGCTGAGGAGATGGTGCTGGAAGCAGAAACAGCACCACTGGGGGCTCCTGTGGCCCCAGGGGGGCAGCAGGGTCCTGTCCCTGCCCCTGCCCTCACCCAGGCCCTGCAAGGGCTATTCTGCCCCAGGGCCCCCCACACTCACCTCAAGGAGCCGCTGAAGAGGCAGGCAACGAAGAGGCCGGGCAGGCCAGGCAGGCCCTGCAGGACATCCATGACAAAGTAAAGTACCATCTGCAAGGGAAGGGGGTCAGAACAGGCCCTGGCAGGGCTAGGGGGCTCCCAGGGACCAGGAGGCAGCCATGAACAACAGCATCACTGCACCAGGGTGCAGAAGCTTCCTTCTTCCCAGGAGCCCCAGCACTGGGGTGCAGCCCTCCCAACAGTTGACTCCAAGGGAAGGGCAGGGGATGGGAGTGCCCTGGCAAAAAGGGGGGGAGGAGGAGGAGGAGGAGGAGGAGGAAGGCATCACGTTGATGCTCCCTTTATAAATCCATAGTGTGTCAATGCCTCAAAACTGTGGCCAGCTCCAGTCTCTGCACCTCCAAAAGGAGAGAGAAGAATTACAGCAGGTCCAGAGATGGACAGCGAGGGTGATGAGGGCTATGGAGGGGCTTCCTGTGAGCACAGACTAAGGCCAGGCCTGGGCAGCTTAAAGAAGAGATACTGGAGGGGGCACAGAAGGGTTCACACAATACCAAATGGTGAAGAGAAAGTAATTTATTTTAGCCCATCTCTCACTGGACAAAAGCAAAAAAACGCAGCAAAACACTAGTAACACCAGGCACTTCTTTTCCACCTAGAGGCTCACTAACAGGTGGAGCTCGTGGCTACCAGATGTGGATCTAGCTGAACTCTCAGCTTCTCCCACAAAGGACTGGACAAGTGCTGGGAGGAAAGGGGCATCAGTGGCTGTGGAGCAGGGAGTGAGGGGCACAGCCTACAACAGACCTGCCTGGACTCTGTGCTGGAGGCTGCAGGAAGAGAGAAGCAGGGAAAACCCTGCTCAGACCCCATCACTCTCCCTTCTAGCTGCTACTCTCTGCCAGCGTGACAAAGTGGCTTGGGCAGGATGGACCTGGGTCCGACCCAGTCCAGGGCAGCGCTGAAGTTCGTAGGCAGCCCCGTTCCGCCACGCCGGGCCCCCGGGGCACTGGTGGAGCTCACCTGGTCGGGGGAGGCCAGGTTCTGGGCACCTGTTAGCGGGTGCTCCTGGTGGTAGGCAAACATGACGAGGCCCATGACGCAGCTGAGGGACAGCACAATTTGCTGGCAGGGGAACACGGCATAGCAGGAGCTGTGGGGAGCAGCGAGGCATTTCAGTGGGCACAGGGACAGGGTGACTCCCTGGCCCAGAGCTGGGCCCAGCTGGGAGGAGCCAGGGGTCTATTGCTGGGATGTTCCAGGCCCCAGCACTTGCCCCCATTGGAGCCCCAGCCCAGGCCCTGCCCAGCTGCCCTCGCCAGGGAGGGGAGCACGGCAGACAGCGATGCGCAGTGCTGGCCACGGCCTGTCCCCCATACTCACAGCATAGCCTCCCTCTCCGAGCGGGAGCTGAGGTAGCGCTGCACCTGCGCCTGATTCACGCCGTACAGCGCCAGCATCATGAAGACACCGCCGAAGGCCAGGGTCCAGAAGGTATGGCGCTCGTAGGGGTCCGGGTTCAGGCTGCAGCCAAAGGGCCAGAGTCATGGATGCCCCTGCCTACACTGGCCCCCCAACTCCTCCACCCCATGCCCGTGGTGCATGTGAAAACTGTGAAAGCTTGGACAGTGTCTCTGCACAAAAAATGCAGGACAATGGCTGGGGCAAGACTGGCTTGTGGCAACAAGAATGCCACAAGAAAATCAAGCTCCGCTAATGGCTGCAACCTATTAGGTGTAAGAGAGAGTGGAGTGCTTGCAGTCCCCAATACCAGATCCAGGCCGTAAGATAACAATCAAACTAACAGTCCTCAGCCATCTACCACACCTGAGCCTAAAAAAATAAGTGGTGGTTAAAAGTATTGGCAGAGACCTAACACACTCATTACATAAGTGTAACAAGACTCAGAGAGCAAGCCAGAAAGCCAAGTGGCCTGAAGAGAAACCTGCAAACTACATCTATATCTCAACTGAGCCACGTGCCACTAAAAACAAAAGAACTAAAATACCCACTTCAAAGCAAAGCCTGAAGAAAAGCCAAGGTGCACTGAAAACATGACTTGAAATATATCATGGTGAACACATTCCCCTTTGATTAAGACCTATTTCCCCCAAAGCAAACATCCAATATCTATCTAAAGTTTTATGCTAAAATCAGTCTATGTGACTGCATCTAACCTACCTCACACCTACTGTCTGACCCTCACTGCCTCACATTTGCATTTATTAATCAAGGAATTTTTTTCAAAGTAGGCAGTCAATATCTAAATGTTTATTATGCCAAACCAGTGTATTCTCCTGAAACCCACACCAACAGTTTCTGATCTTCGCTGTCTCCATAAGCCATCTGATGCAGCTATTTATTAAGCTCCATTATTAAAATAACTACTGAAAAATAGTATTCTGTGATCAACTTCCTAAAGGTCTCTCATGCAATCAATGCCCATCCTATTTGATTCCAAACTGATCAAAACCTGGCAAACTTCACAAACACGCAAACAAGATACAATTGGAATATGTTAACTCTGTCCCTGCCTGCTTTGTTCAGACTCTGATTAACCATCTATTAAGGACTGCTTAGAAGCTATACAATTAACAGTATAAAAAGCAAGACAGAACTGCCAGCAAGGTGTGTACAGTCCAGGGAAGATCAAGAAGCCATCCTGCCACCCAGCCACAAGTGAAGGATGCACACTGCGAGGCTGTACAAGAACGGCTCCCTGCCCGCACTGGGTAAAGTTCCCTTTGCAGCTAAGACAATACAAGGACTAATAGCTCTTTTTATATTGGGAAAGTCTTTTCCTGTCATTTAGTTTTGTCACCTGTTGGTCATTATTAAAGCAAGCCTTTCTGCTCTTCATCAACCGAGTGTTGTGTCAATTCGTAAAGAACTCCCGCTGTACTCAGCCTTGCTGAGACCACGGATGGAGTACTGTGTCCAGTTTTGGGCCCCACAACTCAAGAAGGATGTGGAGAACCTTGAGAGAGTCCAGAGAAGAGCCAGGGCATGATCAGAGGTCAGGAAAACAGACCTTATGATGACAGGCTGAGAGACATGGGGCTCTTCAGCCTGGAAAAGTGCAGGCTCAGCGGTGATCTGATGGCCATCTGTAAGTTTTTATCAGGGGTGACCACCAGGATCTGGGAGAATGCCTGTTCACCAGAGCACCCCAAGGATGACGAGGTTAAACGATCACAAACTCTACCGCGACCAATTCAGGCTGGACACAAGGAAAAATTTCTGCACTGTCCGAGCCCCAAGGTTTGGAATAGACTGCCGCCGGAGGCGGTTCAAGCACCCACTTTGAACACCTTCAAGACCCATTTGGATGCTTATCTTGCTGGGATCCTACGACCCCAGCTGACTTCCTGCCCCTGGGGCGGGGGGCTGGACTCAATGATCCTCTGGGGTCCCTTCCAGTCCAAATGTCTATGAAATCTATGAAACTAGATTAAAAATTCGGTTTCTAAGTGCACCATCCATCTGACCAGGGCTGGGCTGGCTGCTACAGCAGGAGCCAGGAGGCACGGCAGTGACCCCAGACTGGGCTGCCATTATTGGGGTGAGTTGGGGGGTCCCAGGAGACAGGAGTGTTACTGCCTGGGTGTGTTGGCACTTACTCGATCCCTGAGATCCTGTCATGGGCAGCCGCCACCTGCCAGACCTGCCCCATGCCGCCCACCTTCTGGGTGCCGACCACGATGACAGCCAACTGCCCCACGAACATCACCAGCGTCTGGAACACGTCGGTCCAGATCACGGCCTTCAGCCCACCCTGGGGGGGACAACACACTGCTTGTCACCACTGCTGGGTGGGAAGGGGGCCGGGCAGCCCGTGCACAACCCAGCAGGGGGCTGGGGCAGGAGGGGGCCATCCTTCCCCCAGGGCACATGGGCACCCCACAGGAGGCCCCTCATCCATCCCACTGTCCTGCCCCACAGACCACCCCTCCTGCCACCCCCGCTGGGGCAAGGGGGACACTTACCAGGGTGGTGTAGACAGTGCAGACGAGCCCCATGGTCAGCACTGCAACCCAGAGGTCAAAGCCAGTCACTGCAAACAGAACGGAGTTGGGGGGGCACCTGCAGGGGCTGGGGTAGGGGCTGCAGTGCCCGGAGCCACCGGCCGCGCCAGCATGGGGGGCTCAGCAGAGCCGAGCACAGTGCCAGGGACAGATGGCACCAGACCTGGGTCCGATAGCAGCTGGAAGCACGGGAGCCCCCACCCCACAGGCCCCCTTAATGCCCAGCAGCCACGTCATTACCTGCATTGAGGGCCAGCGCCGGCGTGTACAGAACAACTCCCATGTAAATCACCTGCCAAGGAGAGAAGTCGCAGTGGTGACAGCATCAATGGCTGCAGGCACAGTCAGTCCCTGCTGGGAGCCCCCAGCGCCCCACACTGCTGCAACAGGTGGAGGCTGCTCAGGGGCATAGGAACAGGGCATGCAGCAAAGCTATGGTGAGGGGCAAAGCCAGGGGCAGGTGGGAGATGTGGGCTGGACCCCCAGGCTGCACTGGGTCCCCTCACTCCCAGCCTGCAGCCTCAAAACCTCACTCAAAACCTCCCAAAGCAGAAGGTCCTGGCCATGAGCCACTGCATCCATGCCCACGCTTCCTTATTCCTTAGCAACACCTCTGGGAATTATGTGCACAAAAATTCAATGTGATGTGCCAAGCCCCAGGGGTGCACATGGAGGCACAGGCCCCACCAGCTTGATGGCACATGGAGCAGAAGCCACGGGGAGTCATGCACCATCCTGCTGGGCAGTCTCCATGCCTCCACGTGTATTTCTGCCAGCCCCAGCCAAGCCCGGCAGCATGCAGCTCCCACCAGCGGTGCCACAAGCCCCATGCGCTGGCACGGAGCCAGCCTGGTCTGATTCAAAAGCACGTGCCAGCAGGCTGGGCCAGGCCAGCTCCATGCCAGCACATGCAGTCCCTGGTGCTCAGCTGGATCCGTGCACTGCCAGGCCTGGGGTCTCTGCCTGCAGCAGAGGGCCTGCACCTGCTGCTGGCTGCGCACCCGTGGGGTCGTGCGGTGCAGGGCCCACACCAGGCAGGAGCTCCCCTCCCCACTCCCCAGCCGCAGCCACCGCGCTCAGTGCCTCCACGTAGGGCTCCTGGTTGGAGCGTCGAGAGCCCTGCAGAGGCGGAGGCACTGAGCCCACACGGCTTAATTATGCAGTCAGGTGCAATCATGCGTTTTATGCACAAAATTGCACGGGAGCATATTTGCATAACTCCCTGGCGCGCACTTAACCATGGGGGCAAGAACGAAGCTGAGCAGCACAAGTTGCCACAGGCAAAATCAGGAAGCCTTGTCATGGCAGGGAAGGCCAAACAGGGACATCGCCTTGCGCGGGCAAAGGAGAAGCCCGGCCTGCATCACGCCACCCTCAGTGCCCCTGCTGCAGGCTGGTGACATGGAGCCACGTGGGGGGGGCGGGGGGGACACCCCAGGGTCAGACAGGGACTGCAGCTGTGGCAGAGTGGACTGCGCATCCTGGGCCAAGGTGGTGGCGGGGGGTCACAAGCCAGTGGCACGAAGCTGCCGCGATATGCGCTTGCTGGGGCAGGCGGGGCGGGGAGCAGAGCTGCGCAGCACCAGCTCCTGGCACGGGTGCAGGTCACGCCACGGAGGACGCCAGGTGCTGGCGCAGGGAGAGGAGCTCGGTAGCGGGGGCGTTCAGGGCCCGGTGGGACAGACGGACACATGCACTCACCATCTGGAAGATGAAGGTCACGGTGCCGCAGACCCGCACCGTCTTGTTGAAGCGCAGCTCCAGGTACTGTCGAGGGAGGGGTGGGGGTGAGCAGCGGGGTGGGGAGCGCCGCCGGCCCGCGCCCCCCCTGCAGCCAGGAGCTGCCCTGGCCCCGCACCTCGTAGGCGCTGGTGAGCTGCAGGCGGTAGAAGACGGGGATGAAGACGTGCGCGGGGATGAGCAGCCCCAGGAAGTAGGAGCAGCCCAGGAACCAGTACTCGGTGCCGAAGCGGTAGATCTCAGCCGGGACGCCCAGGATGGCCACGGCCGACTGGAAGGTGGCCAGCAGCGACAGGGCCACGGGCAGGCAGCCCATGCTGCGGTTGGCCAGCAGGAACTCGCGCACCGTGCGCTGCCGCCCGCCGCTCAGCGCGTAGTACAGCCCGATGGCCGTCGACAGGGCCAGCACCAGCGCGAAGATGACGTAGTCCGCCACCGCGAAGCCCATGGCGCCGGCCGAGCCCCCCGCGCCAGCCGGCCCAGCCTCTACGCGCAGGGGCTGGGCCGGCCCGCTCCGGCTCGCCGGCACGCGGAGCCACCGGGGCCCGTCACCGCCACCGCCACCGTCCCGCCGGGGGCTGCGGGAGAAGAGGGGTCGGTGCTGCGGGGCGGCCGGGCCGGGCAGGACGGGCGAGCGGGGCTGCTGGCCGTCGGGCGCCCACGGGGCAAGTGCTCGGCCGAGACCTTGGATCCGGCTCCGGCTCCAGCTAATCTCCGCCCGCCTCAAGGACTCCGGGGCGGGGGGGGCCGGGCCCTCGCTCCAGTGGGACCCGCGCCAGGCGCGCTCCGCAGCTCCAACGTACACGAGACACGCGGGAGCCCGGCCCCGGCCCCGGCCCCGGCCCCGCCCCGCCCCGCCCCGCCCCGCCGGGGCCGCGCCCCGCGGAGCGCAGCCGGCCGCTCCCGGCGTCACCGCGACCGCAACCCGACCCGCCGCGCTCCCACGTGCGCCCCGCGGCGAGGGCCCGGCCCGGCCCGGCCCGGCCCGGGCGGCGCGCTCCAGTGACGTCGTGGCGGGCGCGCTCCTGCGCGGGGGGCCGGGGGCGGGGCCGGCGGGAGGAGGGGCTTCGCTGCACGTGTCCGTGCTCGGCCTCCCGCAGCGCCCCGGCCCCGCCCCGCCCCGCCCCGCCCCGAGACAGAGACCGTCAGGCCCACGGGCGCCCGTGGCGGCGTGCTGCCCGTCAGGAGCCGGCGTGCAGGCCCCGGCGCCCGCACCGACCTGCGCGGCGGGCGCCTCACCGCTGGGCCACCGGCTCCAGGTGCCCAGCCCCCGCGCCTGTAACACTCCTGACTGAGTTTTGCTTTCAAGACCGTGGGTGGTTCCCCTGAGCCCCTACACCCGTCCTGAAACTCGGCAGGCCTCGTGCTCTCAGCAGATGCTACCACCCCTGCAAATTTCAACCAAATGGGACGAAAACCAACCAAGTTACAGATATTTCATTGGTTCCCCATGATACCCTACGGCCGGATGGCGGAGCAGCTTCAGGGCGGCTTGGGTGGATCAAAGCAGGAACCAGGTCGGGATCTCCGGGGCAGATCCCTGGCATCTGAAGCAGCCAGATGCAAAGCTAGAACAAATAGCTGCCTGCTCGCACAGGCCTACCAGACCCCCCAGCACCGGGGTCCGTCCTGCCCCCGGCAGCCGCCTCTGGTGGGGAGAGCAGGCCCACTGGGATCCCCCGGCGCCCACCGGGACGGGGCTGTCCAGCCTGGGGGGCCTCTGAGCACGAGGAGGCTTGTGCCACGTGGCACCGGTCGCCCACGGGTGCAGGGCAGACAGCCCAGCTCCCAGGAGCTGGCAGCCACGGGGGCTGCAGGACCTGGGACTCGGCCATGCGCAGGACCCGTGTGAAGTGGGGCACAGGTCTGCCCGCCCCGCCCTGGGGTGACCAGGCAGGGCCAGGGCAGGAGGACACGGGGTCAGCAGGGCAGAGCCCAGAGGGGGTCACTCACACTTTGTTTTCCCTGTAGGCTAATGTTTAAGCCCTGGTTAATGGGCCGGGAAAGCTCCGAGTGAGAGTGCCCTGCCCCGCTCTGCCCAGAGGATTCATAGATGTCCAGGGCTGGAAGGGACCTCAGAAGATTACCAGGTCCAGCCCCCTGCGCCTGGCAGGAAAGACAACTGGGACCAGGTGACCCCAGCGAGGTGACCGTCCAGTCTCGAAGATTTCCAGGGTAGGCGACTGCACCAGCTCTGGAGGGAGCTTATTCCACATCTGGACACCCTGACTGTGAAGGAGTTTTTCCCAATGTTGAGCCTGAATCGGTCTTCCAGGAGCTTGCGGCCGTTGCTCCTGGTTCTCCCCTCAGGTGGCCTGGTGAACAGTTGCCCGCCAAGCCCCTGATGCACTCCCCTAGTGTAGCGGTACACTGCTACCAGGTCTCCTCCCAGCCGCCTTCTCAGGCTGAAGAGTCCCCGATCCCTCCGCCTTCCCTCACAGAGCTTGGTGTGCAAGTGATCATGCGCGTGGCTCTCCTCTGGCCTCTCTCAAGCTTGCCCACATCCTTGTTAAAGTGCGGTGCCCAGACCTGGATGCAGTGCTGCAGCCGCAGTCTCACCAGTGCTGAGCAGAGCGGAAGAATCTTTCCCTTGGTTTTGCTGGAAATGCATTGATTGTTTTCCTCCTGTTCCCTTTGTACCTAAAGAAGGACTTCTCGTTGTCCTTGATTCCTGTTGCTAATCTAAGTTTGGTCGCCGCTTCAGCTTGTCTTATCTGTTCCCTGCAAATGTGGGCCGCCGTGGAATAGTCCTCCTTGGGGCCTGCCCCATGTTTCCATAAACCTCTTTCTTAAGAGGACCGTGATTTCCCTGTTTAGCTAAGAGGGCTTCCCAGCCCTTCAGTTACCTTTTTTCTGCATGGGAACAGACTTCCTTAGCGATCGTGTCCTTAAGGAACAACCACTCTTCATGCACACCTTTAGCCTTCAGTCCCTGGCCCCGTAGCACTTGCCCTACTATTAACCTGAGCTTGTTGAAATTTGTTTTTAGAAATCCAAGACTTCAATCCTGCTATCAGATTTGTCTGCCTTATGTTGGACAGTGAACGTGATGGTCTCATGGTCGCTGTCGCCCAGACTTCCCTCTGTATTTAGGCTGGTCACCAGGTCGTCTCCTTTGGCCAGGACCAAGTCTAGCATCACCTCTGGCTGGCCCGCGCACCTCCCGAGTCAGGAATCGCTCCTTGGCACGGGTCAGGAAGGAGCTTGGGCAAGTGTTCCTCCCAGGAGATGTCTGGATAATTAGCATCGCCCACAATGACCATGCACATGCACATGTGGCCTCAGTCAATTCTCAGGTGAACTCCAGGATACAGCGGGAGCACAGTGAGGGCGCTGGGCTGGACCACCCTCGGCAGGGACTTGCCCAGCCTCTCCACCCCAGCCTGAGGCCCAGGCCCCTTGGGTTGGCAGCACAAGGTCCTCCTGGTATGGGTGGAGCTGGGCTGGGGACAGGCCTGGGGGTCAGGTGGGGAGGTGTGCATGGTGCTGCACGTGTCCACTGCAAGGCCTGCCCCACTGGACCCAAACAGCTCCTGCTTGTGCTGCCAGAGGATGCATCT
This sequence comes from Crocodylus siamensis, assembly GCF_052110815.1. Taxonomy (NCBI): domain Eukaryota; kingdom Metazoa; phylum Chordata; order Crocodylia; family Crocodylidae; genus Crocodylus; species Crocodylus siamensis. Next base: position 427,131,335 of record NC_143395.1, on the reverse strand, counting down.
AGCTGGGTCAAGGCTGGGGGGAGCTGCCTGTCTCCCCTGAGGCTGCCACAGGTCACTCCCTTCAGCCCAGGCTGGGAGCAGCCCCAGCCACACTGGCCCTGCCCAGGGTGCAGCCCCCAGCCAGGGCCCTGGGGGTGTTAAAATCACAGAATCACAGACAATTCAGGGTGGAAGAGGCCTCAGGAGGTCACATCGATTCCAACCGCCTGCTCAGAGCAGCCCCAACTACATCATCCCAGACACGGCTTTGTCTAGCCGGGTCTTCAAAACCTGCAAGGATGCAGAGTCCACCTCTGGGGAGCCTGCTCCAGTGCTTCACCATTCTCTTAGTAAGAAAGGTTTTCCTAATATCCAACCTCAACTCCCCTTGTTGTCCTGTCGTCTGCCCCCACTGAGACGAGCCCAGCTCCATCCTCTGTGCAGCCCCCCTGCAGGGAGGTGAAGGCTGCTATTCAACCCCCCTCGGTCTTCTCTTCTGCAGACTCAGTCAGCCCAGTTCCCTCAGCCTCTCCTCACCAGTCCTGTCCCCCAGCCCCACAACTGTTTCATTGCCCTCCACTGGACTCTCTCCAATGTGTCCACATCCTTTCTGTTGTGGGGGCCACAGCTGGACACAGGACTCCAGATGTGGCCTCCCCAGTGTTGAATAGAGGGAAGAATCACTGCTGTCCATCTGCTGGCACCGCTCCTCCCAATGCAGCCCAGGATGCCGGTCGCCTTCTTGGCACCACAGGCACGCTCCCGGCTCCTGTTCAGCTTCTTGTCCCTTGTCCCCCCAGGTCCCTTTCTGCAGAGCTGCTGCCCAGACCATCGCCCCAGCCTGTCCCGGTGCACAGGATTGTTCTGTCCTAAGTGCAGGACTTTGCACTTGTCCTTATTGAACCTCATGAGATTTCTTTTGGCCCAATCCTCCAAGTTGCCTTAGTCACTCTGAATCCTAGCCCTACCCTCCAGGTTATCTACTACTCCCCCCAGCTTGTGTCATCTGCAGACTTGCGGGTGCACTGCATCCCATATTCAAGGTTGCTGATGAAGAAATTGAACAAAACGAGCCCCGGGACCGACCCCTGGGGCACTCCACGTGAGACCGGCTGCCAACTACACATCGCACCATTGATTACTACCCTGTGAGCACGATGCTCCAGCCAGCTGCTCAGAAGCTGCGGCCGGCCTGGCTGCAGCCCAGCTGGGGCACTGCACAGTCAGTGAGAGGTTACTGTGCACGGGATGTCATCCCCAGCCCTGCCTGCAGCCTGGGGTCCTGCAGTGCGGCTGGTGCCTGGCCTGGCTCGGCCCTGCGGACCCTGGGAACGGGCCAACTGCTCAGCTCCCTCGTGCCTTGGAGAGGCAGGCCTGGGAGGAAGGCACGGCTGGTGCTAGGGCAGGTCCAGGCCCCGAGGATGGGGCTTCCCCTCCCAGCACAGGGCCGCGGAGTTGAATTACACAGCAAAGTCCACAGTGTTAGCAGGAAGCACCATTAAAACCTGCCCAAAACAAACATACCTGGGTGGGGGCTGGTTACTCTGTAACCCGGGGGTGCTCCGGGGCCCTGTAAACCCAGCTCAGACCCTCTGGCTGGCAGGCAGAGTCCAAAGGGTGACTGAAAATGTCACCGTGCCCCATTAAGAGATTCACACACATCCACGCCTTGAAGGCTGCGCCCAGCTCTGGTCCCCGTACCTCCCACGGGATGTAGAACTGGAGAAGGGCAGCGAGGATAATCCGTGGCATTGGGGGGGCTGCCGCAGAGCAGCGACTAAAAAGAGCAATTAAAGAGAGAGGTGGAGAGATGGAGAGAGAGAGCTTGGAGTGGAGCGGTGGATGAATAGCACATGGCATGGATGGATGGACAACCTTTTCCAGCCCAAGACACACTGACATTAATAAAAATCTTCTGCATCACACAACCCCCGCACCCAGCATCTGACGAATATTTAAAACTTACTTTCCTTGTGAAATCAGGGCTTGTCTCGACGTGCAGAGTCGCTTTACCTTGGCGGAGGGGATGGCCGTGCAATTCGGAGCTCTTGCTCCACCAACCTCAGGCACTCTCTCTGTTTGTTCTGGATGAAAGTCAGGCTTGGAAAATTTCGCTGGCACAGGTATGGTGCCTGGATATTTGTTTGCAGCGGTAAGCCGGAATGAGCCCAACAGCCAGTCACAAGATTTAATTTAAAAATTGCGATCCATTCTTAATTCGGTAAGCCGCTCTTGAGCCATGATTGAAATATTTTTTGTGCTTTCCATTGCAGATGAACTCCAAGGATCACAGATCCTTTCAAAATTTTCAATACAAAGTGAAGGGAAATAAAAACTAAACTCTGAATGCTGAGAAAGTAACGTTAGCCAAAACGCTGCTATTTGGATCTGCTGAATTTGCCAGGGAGAACATTTCTAACCTTTTCGCTGTCTTTTCAGGCCAGAGTGAAACCCATGATCTAAACCCATGCCATTTATCAGCGCTGGAGACAAGGTTTTCACTTCCTCCTTGCATTTTCCTGTTCAGATCACGGAGGTGTGGGAATACATCCCCCGGGTGGGCAAACTTTGGGCCCCATGCTACAGCAGCAATCGGGTTCGCGTGTGCAAACTGCTCCGCAGTTGAGATTTTTACTTCCTCTCTCAGCTCATACAGACATGGCAAAACGTTTCCCGGGAAAGCCCACGTCCCTCCATCTGCTCCCACGTCCTATGAGACCACGATGCCATAGGGATAATGGAGACCTGGTGGGACTCCACCCATGACTGGGCCACAGATATAGACGGCTATACCCTATACAGGAAAGACCATGTAGATAAAAGGGGCCGGGGTGTAGTTCCCTATATCGAGGAAAGCTGCATGTCTCTGTAAGCTGACACCTGGCATCAGGGTGGACAACTGGAGACCCTCTGGGTTAAAATCCGCGATGAACGTGGTATAGGGGACACAATGGTAGGAGTCTACTACAGACCTCCTAACCAGGATCAAGAGCTCGACTGGGAATTCACCAAAGAACTAGCTGAGACAGCACACTCCCGGTGCATGGTTGTCATGGGAGACTTCAACTACCTGGACATTCGTGGAAAGAGCACTTGGCCAAATCCGAACAGTCGCAAAGCTTCCTCATCCTTGTGAATGAGCTCTATCTGACTCGAAGAAGTCTGTGGACTGACGAGGGGCAAAGTGCTGCTTGACCTGGTACTAGTAACGGGATGATCTAATCAGCAACCGAAGGATCATGGAACCGTATAATCATAGAATCACTGAGTGGGAAGGGACCTAGACAGGTCATCTAGTCCGACCCCCTGCCATGGGCAGGAAGGAGCACTGGGGGTGGCAGGGGTGATAAGACCCCAGCCAGGTGCTTATCCAGGCTCCTCTTGAAGATCCGAAGGGAAGGTGAGAGCACCACCTCTCTGGGAAGCCTATTCCAGGCTCTGGCCACCCTTACGGCAAAGTAGTTCTTCCTAATATCTAACCTCAACCTCTCCTCCCTCAGCTTGTGACCATTGTTCCCGGTGACTCCAAGGGGGCCCTGGTGAACAGACTTTCCCCGAGTCCCTGCTGCTGGCCCCCGATAAGGTTGTAGCAGCCACAAGATCCCCCTCTCGGTCTCGTCTTGCGGAGACTGAAGAGATTTGGGTCCATCAGCCTCTCCTCATAGGGCTGGCCACGGAGGCCTCCAGCCATATGAGTGGCCTCCTCTGGACCCTCTCCAGGTTCCCCACGTCCCTCTTGAAGTGCGGCGCCCAGGACTGGACACAGGACTCCAGCTGTGGCCTGACCAGCACCACATAGAGGGGGAGCAAGACCTCTCAGGACCTGTTAGTGATGCCCCCGTTGATGCAGGACAGGGTGCGGATGGCTCTGCCTATTGGTTTGTCACATTGGTGACTCTTATTCATCTTGGAGTCAATCCTGGCTCCAAGATCCCTCTCTGCCTCTGCTGCTAAGAGGGTCAGCCCCTAACCTATAACCCTAATGCTGGTTCCCTCTCCCCAGGTGCAGCACCCTGCACTTGTCCTTGTTGAACCGCATCCTGTTCAGATCCGCCCACTTCTCCAACCTATGGAGGTCTGCCTGGATGCGGTCCCTGCCTGCCGGTGTATTCACTTTACCCCCCAGCTTGGTGTCACCAGTGAAGCTGAACAGGGTGCTCTCCACACCCTTGTCCAGGTCACTAATGAAGATGTTGAACAGCACCGGCCCAAGGACCGAGTCCTGGGGGACTCTGCTGCCCACACCCCCCCAGGTCGACATCGACCTGTCCACCACCACCCTCTGGATGCGCCCCTGAAGCCAGTTTGCCACCCATGTGACCGTGCATTCGTCCATGCTGCAGTCCCTCAGCTTGCCCACCAAAATTGTGTTAGACACCTGTGCCGAAGGCCTTCGGGAAGTCCAAGAAGACGACATCGACTTCCTCCTTCTCATCTAAGCTCTTTTTTACCTGGTCGTAGAAAGAGACCAGGTTGGTCAGGCAGGATCGGCCTGGCACAAACCCGTGCTGGTTACCCCTCAACATCACTTCCCCTGCAGGGCTCTCACAAATGTGGCCCTTGATCATTTTTTCAAAGACCTTCCCCAGGATAGAAGTGAAGCTGACTGGCCTGTAGTTGCCAGGCTCTTCCTTCCTCCCCTTCTTGAAAATAGGGACCACATTGGCCCCTTTCCAGTCCTCAGAGACTTGGACCGAGCACCAGGAGTCCTCGAACAGCCGTGCCAATGGCTCCACAATGACACCAGCCAATTCCCTCAGCACCTGCGGATGAAGGTCATCCGGGCCCGCTGACTTGGATTGAAGGGAAGCTGGGAGACTGACTGTGAGATGATCACCTTCACTATCCAGTGTAAAGCTGGTAAGTCAGTCAGCAATGCAGAAGTTCTCAATTTTAGGAAAGCTGACTTTGACAGGCTCAGGAGGCTTGTTGGTGAGGCCCTAAGGGACCATGACCTGAAGGGGAGGGGAGCTCAGGATGAGTGGTTGCTCCTCAAGGGAGTGATCCTGAAAGCACAAGCAATGTCCATCCCGTCTTGGAGGAAAGGCAGCAAAAGGGCACAGCCCCCTTGGCTCTGCAGGGAACTAGTGGACCTCCTGCTCCTAAAAAGAAAAATGTATAAAGGATGGAGGACTGGATCCACCTCCAAGGAGGAATATTCTGCAGGGAGCAAACCAGGAAAGCCAAGGCTGCGACTGAACTCCAAGTGGCTACACATATCAAGGACAAAAAAAAGTCCTTTTTTAGATATGTGGGGAGCCAGAGGAAAAGCAAGGGTAACATTGGACACCTGCTAAACCAGATGGGACAACTGACCACCAACACCCAGGAAAAAGCCAACCTGCTTAATGGGTATTTTGCATCCTTTTTTCACCAGCCCCAAGGGATGGCCCTGCTCAATATGGTATGGGATGGCTAGGGCAAGGGAAAATTGTTATCCTTCATCAGTGTAGACCATGCAAAGGAACACCTTGAGAGGCTGGACACCTTTAGGTCAGCTGACCCTGACAGTTTATACCCCAGGGTACTTAAGGGGCTGGCAAGCATCATAGCTCGGCCACTGGCACAGATCTTTGAGAACTCGTGGCGTTCTGGTGGAGTGCCCAAAGATTGGAAGAAGGCCAATGAGGTGCCTATCTTCAAGAAAGGGAGGAAAGTAGATCTGGGGAACTACAGGCCCATCAGCTAGACCTCTGTCTCGGGGAAGATCTTGGAAAAAATCATCGGAGAGACCATACTTGACCAGCTGGCTGATGGCAACATCCTGAGGAACAGTCAGCACGGGTTTCTTGTGGGTATGTCTTGCTTGACCGACCTCGTTTCCTTTTATGACCAGGTGACCTATCGCCTGGACAAAGGAGAAGAGATCGACATCATATACCTTGACTTTAAAAAAGCCTTCGTTCTGGTATCCCATGATCACCTCTTGGCTAAAATGGCCAACTGCAGCCTTGACATCACCACGATCCGCTGGCTGGGGGACTGGCTCCGCTTTAGGACTCAGAGGGTGGTGGTCGACGGGAGCCAATCGTCTTGGTGCGCGGTGACCAGTGCGGTCCCACAAGGCTCTGTCCTAGGGCCTACACTGTTTAACATCTTCATCAATGATCCAGACCTTGGTGTCAGAAGCAAACTGGCCAAGTTCACTGATGACACCAAACTCTGGGGTAAAGCATCCACACCTGAGGACAGGCGGGTGATCCAGGCAGACCTGGACAGACTCATGAAATGGGCGGACGAGAACCTGATGGTGTTCAACACTGAAAAATGCAAGGTTCTCCACGTTGAGAGGAAAAACCTGCAGCATCCTTATCGGCTCTGCAGTGCTACGCTGTCTAGCACAATGGATGAAAGGGACTTGGGGGTCATCGCTGACCACAGGATGAACATGAGCCTTCAGGCCCGCCACAGGCTCCAGGGCAATGTCAGGTGCAGGTGAGTACTGCATCCAGTTCTGGGCTTCGCAATTCAAGAAGGACGTGGAGAAGCTTGAGAGAGTCCAGAGGAGTCACACACGTGATCAGGGGGCAGGAGAACAGGCCTTATGATGTAAGGCCGAGAGCCATGGGACTCTTCAGCCTGGAAAAGCGCAGGCTCAGGGGGGACCTGGTGGCTGCCTATAAGTTTATCAGGGGTGTGCATCAGATCTGTTCACCAGAGCACCTCAAGGGATGACAAAGTGGAACAGTCAAACTCCTCCAAGACCATTTCAGGCTGGACACAAGGAAGAACTTCTTTACTGTCCGAGCCCCCCAGGCCTGGAACAGACTGCTGCCGGAGGTGGTGCAAGCACCTACTGTGGACTCCTTTAAGAGACATTTGGACATTTATCTTGCTGGGATTCTGTGACCTCAGCTGACTTCCTGCCCCTTTGGGCAGGGGGCTGGACTCGATGATCTCCCGAGGTCTGTTCCAGCCCCAACGTCTATGAAATCCATGAAATCCTCATGTAACAATGAGAAAAGGCGACTTCTCAAGGGCCATGCTTTTAAATTCTCTATTTTCTTCTGTTGACCCACAGTTTCCAGTGGAACCAGTGGGTCACCAGCACATCCCGGTTTCCTTGCTTGACTTTGCATTTTCTCTGTCATAGAGGCTGCCCCGTCTGTGCAGACGCTCAGGCAGGTTTTCCCTTCCAGTTCTCCCTCCTGAAAATGGGCCATTATCGCCCTGAATATTTCCTCCCCAGCTGTGTTACCTGGTAGCTGTTTGCAAAGTAAAAAACCTTCTTTTATCCCATCTCCATCGATAGACCCGACATTAGCCACGAGCTGAGCGGGACCATTGATGTCTGTTGACTCATCAAGCTGCAAAGCACATTTTCGGCTTGTTTTATTTGTTCGTGAACAACAGCTTCAGCGTCGCCCAAGATATCATCAGTGCGGTGACTTATCATATCGTCTCCAAGGGAAACCGCTGTGATCTCACCGAGTGCGTCCGAGCTGCCGGCACGACTCATACCGCTTTATGTGCTGGTGAGATTAACGACTCTGTGATTGCACGTGGCTTGTCTTGGCAACGAGGTCTGTAGCGTGTCTCCAGTGGGCACCGTGACGCCGGCTTTCATCATTTTCACTTGTTTTTCATTTTGATCCTTGAAACACTCGAAACAATCTTCATCCTCGTTGGCAAGAGCCGGGTGTTGGGCTGTAGGATGCCGTTTTGACTTCCTCAGCACCTCGGCGTGGTTCGAGAGCGTCTCCCCGCACACAAGGCGTCGTGGGAGAGGGCAAGTTGCTCGCTGGTAACCGAAAATCCGTGGTGCAAATAGCTGTCACGGCGGCATGGGCTCGCCCCTCCGACCCCCTGGTTCAGGTCCGGCCTCCCTGGTGCGGGAGGGCGTGCAAACCTTCGTATCGTTACCCGTTTTCCCGCTCCCACTCAGAAGTCGGTGCTGTGGGCGCCCGCTCCGCGAAGGCGGTGGCGTGACCATGTCCGAGGCCCTGGCGCCTTCCCCTCAAGCGCCAGCGTGGGGCTCACCCGCTCGCCCCGGGTGTCGTGGGGGCTCGTGGGCACGGACGTGGGGGCTGGCAGCGGGAGGCGAGGTGGGGCCCACGCGTGTCTCGCCCCGGCCGCCCGCCGGCAGGGAGACGTGGGGCGGCCGCGCGCGGGGTCACGTGGGGCCGCGCCGCCCCGCCCCGGGGCGGTCCCGCGTGGGGGGGCGCGGCCGCGGGGAGGCCCGCAGTCACGTGACGCGGGCGGGCGGGCGCGATGGGCCCGTGTCCGTGGGCGCTGCTGCTGCTCCTCCTGCTCGCGGCCGCCCCGCGTGGGGCTCGCGCCGCCCCCCAGGTACGCGCCCCGCCGCGGGGCCGGGGGCGCGGCCCCCCCGTGGGTGTGGCGGGCGGCCGCGCTCGCTCACCCGCGCCGTGCCCGCAGGTGTGCGCGTGCTGCGCGGGCGCGGCGCGGCGCGGGGCGGCGGTGGCGCGGCTGTGCGCGGGGCGGCCCGGCCTGCTGCTGCGGGGACGCTGCTGCCTGGACGCGGCCACGCGCCTGCTGGGGTGAGCCGGACCCCCCCCCCTCCCCTCCCCCCCCCGCCCCGGCCCCGCGGCTCTCCGCGCAGGTGCGAGCGCGGCCCGGGCCCGGGGGCACCCTCGCCACTGGCGCCCACCCGGGCGGGGCGTGCCGACGCTGCTCTGTGCCCCCCAGGCTGGACATGGGCCGCTGCAACCGGACGAGCCTGTGCCCCGGCTTCCAGGACGCCAGCACCGCCGTGGTCGTGTGAGTCCCGTCCCCGCTCCCGGCGGGGGGGGCGCGTGCGGGGGTGGGGGCGGCTGACACCTGCGACTGGTCCCTCCGCAGCGACCTGACGGAGAACCCCCTGGAGAAGCTCCCCGACGCCGCCTTCCTGGGCTTCACCAGCCTGCAGAGCGTGTGAGCGCCGGGCAGGGTGTGGTCCCACAGGGGGCTTGGTGGGGGGGCCCCAGCACTGGCAGCACCGTGGGGTACAGAGTGCAGAGAGGGTGCACGCTGGGAGTGCTCGGGGCAGGATCGGGCCCTTAACCCTTGGCGGGCTGCTGTGGCCTGGGCGCGCCCAGGCAGCTCTGACCCGTCTCTCCTGCCCAGAGCCGTCCCGCTTGCCCTGGACTGCCCCGGGGGGAGCGCGGCCTGGGAGAACGTCACAGCCGGCTCGGACAGCAGAGTCTGCCAGGGCCAGAGGAACGCCTGCAACAGCTCTGGGGAGCTCGGTAGGGGCAGGGGGTGCTCGGGGAGCCAGTGCGCGGGCTCTGCTCTCGGGGCCACGCTGTCCTCCGCGCTGCTCCCTGCCCCACGGTCTCCCGTCGCCCGCGGGAGCCATCGAGGCGGGGGTCTCACTGCCCCATTGTGACCTCTTCTCCCATCTGCTTCTGCTCAGCCTGGCTTTGCCCCGAAAACTCCCAGTGCGCCCCCAACGGCCCCGGCCTCACCCAGTGCCTGTGCTGGGGGCCCTACCACGGCTACAAGTGCCTGCGCGAGGTGAGAAGCGGGAAGCCACCGGGGTTTGGGCGGGGGTGGTGCTGGTCCTGGGGCCCCGGGCAGTGTCCCAGAGCTGCGGGGCAGGCAGGGAGCTTCAGGGTCGCATCTAGTCCAGGCCCAGGCTGAGGCAGGATCAGCCCTGTGCAAACCAGCCCAGACAAACCCTGCATCTGACCGCAGAGCAAACCTACAGAGACGCCTGGACCAGCCCCAGGCATCGCCCCTCCCCGACATCCTGCTGCTGCCAGGGGGCTCGTGGATCCCAGGCCGTGCCCCCGCTGCAGAGGAAGACAAAACCCCTCAGGCCACACCAGTCTGAGCAGGGGGAAGTCCCTTCCTGCCCCAGTGCAGGGTGGGACTGAGCCTGAGCGCAGGGGCAAGACCCCCCAGCCAGGACACTGTGGGGCTGGTGCCAGCAGGAGCATTGGCCCAGCCCAGCCCCAGCCTGGGCTGCAGCAGCCAGCACCTCTGGGGGAGGGTTAAACCCCCTGACACATGGAACAGAAAAGGGCAGGGGGCAACCAGCACAGCCCCAAAGCCCCCCGCAGCAGAGCACAGGCATCGCTGTGCCTACATCACTCAGGCCTAGCACCCTTGACACCTCCAGGGATGGAGAGTCCCCCCCGCCCTGGCATCACTGTCAGAGCAGGGCAGCCACAGGAGAAAAGACGCATTTAAGGGATCCAAGCTGAACCTCCTGTACCGCAGCCTCCAAGCTGGGCCCTTCCTCCCCGTGGGCTGCAGCCGCATGGTGCTGTTAGACTTGGTGCAGGAACAGTTGTCGGGAGCAGGTGCCAAGGCTGGGGGGAGCTGCAGGTGCTGGGTGAAGGGGAGCTGGGCTAGAGCAACAGGGCGACGTCTCAGCTGGTGTGTTGGGGGCTGCCCACGGGGCCCAGTAACTCGCGCGGGTCCCAGGTGGGCCGTCGTGTTGCCTGGAGGGGTCTGGGGCCCCGGGGATTGGGGTGCACGTAAGGCAGCCCCTGTTCTGGGCTGTCGGCAGGAGCAGTAGGTGCAGCGCCCGGGAGGTGATGCTGCTTCTGCCGGGCACTGTCTAGGCTCCAGGATGGGCTCTCACCCGGGAGAGCCTGGCAGCCCCCTTGGAAAGAGCCAGCTCTTGGTTTCTGCTTTTTGTTTTGTTTTTTGCTTACAAAACAAAGCTAGAGCAGTATTTAGACTTCGGGACCCATGGCTGTGTCTGCCTGGTCCGAGACCTCTGGGCTTATCTCAGATGTTCACCCGCCTGCTGTGGCAGGACGCCTGCAACACCCTTGAACGAATCTCAGGGCCGGCCAGGCTGCCACGTCCCGGGCCGAGAGCACAGTGGGCAGCTCTGGGCTTGGGGTTTTAAGGAGGTGGGAAAGCGGAGCGGTCTGGGGTGGGGATGGGAGCGACCAAGTGGGGACAGGCGGCCATACGGGGGAGGCTGCAAGCAGGGTGATGTCCAGCTTGGAGACGGGGTGCTTCAGGGCATCACCGCAGGCTTGAAGCCTGGAAAAGGGCTCGGGACGGAGCAGAGCAGAGGCCTCGTGCTGCAGCCACGTGGCCTTGGGGCCTGTCTTGGAAGACGCTGGGAGCTGCGGGAGGGGGGAAGCTCCTTCCTCGAGGTGCCCAGGCCAGGGCCAGCCCGTCCTGCCGGGGGGACGGGATGGCCCTGGGGGTCAAGCCTGGCCCAGAGGGTCCTGTGTCCTGAGCTTGGGGGCAGGGGTGAGGGGCCGCGGGCTCACGGCTGGCTTTGCCTTGCAGGGCACCTTCCCCATGCTGCTCTTCTACGGCGTCCTGGGAGCTGTGACCGCTGCCCTGTCCCTGCTGCTCTGGGGCACCCAGCGCCGGAAAGCCAAGGCCTCCTGAGCCGCTCCGGGCTGGAGCATCTGGGGGCCAGGGTGCTCCCCCAGCCTGAAACGGACTGCCTCCCCATGGGACCCCGCACCCAGCCAGGCTCGGCTTCCCCCAGCGTGTGGGCTGGCTCTGCCTTCGGGCTGCTGTTTCCCTGCGTCCCCGTGGCCTGACCCAATACAGACTTGATTTACGGGCTGGGCTGTGTGTGGGGCTGGACCGCACGGCATGGGGGGGGGCCTGGCTGCTGGGACGTGCCGAGAGCCCTGGGCCCAGGCTGAAATGGGGGTGGTCTTTGCGCCCTGGAGGCCTGGCTGCAGCTGCCGGGGGCTGGAGCTGGCAGCCGCGCTCCTTCCCAGGCCCCAACCGCCCCCGGCAGAGGCATCTCCGGGGAGGCCGGCGGCTGCCTCGGGAGCGGGCCGGCAGCCAGGTGTGTGGCAGATTTATGGCCACAGCCTTGGCCCTGGCCGCTTTCCCACAGCGCCGGGGCTGGTTTCCCTCGCTCATGGCTCCAGTGAGCAGGGGGCTCCCCCGGCCTGGTCCCTGTCCTGGGAGGCTGCGTCCTGGGGAGCCTGCTCTGGCCTCGTATGCCTCACCTTGGCCCTATGGGTCAGGCAGGGCTGAGAGGTTTCCCTGCGCTGGTGCAGCCCTTGTCCCTGCTGCAGGCAACTTCTAGGGGGAAGGGGCAAGGGCCCTGCCCCAGCCCCAGCCCCTCATTGGGGCGGTGCAGGGGGCTGCCCCAGCCTGGCTGTGTGGGAGCAGGGGTGTGCAGCTCTTCTCGGCTTCATGCTCCCTTGACCCATCTCCCACCTGGCTGGGCCCAGCAGCATGGGAGGGGTTAACGGTCCCACTGCAAGGCTCGCTGGTTGGGGGCGGCTGAGATGCACGACCTTGCAGACACCTGGCGCCGGCTCTGAACACCCCCCCCCATCCCCAGCTTGGCACAGCTCTTGCTTTGCTTGAGCAGGACCCAGGGCTTGAGGTTGAATGGTAAAGAGGACACAAGAAACCGCAGGAAAAGGCTTCTTCGCGAAAGAAATGCAGGAGCGAAGCCTGCCAGAGGCAGGGGTTGAACCCACAACCTTTGCATTGGCAGACTAACGCTCACAGTTGAGAGCGTCGGGCCCGTTCTCAGCCGGTGAGTCCAGCGTGTTCAGGGGACAAAGCCCAGGAGTCCTGGCGCCCCTCCAGCAGCCAGGAGGGACCCAGGCGTCCTGGCTGCCCGTTACTGCCCAGAGTATGGCCCCCCAAGCCCCAGGAAATCCCGGGCCGGTTGCTGCGGGGGTGTCAGAAGTGGTCCCTGCCCTTGCCATTCTCCTCTCAGCTGGTTGCAGGCTTCTCCAGGCTGGATGGCACCCCGCGGAGGTGGCACGCGGTGCCCTGACGTGGCGGTGATGGGCACAGCACGAAGTCTGAAAGCGGCAGGAGCTGGTGCCCCCAGCCCAGTCCCGGGGTCCGGGATGGGGGCATGGCCTGCCCCAGGGTCAGCGTGTGCTGGAGAGAGAAGCCCTGGAGCAAGGGGCGTCACAGGGCAGGGCCCCCGGCTGCGGTGCCACCCCCCTCCAGGCCTGCCCACATGTGGCTGCCAGGGGCCGTGAGCACCGGGGCCCGCGGTTCGGGGCTGTCCCAGCCCCAGGCGCCAGCGTAGAGGCGGGAGCGCATTGGCCACTTCTGTAAGACACAGGGAGGGGGCATCAGCGAGACCTCACCCCCCACAGCAGAGATGGGACCATGGGGGGCTGGAGCCCAGGGCCTGGGTCCCCCGCTGCCCGCAGCCCCGTCAGCAAGAGGGGAAATGCCCCCATGCCCCGGGGAGGGCCCAGGTGGTACCTTGATGGGGTGGAGCAGGCTGGGGGTGCGGGTGGCGGGGGCCGGGCCCTGGCCCAGGGTGTGGGAGAGGTGGGCGATGTAGCTGGTGGCTAGGACCAGCACGTCCAGCTTGGAGAGCTTGGTGCCGGGCGGCACGGCGGGCAGTGCAGCCTGCAGGGCCAGGAAGGCTTGGCGCAGCGTCCGCACCCGGCTGCGCTCCCGCGCCGCGTTCTCGGGGCACAGCCTCCCAGCCGCCACGCCAGCCCCAGCCTGGGGGGAGCGAGGCAGAGCTGAGCTGGGCCCAGAGCCCCTCGCCCTGCGCAGCCGCCTAGGACCGTCCAGCACCGCCCCGCGTGGCTCAGACCCCAGGCCCTTCTTGCTCCGGGGCTGGTGGGAGCACAGGGCCCCTGCCTCTCAACCCTGCGGCCTCTGGCAGAGGGCCCAGGTGGGTCTGACGCAGAGGCCGTGCCCCCCGCCCTGCTCCACAGTTCCCGATGCCCCTTTCCCCCCAACGTGAGCACGCCCGGGTCTCAGCTTGGGGTGTCGCAGGCCCTGCCATGCACCCAATTCCCTGGCGGCCAGCACTGGCCCTGGGTCTCCAGCTGACCCCCATGCTGCACGTGGCACCGGCACGGACCCCATCCTGGGCTGGCCGATGCAGGCACTGGACCTCCATCTGGGGAGGAGGCTGCCGTGGGCCCGATCCTTGTCCCCTCCCAGCCGCCTCCTGCCCCACAGTCCCACAGCACCCCCTGCTGGAGCAATTGGGACCTGCCCCCGGCCAGCTCTTGCCCACGACCCCATCTGGAGTGCCCCTCCACCTGGTCCTTACCCTCACGGAGGCCGGGACAGCCCCAAGGCGCAAGGCGGCTGCTTTGCCAGGGCCCCAGCTCCTGCTGGCCGTGGCTTGGCCACTTCTCCTCTGGCCTGGGAGCCCCCTGGCCGTGCCAGCCGGGGGAGACGCGGGCCGGCACTTCTCTCGGCCCTGGCCGGCGCTCCACCTCCCTGTGGCCGCGCTCTCGGCCATGCCCCAGCTCCAGCGTCTCCCCAGCAGCTGTGCTCTCCCTGCCGCGCTCCCTCCTTATCTGCTGGGCGGGCGGCTCGCTCAGCTCGGCGCGTCCCCCAGGCAGGCAAGCGGCCCGCTCTCCCCCCTTGGCACTGACGAGGCAGGAGGATAACGAGCTGTCCCGCCCGTGGCCTCCGGTCAGGGAGCTGGGCTCCCTGGGGCCCTACGTTGTGCCCCCCTCCCTGCTCAGGGCGCCAGGCTCGAGGGCAGAGCACGCTGCATATGGGGCGGCTGCTTTGTGCACACTGGGGATCCCTGCCCAGCGCTCAGGCCTCACCGCCCCCAGGCCTGGCTGCATCGCCTGGAGGTGTCCCCATGCCCACTACCCAGCTGGGCTCCCGGGGGGCCAGGGCCGGGGCGCTGCTGCGCCAGGGCTGAACAGCACCAGAGCAGGCTGGGCCAGGAGGGCTGCAGCTGGGGAGCCTGGGGGCGCCTGCCAGAGGCAGCCGGAGCGAGGGCAGCTCAGGGGTCAAGGACACGGAGGAGGAGGAGGAGGCCAGGGAGGGGAGGGCAGCTTGCCCGGCTGGGGGTGGCGGCAGCCGGCTCCGGCTCCGGCTCCAGATCTCCCCTGGCCTGCACACTGGGGCCAGGAGCAGGGGGCAGCAGGGAAAGCTCACACGGTGGCAAAGCCAGGCCTATGGCAGGGCAGAGCCAGGTGAGGCTGGAGCCAGCGCCTGGCCCTGCCAGGGGTGGAGGGGCAGCCCCTCTAGGTGTTTGGGGAGGGCAGAGGTCAAAGCACGACCCGTAGGGAGCCAATGACCAGGAGCCTTTAAACCGGAGTCCCGCCCCTTTACTGCGCCACAAAGCAGAGCCACTCCCCTTTCACACCCCCATTAGGGACGTGGCCCCTTTAAACTGACGAGAGGCCGGAAGTGCCCTGCACAAAGAGGGCTCCGGCAGAGGAAAAGCACGTGACACGGAAGTCTGGAGCTGACAGGACGTGCCCTGCACAAACATGGCGCCTGGGTGCGGAGCCACGTGACCCGGAAGCCTGGAGCCGGCCGGTGTTGACGTGTGCCGAACGGCCTGCGCCTGCGTGGGGCGAGCGAGCAGCGCAGGCGCCTGCGCAGTGGCAGGTCGGCGGGCCGCGCACTAGCCCGGGGGTGGCAATGGGGCCCCGGCGGCCGCTCGAGCTGTACCGCGCGCCCTTCCCGCTCTACGCGCTGCAGCTGCACGCAGACACCGGCGTGGCCGTGACGGCGGGGGGCGGCGGTGCCGCCAAGACTGGCATCAAGAATGGCGTGGTGAGTGCCGTGCACACAGCGCCCCCTGCCGGCCGTGCTGCGTATGCGCGTGCCTGGTTGTGTGCACTGCGCCCCCTGCCCCGCGCATGCGCCCTGAGTGGACTCGTGCTGGGTGTACAGCACCCCTTGCCGAATGCTCCGCGCATGCGCCGGCTGGGTCGTATGTCCCGCGCTGTCTCCCGCGCATGCGCCCTGAGTGCAGTCGTGCTGTGGCACAGCGCCCCCTGCGGGCGCCCGGTAGTATGGCAGCCGTGCACGTGCCCAGCGCCCCCTGCCGGCGCTGCCGGCTGTGCCCAGGGCTGGGGAGTCCCTGGGGTGCTCCAGGGGGTGCACCCAGCAGGCATCGCCCCTGCTGTGGGCTGGGGCCCCCGGGCCTCCTGCAGTGGCGCGCACCCCTGCCTCCGCATTGCCTGCCCCGGGCAGGGGTGCGGGGGCCGGCCCAGGGGAGCAGAGCTGAGCGCCCCCCTGCCCCGCAGCACTTCTTGCAGCTGGAGCGGATCGGGGGGCAGCTGAGTGCCTCGCTGCTGCACTCGCATGACACGGCGACGCGGGCCACTATGACCATGGCGCTGGCGGGCGACATCATCGCCGCGGGGCAGGACGCCCACTGCCACCTCCTGCGCTTCCACCTCCAGCGGCCTGCAGCTGGTGCGGCCGGACACAGCGGTGAGAGGGGAGCGCGGCGCGGTCACCCTGGTGGCCCCGGTCCCGGCTGCACCGTGGCAGCACTGTCCTTGCAGCCGCCCATGCGGCCTTGTGTCCGTCGGTGCTCTCACGGGGCAGCATCGCTGGCCAGAGCACCCTTCCTCCCGAGCACCGGGCGGCTCTGCCCTCGTGGGCTCTGGCAGTCACGGCACAGAGCCAGGGCTGGCAGTAGCGGTCGATGCTTTGGAGCAGCAGCGCGCCAGGTTTGAGGACAGGCTGGCATAGGGGTGACGGGGGATGCAGCAAGAGGGATTAATGGAGCAGCCGGGGCTGCATCTGCCCCGTCTTCTGCAGCAACAGCCCCATGGGGTCACAGCACGGTGCCAGTCCTTCCCGACAGGGCAGGAGGGAGCTTCTGGCAGGGGGGTAGGAGGGTCCCTGTTGGTGCGGGCAGGCATCACGGCTCTGCTCCTGCCCCCAGGTGGTGGGGACAAGGGCCCCCGGAAGCGGAAAGCCTCAAGCCCCGCGGGGCAGTGCGAGGGTGACACCCGGAGCGAGACGAGCGAGGTGACCGTGGAGACCCTGCGCAGCGTCCAGACTGACTTCAGCCCTGACACCCTGCAGAAGGCCGTGCGTGTCAGCACCGACCACACCCTGCTTGCCACTGGCGGTGCCGATGGCTTTCTTCGGCTTTGGGAGGTAGGGGCTGGGCCATGGGCAGCCGTGGGCCAGGAGGGGGCACGGGGCAGGACCTGATGCCCGCTCTCCCTGCAGTTCCCCAGCATGAAGAAGATGCTGGAGTTCAAGGCTCACGACGGGGAGATCGAGGACATCGCGCTGGGCCCTGGGAACAAGGTGAGCCCAGTCCTGGGTCCTACGGCTCGGGGGCAGATGTGAGAGCTCACAGAGCCCAGTGCCCATCCCTGGAGAGCGGGGCTGCCTGATCGTGTGGCTTTGTCTGGGACCTGGGTCTGGTCACCTGTGCGGCACGGGTGCCCAGGAGGTAGCTTCATGGTGAGGGGGAAGGATAGAGAGACCCCCCCACACCCCTCTTCCTCGGGCAGGCAGAGGGGCAGGACTGGCTCGTAGCAAGGTGCCCCAGTGCTGGTGCTCACGGCTGCCCGGACCCCCACAGATGGTGACGGCAGGCCGGGACTTCCAGTGCTGCGTGTGGCAGAGGGATCAGCTGGTGACGGGGCTGCATTGGAACGAGAACCTGCCGGCTATCCCCGACAAGGCCTATCGCTACCAGGCCTGCAGGTGAGCGCCGCGCTGCGCCGTGCCAGCCGCCAGAGCTGGGGCTGCTCGGTGCCGCAGGTTGGCCAGGCAGATGGAGGTGACCTCTTGTCTGCTGGGGCTGAGGGCAGGACCTGGGGAGGTTGCAGGGCCCTGACCCGCTTCATGGCACAGGTTTGGGAAGGTGGAGGATGACGCGGAAGCTCTGCGGCTCTACACTGTGCAGGTGCCCCACAAGCGGGAGCGCCGGCCCCCGCCCTGCTACCTCACCAAGTGGGACGGCAAGAACTTCCTGCCACTGCTCACGCAGCCCTGCGGCACCGAGGTCGTCTCCTGTCTCTCTGTCAGGTACGGGGCCGGGGCCAGGGCTGGGGGTTGCGAACGTCTGCCTTGGTGATCTTGGCTACGCTGTCTGTCCAGGGGCTGGCTGTCTGGCTGTCTGGCTGGGTGCTTATCATTGTCCGTCCTTCTAGCGATTCAGGTACGTTCCTGGGGCTGGGCACTGTGACGGGGTCTGTGGCCATCTACGTCTCCTTCTCGCTGCAGGTAACTTGCTTTTGGTCTGTGGGGACCCTGGGACAAGGGTAAAAGTGGGTGCAGTGGGGCCCTACTTGCAGGCACAAGGGGTAAGGAGATCGTGGTGGGGGCTGGGGCCCCTTCTCAGTGGTTTACGGGGTGTGCCCTGGCACTGCTCTGCTGACCCCCCCCCCCTTGCGCAGAGGCTGTACTACGTGAAGGAGGCGCATGGAATTGTGGTGACCGATGTGGCCTTCATGCCCGAGAGCGGCCGGGGCCACGAACTGCTGGCCGGGGATGAGGCTGCCCTGCTCAGCGTGGCCGTGGACAGTCGCTGCAAGCTGCACCTGCTCCCCCACAGACGTGAGTGCTGGGCTGGGCTGGGCTGGGCTTTGCCCCCAGTGCTGGAGGTGGGTCCTGTTCTCCTCCACCAAGCTCCTCTGCATGTTCCCCTGGCTTGTCTGCATCTGGATCCAGGCATCCTGGCCGGGGGAAGCAGAGAGGGGTCTCCTGGACCTGTCCCACTCAGCCCGGTCTTTCCATTTTCCGCAGGCAGCTTCCCCATCTGGTTGCTGCTGCTCCTGTGTGCTGGGCTCATTGTGGCCACAATCCTGCTGCTGCAGCTCACCTTCCCCGGCTTCCTGTAGGCCCAGCAGGAGGAGAAGGGCTCCTTCATCCCCCAAGCCAGGATGGACCGAGGGCAGAGCTGGAATCCTGTCTCCTCATGGGGGCCAGCCATGTACTCCTTGCTCCTGCTGCTGCCCCAGAGGTGGCTGGAGCCCTGTATCCGCTAGCCAGCTCCTGCAGAGCTCAGACCTGGCCCGGCCCCAGCCTGCAGAGCCTGGCCGGCCTGGGGAGACGCAGCGTCCAGCTGCTGCTGCTGGGGCCTCTGGGCCGAGCTGGGGTCTGCGGGCAGCCCGTCCAAACAGACCTGTGCTGCCCCGGGGTGCTCCATGAACCAAGCTGTTGGTGCAGGGGCTGCTCTCACAAGGACCTGGCTGTGGGGGCGTGATCCTGGCCCAGCCGCCTGTCCCTGTCCCATCCTGCCGTCATTCGCCGGCTACCATTAAAGCTGGACTCTGAGCCATCACCGTGGTGCCCGTCTGTGCCAGGTGCTGCTCTGGGGTGGGGCGTCCTCAGGGGGGTCTAAAGTCACTGCTTAGTTGCCCCTGTGCTGGGTCCATCTCCCTAGGGACCCTGCAGCCTCTGGTTCCCCTAGCCCACCCCAGCTGCCCCGCACCTTCTGTGGGTAGAGGGTGCCTGCGGGCACTTCCCTAGCCCTGGGCAGTGTGATGCCAGGGGCATTCCCAGTGGGGCCAGTCCTGCCTGTGGGCAGGTCCTGGCCTCCCTGCGGATAGGGTCTGCTAGGCACAGGAATGAATGCCCCTGCACCTCTGCTCTGCCAAGCCGAGGTGGGCTCGGGGGGGCTGGGCTGGGTACCCATCCGGTCACTGCAGCCTCCATCCATGCCAGGTGGAAGCAGCAGGAGCTTTATTTGGTGGCCTGAGCCATTGGTGCGACCTCTGCCCCCATCCCCACGAGGCCCAGAGCGTGCCAGCTGCACCCCTGACCCTGCCTCGGGCCAGTGGGGGAGGACAGCGTGTCCCCGTGGGCACTGCCACAGCCTGCTCCGTGCTGCATCTACAATGCTGAGCCCTTCCCCTCGCTGGGTAGCTGCCTGCCTGGAGAAGACCAAGGAGGCGATGCTGGATCCCACCTGCTGGCTCTGCCTCTGGACTGTCCCAGAGCCATGTCCTCTGGGATTGTGCTGTTGGGACCGGACGACAGATTGGAAATGCCCATGAGGCTCAGAAGGTCCCCAGCAGTGATGTCTTTGGGGAGTCCTCCATGTTGGCTGGAAAGATGAAGTGCGCCAGCCTGTACCGCCTACATTGAAACCATGTGTACATGGCACCATCTCCCTTGGACAGGATGCATCCTAAGGCTGCCTGATGTGGCAGCCGGCTGTCACAACAGGTCCCGGCTCACCAACAGCCACCGCTCAAGAGGTGGGAGAAGAGACTGGAGGAGGCTGGAAGGGGAAGGTCGGCCTGAGCTGATGCACCATTAGCATCAGCATCTGGGAGACTCGAGCACTGTCATCCCCGAGGGTGCTGTGTGAATGATTGGTGTCTCGTATGTTTTCCAGCAAACCTACCTTGTTACGGAGGTGGATAATAGGGACAAAGGGAACATTACCCTGGACCCATGAATCCAGGAACGAGGGGTCGAGAGAAGGCAGGCTTCAGAGACAGAAGCTTTCCCTCCACCTCTGTCAGCAAGGAGTGTGCGCCGCACACTCAGAAGTGCACTAGCTAGCGAGTAATCTCGTTCCCCATCCTGCTGACTGGACAGCCGAGGGTCTCGCTGGTGCATTCATAGTCCAGCTCCAGACTTTGTGCCCTTTGTTTCCTGCACATTTAGTATTTGAATGACGCCTGTCACTGCTGCTGGCTCTTTCAAGGCTGTTTCTATCATCTATCGGCCTTTGCCTAAAGCTGGAGAGCCGCAAGCACCCTCCCTGCAGCCCTGTCTTATCACACCCCGTTCTCCCTATCCTTGACGCTGCCCAGGCTTTGGTGTATGTAGCTGCTGCTCTGCTGTCACCAGAGAGAGACCTCCTCGTGGGCCCAGCTTGCAGGAGTGGACACGGGGAGCCATGACCCAACCTCCTGGGACCTGCTCCTTCCCCTGGAAGCCTTTGCCCCGTCTGCAGTGGAGTGTGCAGATCTCCGGTCGGCCTCTTCCCCTCTCTGAGTACACTGATGACTTCTATGCGTCACGCTCGTAGCCAGGGCCTGGCCGCGACACGCCAGGGCAGCAGCAGTTGGCTCCTGCCCCAGCACGTGCTGGCTGGGGCTGGGAGTCCCGGCAAGCTGCTCCCCTCCCCATGTGCTGCATGCCACGGTGGGGGGGGCTGCCCCCTCCCGCAGGCAGAGCCCAAACTCCTTCAGAGATTTCTGTGGCTCTGCCATGCTGGCAACGACCGTGTGGCTGAGGCCGGAGCTGGAGCTGGGCTCTCGAGTATAAGCTCCCATCCCAGGCATCTTGCCCCTTGGCCCGGGGTCGGACGGGTCACCACGTTTGAGGCCAGGAAGGGATTTTTGTCCAGACTGGGGTTTTTTGCCTTTCTCTGCAGCGGGGGCAGAGTTGTGGCCTGGGGCTCTCAAGTGTCTGTTAACCCCCAGGATGGTGGCAGCACCCCCCTGCTTTCCTGCGGGCAGGGGTGATATTACAGTGAGGTGGAGCTGGCAGGGACCTCCCTGGGTCACATCCAGTCCAACCCCTGCCTGAAGCAGGATCAGGTCTTTCATATACCAAGGATGTCGTATACTTGGACTTCAGGAAGGCCTTTGACACGGTATCCCACCCCATACTGGTGAACAAGTTAAGGGGCTGTGACTTGGATGACTGCACAGTCCGGTGGGTGGAGAATTGGCTGGAGGGTCGCACCCAGAGAGTCGTGGTGGATGGGTCGGTTTCGACCTGGAGGGGTGTGGGCAGTGGGGTCCCG
This sequence comes from Crocodylus siamensis, assembly GCF_052110815.1. Lineage (NCBI taxonomy): Eukaryota > Metazoa > Chordata > Crocodylia > Crocodylidae > Crocodylus > Crocodylus siamensis. Next base: position 427,110,040 of record NC_143395.1, on the reverse strand, counting down.
CAGGGCTCGGTGCTTGGACCGATACTCTTTAATGTCTTCATCAGCGACTTGGACGAGGGGGTGAAATGTACTCTGTCCAAGTTTGCAGATGACACTAAGCTATGGGGCGAAGTGGACACGCCGGAGGGCAGGGAGCAGCTGCAAGCAGACCTGGACAGGTTAGACAAGTGGGCAGAAAACAACAGGATGCAGTTCAACAAGGAGAAATGCAAAGTGCTGCATCTAGGGAGGAAAAATGTCCAGCACACCTACAGCCTAGGAAATGACCTGCTGGGTGGCACGGAAGTGGAAAGGGATCTTGGAGTCCTAGTGGACTCCAAGATGAACATGAGTCGGCAGTGTGACGAAACCATCAGAAAAGCCAATGGCACTTTATCGTGCATCAGCAGATGCATGACAAATAGGTCCAAGGAGGTGATACTTCCCCTCTATCGGGCGCTGGTCAGACTGCAGCTGGAGTACTGCGTGCAATTCTGGGCGCCGCACTTCAAGAAAGATGCGGATAACCTGGAGAGGGTCCAGAGAAGGGCCACTCGTATGGTTAAGGGCCTGCAGGCCAAGCCCTATGAGGAGAGATTAGAGAAACTGGACCTTTTCAGCCTCCGCAAGAGAAGGTTGAGAGGCGACCTGGTGGCTGCCTATAAGTTCGTCAGGGGGGCACAGAAGGGAATTGGTGAGTATTTATTCACCAAGGCGCCCCCGGGGGTTACAAGAAATAATGGCCACAAGCTGGAGGAGAGCAGATTTAGATTAGATATTAGGAGGAACTTCTTCACAGTTCGAGTGGCCAAGCTCTGGAACGGGCTCCCAAGGGAGGTGGTGCTCTCCCCTACCCTGGGGGTATTCAAGAGAAGGTTGGATGTGTATCTAGCTGGGGTAATGTAGGCCCAGCACTCTTTCCTGCTTATGCAGGGGGTCGGACTCGATGATCTATTGAGGTCCCTTCCGACCCTAGCATCTATGAATCTAAACCAGCCCAGACAAACCCTGTGTCTGAGCTGAGAGCCACATGACACAGGCCCCAGGCATCACCCCTGCCCCTGGGATACGGGTCCATGGCGGCCACGGTCTTGCTGCTGCGAGGGGGGCCACGGGCACTGCAGGAAAGCAGGCTTGGACTCGCTCGGGGAACTGATGGGCAGGATCCCCTGGGAGGACAGTCCGAGGGGGCGAGACACTCAGCTCTCCTGGACATATTTCAAAGAAACTTTGCTGAGGGTGCAGGAACAAACCACCCCAATGCTCAGGAAGACTAGCAAGTGTGGGAGACGACCAGTTTGGCTCAGCAAAGGACTCTTTGGTGAGCTTAAACACAAAAAGGAAGCTCACAAGAAGCGGAAACTTGCACCAACAGCTAGGGAGGAGTATAAGCGCATTGTAGGCAGCTTGAAAGAGACTCAAGGCTGGAAGCCAGGAACGGCTCAAGGGCTGGAAAATCTGCAAAGCAGAGGGGGCAGGCAGCCTATGGAGCTGAGCAGGGGCCCCTGGACAGCTCTCTTTCCTCCCAGGCAGTGGCCAGGTGACAAACGAGGACAGAGTTGAGGGACATCAGCCCAGGACCTGAGCTGGGAAGGAGGAAGGGTGTAGCCTGGGGGAAATGTCTGACTTCTGGGGAAGCAAGCCTCCATGCATCCAGACATGGCAACCTTTGCTGCAACCCTGGAGGCTGGGAGTAGCTGGTAACTCCTTTTCTTTTCTTTACACCTATGCCCTTCTTCGGCTGGAGTCAGCAAATGTACTCCGCAGCAGGATGCTACTTGTATTTATGTAGCAGTATTAACATTTTACGTACTTGAAGGGATGGGAGGGGTGCCCTGCAGAAGGACAGCGGGAGGACACAGAGTTTCTGCCAGTATAGACACTGTCTGCCCTGGGGGCAAGTGAGGCTGCCCCGGATGTAGCCCTCTTTGTAGTGGGAGGTGGTGCAACCCCAGCAGGGGTTTGAATTGGGAAAAGCTCAGGAAGAGCCTGGCCTGGGGCTGGCGGGGAGGCTTGGTTAACAGCAGTGACTTCCTGCAGCAGGTCTTCTTCGTTCCTGCAAATACCCAACAGGATCTCTGAACTGGGAGGCTTTTGCTTAAAGACTCTAGGTGCAAAATGTCAGATTGGAGCAAGGTCTGATTGCAGTCTGTTGGCCCTTCCCTCATTTTTGGCCCTATATTAATTTTTGCTTCAGAGGTCTTGAGCTTGACCTTCAAAGTCAGGTACCTGCTTGCCTGAAGTAACTGAAGTAGCATTCGTGATCCTGGCACTTCACTGGAGATAGTCCCATTACATGTACCCCGGGGTTGTCAAGGCCCTGGACAAGAGAGTCACTTTATTCAGTTCACTTTACCCTATCCAGGAAACTGCAATGAAAGTATCTTAATACAATAATGATAATACAAATATTCAGGGTAATTAATTTTTATTTGTGTGAAGTGTGGGGCCCGGGGCGGTCACCTGTTTTCCCTCCCTTAAGGCCATGACTGCTTCAAGGCCAACTTCCCTATGACTCGATGGAGCAAGGTTGCATTTCATGAGGCTCCTGTTTAGTGTTGCTTTAAAGAAGAAAATCTTCAGACAAATTCAAGTCATTTTCTGAAGATGTCTGAAAACAACTATGAAACTTGAGCAACGGATATTTCTTGATACCTGACCTCCTACGGAGGGAGGGTTAGGGCGGTCTGCTCCTATGCAGAAAATCAGGCCTCTTTAAACGGAAAAGTCCTGTTCTGTTACTGCTTGCGAGAAAGACCTGCCCCACACGGTCTGCCCTGGGGCCGAGTGACACTGCCCTGGCCATAGCCCTGCAAGTACCAAGTGCTGCAGTAAAGGTGGCACTTAGCGAACCTGCTAGAGAAAAATCAAGCTCTGAGAGAGAAATGATTGGCGTCTCTATGCCTCATTTGTGTGCATCTTTGAGACAAAAACAAACCTGCTTTTCACTTCCCCAGAGGTGGAGGGTTTCAACTGTTTCGGGACACGAATGTTTGGCTCACACTTCAAGCAGTTTCCTGTTGAGATTTCTTTCTGTTTAATCAACGCTGCTTGAAAAACCCTCCTGGACTGAAGCAGCAGTTCTTGCAACACTGAAGTGTGCTTATGTTTACAAAGTGCAGCAGAAAGCTGGGTGCATATCTGCAGGTTTTATGCCTTCCACGACAAATTCTGTAAACCTTAGTGAGTCCTTGTCCTGGGAAAATTCACTTAATGTTAACATGTCTTTAATATGACAAATCAGGGACTGTCCCTAAGTTTTGCAGCTGTCCTTTTTTGCTAATCAGTTGCTTAAACTGGAGCTTTCTTCCCATATGTAGCCCATAGGGCATATCCAGATAAGTGCACACGTGTGGCTTGCAGTGACTCAAAGCTGTTTGAGGACCCACAAGACACGTGCAGTGCATGTGCAACCATTCGCTGCGCTGCTCCTTTGCAGTGTTGTGCCAAAAGTTGATGCTGGGAGATCCCAGTAAAAAAAACAAAACAAAGGGGGGCAGGAACCAAGGAGGAGTACACCTCCCTGACCCGAGCTTGTATGGATTTGGTAAGGGAGGCTAAAGCAGTGCTGGAGCTTAGATGAGCTCCTGGGATTAAGGATAACAAAAAGTCCTTCTTCAAGTACATAGGGAGCAAGAAGTCTCGGGGTAACACTGGACCCCTACGAGGCAGGGCAGGGCAGGTGGTGACGGAGGCGTGAGAGAAGGCCGAACCCTTCAACACGTTCTTTGCCTCCGTGTTCCCGTGTGCTGACAACGGGGCGCTCTCGGGGGACAGCGCAGAGAGGCCCGGGAAGGATGGGAGTCACCCGACTGTTAGTTCAGACCTAGTTAAGGATTACCTCGAGGGCTTAGATGTGTCCAAGTCAGCGGGCCCGGATGACCGTCATCCGCAGGTGCTGAGGGAATTGGCTGGTGTCATTGCGGAGCCATTGGCACGGCTGTTGGAGGACTCCTGGTGCTCGGGCCAAGTCCCTGAGGACTGGAAAAGGGCCAATGTGGTCCCTATTTTCAAGGAGAGGAAGGAAGAGCCTGTCAGCTACAGGCCAGTCAGCCTCGCTTCTATCCTGGGGAAGGTCTTTGAAAAAATGATCAAGGGCCACATTTGTGAGAGCCCTGCAGGGGAAGTGGTGTTGAGGGGTAACCAGCACAGGTTCGTGCCAGGCCGATCCTGCCTGACCAACCTGGTCTCTTTCTATGACCAGGTAACAAAGAGCTTAGATGGGAAGGAGGAAATCGATGTCGTCTTCTTGGACTTCCCGAAGGCCTTCGACACGGTGTCCCACCCAATGCTGGTGGGCAAGCTGAGGGGCTGCGGCATGGACGAATGCACGGTCACATGGGTGGCAAACTGGCTCCGGGGGCGCACCCAGAGGGTGGTGGTGGACAGGTCGATGTCGACCTGGGGGGGTGTGGGCAGCAGAGTCCCCCGGGGCTCGGTCCTTGGGCCGGTGCTTTTCAACATCTTCATTAGCGACCTGGACAAGGGTGTGGAGAGCACCCTGTCCAAGTTCACTGATGACACCGAGCTGGGGGGGAAAGTGAACACACCGGCAGGCAGGGACCGCATCCAGGCAGACCTGCATAGGTTGGAGAAGTGAGCAGATCGTGGGGAACCTGGAGGGGGTCCAGAGGAGGCCACTCGTATGGTTGGGGCCTCCGTGGCCAGCCCTATGAGGAGAGGCTCAGGGACCTGAATCTCTTCAGTGTCCGCAAGAGGAGACTGAGGGGGGATCTTGTGGCTGCTACAACCTTATCAGGGGCCAGCAGCAGGGACTCGGGGACAGTCTGTTCCCCAGGGCCCCCCTTGGAGTCACTGGGAACAATGGCCACAAGCTGAGGGGGGATAGGTTTAGGTTGGATATTAGGAAGAACTACTTCATGGTAAGGGTGGCCAGAGCCTGGAATAGGCTCCCAGAGAGGTGGTGCTCTCACATGCCCTGGGGATCTTCAAGAGGAGACTGGATAGATTTAATAGATTTCATAGACATTAGGGGTGGAAGGGACCTTGGGAGATCGAGTCCAGTCCCCCGCCCAACGGGCAGGAAGTCAGCTGGGGTCATAGGATCCCAGCAAGATAAGCATCCAATTTACTCTTGAAGGTGTTCAATGTAGGTGCTTGAACCACCTCCGCTGGCAGACTGTTCCAGACCTTGGGGGCTCAGACAGGAAAGAAATTCTTCCTTATGTCCAGCCTGAAACGGTCTTGCAGGAGTTTGTGACGGTTCAACCTCATCATCCCTTGGGGTGCTCTGGTGAACAGACATTCCCCCAGATCCTGGTGGTCACCCCTGATAAACTTATAGGTGGCCATCAGATCACCCCTGAGCCTGTGCTTTTCCAGGCTAAAGAGTCCCATGGCTCTCTGCCTGTCATCGTAAGGTCTGTTTTCCTGACCTCTGATCATGCGCGTGGCTCTCCTCTGCACTCTCTCAAGCTTCTCCACATCCTTCTTGAATTGTGGAGCCCAAAACTGGATGCAGTACTCCAGCTGCGGCCCCACCAAGGCCGAGTACAAGGGGAGAATGATGTCCCGGGATTTGCTCGAGAAGCATCTATGGATGCACGCCAGCATTTTGGTCGCTTTACTAGCCGCAGCATCGCATTGGAGGCTCATGTTCATCTTGGGGTCAATGATGACCCCCAAGTCTCTTTCTTCTGTAGTGCTAACCAACGTAGCACTGCCGAGCCTATAAGGGTGCTGCAGGTTTTTCCTCCCAAGGTGGAGAAGCTTGCATTTTTCGGTGTTAAACACCATGAGGTTCTCGTCTGCCCATTTGCTGAGCTTGTCCAGGTCAGCCTGGATCACCCGCCTATCTTCTGGCGTGGATGCTTTGCCCCAAAGTTTGGTGTCATCGGCGAACTTGGCCAGTCCACTCCTAACTCCAATGTCCACATCATTAATGAAGATGTTGAACAGGATGGGTCCCAGGACAGAGCCTTTAGGGACCCCACTGGTCACAGGGCACCACGATGAGTGACTGCCATCAATCACAACCCTCTGGGTCCGACCACGAAGCCAGTTTGCCAGCCAGCGGATCGTGGTGGAGCCAAAGCCACAACTGGGCAGTTTGGCCAAGAGGTGATCATGGGATACGAGATCAAAAGCTTTTTTGAAGTCAAGATATATGACATCAATCTTATCTCCCTCGTCCAGGTGATAGGTCACCTGGTCGTAGAAGGAAATGAGATTGGTCAAACAAGACCTACCCGCAACAAACCCGTGCTGGCTGTCCCTTAGGATGTTAGCCTGGTCCAGTCCCTCAAGGATGGCCTCCTTAATAAACTTTTCTAAGATCTTCCCCAGGATAGAATTCAGGCTAATGGGCCTGTAGTTAGCCGGATCCACTCTCCTCCCTTTCTTGAAGATCGGCACCACATTGGCCTTCTTCCAGTCTCCGGGCACTACACGAGAGTGCCAGGAGCTCTCGAAGATCCGTGCCAGGGGCTGGGCTATGACGCTCGCCAGCTCCTTGAGTACCCTGGGGTGCAGGTTGTCAGGGCCGGCTGACTTGAAGGTATCCAGCTTCTCAAGGTGTTCCTTCACGAGGTCAGCATTGATGGAGGGTAGGGGATCCCCCTCACCCGAATCTCCCTGTCCCATAGCAGGCATGGGCATCCCGTGTGACTGATGAAAGACTGACGCAAATTACCTATGTAATAGGTTGGCTTTTTCCTGGGCGTCAGTTGCCCCATCTGGTTCAGCAGGGGTCCAACGTTGCCCTTGCTTTTCCTCTGGCTCCCCACATACCTGAAAAAGGACTTTTTGTTGTCCTTGATGCCTGAAGCTAGTTGGAGTTCAGTTGCAGCCTTGGCTTTCCTGGTTTGGTCCCTGCAGGACCGGACCAGCGCAGAGTAATCTTATGACCCCTGCCACCCCCAGTGCTCCTCCTGCCCATGGCAGGGGTCGGACTCAATGATCTGTCTAGGTCCCTTCCCACTCAGTGATTCTGTGACTCTATGAATATTTATCTGCCCCTGGCTGCCTGTCATGCAACCCTCGATGGCTTGCCAAAACTCAGTAAGCAGTGCTCCACCCAAAATAATTGCCTACCCCTG